>NW_004444075.1:383160-469388 GCF_000243295.1 Trichechus manatus latirostris
CAATGTTATCCATAATTTGTTATGATCCACACAGTCAAATGCCTTTGCATAGTCAATAAAACACAGGTAAACATCTTTCTGCTATTCTCTGCTTTCAGCAAAGATCCATCTGCCATCAGCAGTGATATCCTTGGTTCTATGTCCTCTTCTAAATCCTGCTTGAATTTCTGGCAGTTCCTTGTTGATGTACTGCTGTAGCCAGTTTTGAATGATCTTCAGCAAAATTTTACTTGCATATGCTATTAATGATATTGTTCAATAATTTCCTCATTTGGTTGGATCATCTCTCTTTAGAATAGGCATAAATATGGAACTCTTCTAGTCAGTTGGTCAGGTAGCTATCTTCTAAATTTCTTGGCATAGACGAGTAAGCGCTTCCAGTGCTGCATCTCTTTGTTGAAACATCTCAGTTGGTATTCCATTCCTGGAGCTTTGTTTTTCACCAGTGCCTTCAGTGCAGCTTGGGCCTCTTCCTTCAGTACCATTGGTTCCTAATCATATGGTAACCCCTGAAACGGTTGAATGTCGACCAATTCTTTTTGGTATAGTGGCTCTGTGTATTCCTTCTATTTCTTTTGATGCCCCCTTCATGGTTTAATATTTTCCCTGTAGAATCCTTCAATATTGTAACTCGAGACTTGAATTTTACTTTAGTTCTTTAAGCTTGGGAAATGCCAATCGTGTTCTTCCCTTTTGGTTTTCTAACTCCAGGTCTTTGTACATGACATTATAATAGTTTACTTTGTCTTCTCGAGCCACTCTTTGAAATCTCCTGTTCAGCTCTTTTACTTCATCATTTCTTCCTATATAGAGGTACCCACACAGAAACAAGTATTTTTTTCTCCACTATAATTGTAAGCTCCTTGAGAGCAAAACCATATTTCTGCCATCCTCTTTCATGCTCTTTTTGAGTGAAGCAGATAAATGTTGAATGAATGAGCTCCTTGAATCTCTGAGATTCCCTTAGAAAGAATATATATATGTATTAAAATCCAACAGCTTTCTTTTTTTGCACTGTCAGAGTTATAATTTAGCTACATTTTGTATTAATTTAAGACTACCTTGAGAACCCATTCTCCTTTTATCAAATCTTTCCAACAAGAATAGAAGCCAAACTCAAGCAAAAAAATTATAAAGCTACTGTTGAAACATGCTCTCTTCACCAGCTGGAGATTGTCTAATTCTGTTACCCATTGGCTTTCCCACCCATTGAGAGTCTTACTCTTTTTTCGCTGACCCTCTGCTTTATAAAGCATGATGTCCTTCTCCAGGGACTGATCCCTCCTGATCACATGTCCAAAGTACATGAGACGAAGACTTGCCATACTCACTTCTAAAGAGCATTGTGGCAGTACTTCTTCCAAGAGGGATTGTTCATTCTTCTGGCAGTCCATGGTAGATACAATATTTTTCACCAACACCATAATTCAAAGGCATCAATTCTTCAGTCTTCCTTATTCATTGTCCAGCTTTTGCCTGCATATGAGGCAATTGAAAATACCATGGCTTGAATCAGGTGCACCTTAGTCCTCAAGGTCACATCTTTGCTATTTAACACTTTAAAGAGGTCTTTTGCAGCAGATTTGACCAATGCAATACTTCATTGGATTTATTGACTGCTGCTTCCATGGCCGTTGATTGTGGATCCGAGTAAAATGAAATCCTTGACAACTTCAATATTTTCTCCATTTATCATGATGTTGTTTATTCGTCCATTTGTGAAGATTTTTGTTTTATTTATGTTGAGGTGTAATCCATATGAAGGCTCTAATCTTTGATCTTCATCAGTAAATGCTTCAAGTCCTCTTCACTTTCAGCAAACAAGGTTATGTCATCTGCATATCACAGGTTGTTAATGAGTCATCCTCCAATCCTGATGCTGTGTTCTTCTTCATATAGTCCAGCATGTCAGACTGTTTGCTCAGCATACAGATTGAATAGGTATGGTGAAAGGATTCAGTCATGATGCACACCTTTCCTGATTTGAAACCTCACAGTATCCCCTTGTTCTGTTTGAGTGACTGCCTCTTGCTCTATGTACAGGTTCTGCATGAGCTCAATTAAGTGTTCTGGGATTCCCATTCTTTTCAGTGTTACCCATAATTTGTTTTGATCCTCCAAACAATTGAATGCCTTTGCATAGTCAATAAAACACAGGTAAACATCTTCTGGTATTCTCTGCTTTCAGCCAAGATCCATCTGACATCATCTTGTGAATCTGGCTTGAATTTCTGTCAGCTCCCTGTCAACGTACTGCTGCAACCATTTTTTTAAATTTCTTCAGCAAACTTTTACTTGCATGTGATATTAATGATATTGTTTGATAACTTCTGCATTCCGTTGGGTCACCTTTCTTTGGAATGGGCATAGATATAGATCTCTTCCAGTAGGTTGGCCAGGTAGCTATCTTCCAAATTTCTTGGCATAGACCAGTAAATGCTTCCGTTTGCTGAAACATCTCAGTTTGTATTCTGTCAATTTCTGGAGTCTTGTTTTTTGCCCATGCCTTCAGTGCAGCTTGGACTTCTTCCTTCACTACCATTGGTTCTTTTTTTTTTTTTTTATTGTACTTCAGGTGAAGGCTTACAGAAGAAATACTTTCTTATAAAACAGTAGTACACATATTGTTTTATGACATTGGTTAACAACCCCACAACATGTCAACCCTCTCCCTTCTCAACCTTTTTTTGTGAAAATATACATAGCCAAAGATACACCATTTCAAAAATGTCTATGTGCACAGTTCAGTGACATCAACTACGCTCTTCCAATTGTGCTGTTATTCTCACTTTAGATGAAGGCTTACAGAACAAAATAGTTTCTCATTTAACAGTTAGTACACATGTTGCCCCATGACAATGGTTAACAACCTCACAACACGTCAACAGTATCCTTACTCAACCTTGGGTTCCCTATCACCAGCTTTCCTGTCCCCTTCTGCCTTCTGGCCCTTGTCCCTGGACTGCTGTGCCTCATTAGTCCCATTTGGTTTTGTGGGGCTGTCCACTCCCCAGCTGAATGGTGAACCTCGGAAATGACTTCACCACTGAGCTAAAAGGGTGTCTGGGAGCCATACTCTCAGGGTTTCTCCAGTCTCCTTTAGGCCAGTAAATCTGCTCTTATTTTTGTGAGTTAGAATTTTGTTCTACATCCTTCTCCAGCTCTGTCCAGAACCCTCTGTTGTGATCCTGGTCAGAGCAGTCAGTGGTGGTAGCCGGGCACCATCTAGCTGCACTGGACTCAGTCTGGTGGAGGCCTTGGTAGCTGTGGTCCATTAGTCCTTCGGACTAATCTTTTCCTTGTATCCTGTTCTCTTCATTCTCCCTTGCTCCCAAAGGGATGAGACCAGTGGAGTATCTTAGATGGCTGCTCACAGCTTTTTAAGACCCCAGACGCTACTCACCAAGAGTACCATTGGTTCTTGATCATATCCTATCTCTTAAAATGGTTGAGCGGTGACCAGTTCTTTTTGGTACAGTGACTCTGTGTATTCCTTCCATCTTCTTTTAATGCTTCCTGCATGTTCAATATTTTGCCCATAGAGTCCTTATAATATTGCAACTCAAGGCTTGAATTCTTTCTTAGTTCTTTCAGCTTCAGAAATGCCAAGTGTGTATAAGAACGAGCAAATCATTTGTAACAAGGAATGTCCACTAGACTTTGCAAGTGCTCATGTGTATATCTGTGTTTGTCCCTTTCTCTCCCTCTCTCTACTCGAATGCATTTGATTTTTAAAATATATTACCACTAGATGTCAGCAGCAACCACCTAGGGTTCATGTGGCCTTAATTTGTAACTGAAAAGAAAAAAAAAATTAGAATATCTTGTCTGAGAGGAATAGTAAGTACTTATTTTGAAAGTTTAAAAGCTGTTTTTTGAGAAATGAGGAGGATTACAAACATTATAAAATATTATAATTTTTTTTTAAAGCTGGTTTCTGTTCACATGTAATACATTAATTTTACTTCTAGTATTCTGTCTACCAATGAAATGGTATGAAGAATTATGTGTGAGCTGAGTAATTTGTCATAAATTTTACCTGATGCCAGAGCTCAAAATTTATGTTTCAGTGTGTTATAATTCATTTATGCAACCATTGCATGAGTATTTGTACTTTGTGTTTATTTCATTCTGATTTTGTAGAAGCGTTTTTGGTGCCATGGCCCATCAGAAGATTGTGTGGTATTAATTTTTCAGTATCCACATCTGTGCTCTGTTTACTTAGTAATGTCGGAACTTTCCTGGATCTCTGCTCTGTTGTTAGAAGTTAGTCAGAACATTTTCAGAGACGCCAAAGAGTATTATCGAGTTTGCTCACCCATCGACAAAGAAGAAAATCTAGTAATATGAAAAAGATGATATTTTTCATGAATTATACTACATATAATTTAGTTTTTAGAATAGTAGGTGAAAGTATCTCAAATGTGTTTTTCAGAAATTAATAAGAAAAGAAAAGTGTAGTATTGGCCCATTTTCACTAAATACTGGTAGTATTTTAAATAATGCAATTAATGTCTAGTCAAGTTAGGTGCACATTAGCAGGAAGTTTCAGTCGTATCTACTGGAGTTTAGGCATTAGTTAGAATTTGGTCTTAGGTGATTGTCTATGTATTGACTAAATACATAGTTTTGTAAGTAATTATGAGAAAGTTTGAGTTGTTCTCATTTCTTTCCCTCAGAAAAGTTCTCCTTTAAAAGCATTTATTTTAATATCTAAGGAATCCTGGTGGTGCAACAGTTAAACACTTGACTGCTAACCAAAAGGTTGATGGTTCGAACCCACCCAGCAGCTCCACAGGAGAAAGACATGGCAATCTGCTTCTATCAAGATTATAGTATAAGAAACCATATAGGGCAGTTCTACTCTGTCACATGGGGTTTCTATCAGTCAAAATTGACTAGTTTGTTCATAACAACAAGAACATTTTAATATCTGAGGAAATGCTAGAGAAGTATTATGAAATTATTTCCTTTCCTCAAGCAAGTTCTAACACAGAAAATACTAGTTTAACTGTTGTATTCTTATCCCTTTTACGATTTTCAAAAAAATTATTCTATTTGATGCAGTGAGGTTGGGGCTAGCTCACGTAGTACATAGTCTAAAGAAATAATTGCTTTCATGCTGAAGTTGTTACATTTGAGAGTTGAGGTTTAACTTCATAGATTTATTGCTAATTTTATTATATTTTTATTTCTATTTTAAAACTACTAGTAAAAATAACTTCCCCAGATATTTCCCAAGATTGTGGTTGTTATTCTTTAATTATGTTTATAGGTAACGAGGCAAACATTTGGAATCATTGCTGCAGCTCCTTGACCCACGTAATTTCCTCACATGGTATAGGTGCAATGAGCAACTGCTGGTAATAAATGGAAGGTGCATTATTAGCCAGATTGTTCCATCAAGGAACTTTGAACCTAGTGTGTAAGCTAGGTTACTCAACACTGAACCTATTGTGTAAGCTCACAGCTTGCTTGGTCTATTATAGTTCATCCTAAGCTTCCCGTACTTACCCCCTAAAATGGATCAGGGCTGGGATCTGTCTTCAGTCTGTCAGTTTCCTCATCATTTACAAATAGTTATATGACAGCTGCTCATGAGGTATTTTGAATGGAGGTACTGCCAATTTTAAACAAACTCTTCTAGCTCCACATTAAGAAGCTAACTCCCACTTCCATATGCACCAGTGCATTTCTTCTCAACATGTCATTTGCTTGTGCATCGACATGGATTAAGTTAAAATGTAGAGAAGACTGGATTCCCTTTTGACTGTTCTGTAAATTCAAACACTGTAGCCTGATATCCAAAGACTACTTTTCCACTATGACACCCCATGTCTCGCCAACTTCATTTCTACCTTGTTCCTTGCCCAGGAGTTACCTCATAGCCACACAACCTCTTTGATACAACCTATATATGATTTATTCATTTCTATGTTGGCAACTTTGCATTTACCAATTCCTCTATGTAGAACTTAACTTTTTCCTTCCCCTTTCCCCGACCCCACTTCTAATTTTTCACTTCAGAGACAGCAGAGTATAGTAAGGGCACTTCTGGAGCCAGATGGCCTGGGTTCAGATCCCAGATTGGCCACTTACTAGCTTACTGCTGTGTGACTTTCTTGTTGAGCTGGCCCCGACTCATGGTGATCTTATGTATAACAGAATGAAACACTGTCCAGTCCTGCACCATCTTCATGATCATTGGTATGTTTGAGTCCATTGTTGAGGCTACTGTGTCACTTCATCTCATTGAGGGTTTCCTTAGTTTTCGATGACCCTCTATTTTACCAACCATGATGTCCTTTTCTAGCAATTGGTCTTTCCTGATGACATATCCAAAGTAAGCAAGATGAAGTCTCACCATCCTCGCTTCTAAGGAGCAGTCTTGTATTTCCTCGAACACTGATTTGTTCGTTCTTCTGATAGTCAGTATTCTTTGCCAACACCACAGTTCAAATGCATAAAATTCTTGCGTCGTCCTTTTCCATTGTCGAGTTTTCATATACATATGAGGTGATTGAAAAGAACATTGCTCAAGTCAGGTGCACCTTAGTCATCGAAGTTACATTAGGCAAACCATTTAATTCTCTGAGCTTCATCTTGGTTTCTTCTACAAAATTGGGGGAAAAAAAATACAAAACTGGGGAGGAAAAAATAAATTAAGTTGATGTTAATATTAGAATATTAATATTAACTTAGAATAGTTCCTGGTGGTTAGTAAGTGCTTAATAAATATTAACTGCTGTTAATTCTATCAAGTCAGTCTTAAAATTTACTTTCACAAAATTTAGTCCCAAACTTATTCTGCATTGATGTGTGTTTAAAATTCTACCTGCTTTTATATTTGGTTATCTATAAATCTTAACTTCTCCATATATTGTTTTTCTCATCAATAAAATAAGGTAATAATACCTGCCAAACCTAGGGTTATTGTGAAGACAAAATTAGAAAATGGTAATAATAGCAGCAATGATAATAGTTACCATTTTTCCTGCTCTTGTCATGTGTGAGAAACTGAGCTTTATTTATGTTCACTCATCACTTAATACATAGTCACATGTTTGTGGGGGTGATAGGCACGGAGGCTATGAATTCAACTTTAGACCTTTTGAGGAAGGTATGGCAGAGCATTCAGGTACTAAAGGCAATCAGAAATGGGGATATAGAATTGGGGCTCAAAAGAGAATTTGCAACTGGAGATGAAGTTGGGAATTTATTCTTACACAATTTGATTGCAGCTGTGTGAATGGATGGATAACTTATCTTCAGGAGAATGTAGACGGAGAAGAGAAGCCAGGAAAGAACACACATACACACTCTCACACACACTTGCATACACTCACACACATACACACACACCACAAATACACACAATCACACCCTTACATACACATACCGTCTGACATACGCACTGACACACGTACACACACTCACACAGAAGGGAGCAGCTCAGAGTCATGTTTCTCTTCAGTTTCTGTACAGGTAAGTTGTACAATAATATTCCCTTGAAGCTAATGCATTTATCTTTTTAAGGTCCACAGTTGAAGATAGTACCAGACATAACACTTTTGTGTCTGAAAATAGCACAGATGAAATTACTCTTTACCTAATTTTTGACCTGATATAAATATTGTTAACAACAGCAATTTTCCATGTAATAAAAATGTTACTGGCCATTTTGCAAGGAGGGAGTTTGATATTTGATCTAAATGGTGACAAGATGGCTTGGAATAGATCAGATATTAGAAATCAGTACAGGATGTGTAAACGTTTCTGGAAATCATTTACTTTTATTGCACTGACAATACATTACTTACATCACATTATTAGAATATGCTCAGCTTTTGATACTTTTTATTATGAGTTTATTAGAATTTCTAAAAATGTAACAGTTCAGTATTCTCTGTATTAGCTATCATGAAGCTTTTGATATACATCTAATTTTTAATTTTGTTTGTTTTTGGAGTTTAGGAAACATTTTTTTCTTTAGGAAGCTATTCCACCCACATTCCATGTGGTGCTGGCAAATCATAGATAATAATATTAGCAAATATTTATTGACTACTTATTGGATGCTAGGCACTGCTCTAAACATTTTATGTGTATTAGTAATTTTATATCTCACATAACACTGAATTATGGCTATTTTCTGTTTCAGTTTTCTATTTTCATAATACTATGGAACAAAAAACTACAAAACTCATTGGTACAAGTCTGCAGATTGTTTAGGTGGTTTCTTCTGGTCTTATCTGGGCTTCCTTATTTGTCTGCAGTCAGCTGGAAAGTCAAATGTGGGTATTTTTGCTGATCTTGGCTGAATTCTCTCATGTTTCTGTGACCTCAGCTGAGACAACTGGGTTACATGAGCTTCCTTTCCCTAGCAGTCTAACCTGAGCTTGTTCTTTTGGTGGTAACAAGGTTCTGAGAGAGATGGAGAGAGAGTGAGAGGGAGAAATGTTCAAGATCTCTTGAGGTCTAGATACGGAACTGGCTCATCACCATTTCTACCACATTCTCTTGACTAAAGCAAATCACAAGAGCAGTCTGGAGTCAAGGGGTAGGGAAGTAGACTCTGTTGCTTAACACAAGGAACTGCAAAATCACATTGCAGTGGGTTGTATTCAAGGAAGGTGGAGAATTGGGGCCATTTTTGTAATCAATCTCCCACAATCTCTATTCTGCATATGAGAAAGCTGAAATACAAAAGATTAAGTAACTTGCTGGTGAGGGAGACCTGTGGCACTTAACTGACCCAATAATGAACTTCATTTCCCTGGACCCAGTGATTGGACCTAAACAGATTAATCACAGCCTTTCCACAAGATTTGGTATACGAGAGAGAAAGACTCTTCCTTTTGGATTAAAAACTGTAAGGGCATTGATTTGGAGTTGCCAGTAGTCTTTTTTTTTAGATCCCCCTACCACTTGGAGAAGATAATGAGACAGCTTTTTAAAAAGAGAGAGAGAGACAAGAAAGATGTAAGAAACGGAGAACGAATGAACAAGTATGAGAAAGATACAATTATATCATTTGAGCCACTGGATCCTGCCATGCTAGAAATGTGAAGCTTCTGCATTTCTTAAATTATAAGCCCAATTTTTAACAATGGATTTTCACATATGACAACAAAAGCACAGCAGCAACAGACAAAATAGATTAATGAGCCCTCACAAAAATTAGATACTTTTGTTCATCAAAGGACTTCATTGAAATTACAACCTATAGTTGGGAGAAAATTTTCAGGAACCATATATCCAGGAGCCATATATCCAATAAAGTTTCAATATCCAAAACATATAAAAAATTTTACAACTTAATAACAAAAAGACAAACAATTTAAAAAAAAAGGGAAAAGGACTTAGACATTTCATCAAGGAGGATGTTCAAATGGCAAACAAGCACACAAAAAGATGCTCAACGTCATGAGCCATTAAAGAGATTCAAATCAAAACTACAATGAGATACAACCTCACTCCTATTAGAACGGCAATGATAAAATGAGAAACAAACAACAACAACAAAAACGGAAAACAGATTTTGGTGAGATTGTGGAGAAATTGGAACCCTCATCCATTGCTGGTGGGAATGTAAAATGGTACAGCCACTGTGGAAAACAGTTTGGCAGTTCCTCAAAAAGTTGCAGAAAACTACCATATGACCCAGCAATCCCAATCCTAGGTATATACCCCCCGCCCCAAAAAAGAAAGCTGGCATACAAACAGAAACCTGTGCACCAATGTTCATCACAGCACTTTTCACAATAGCCAAAAGGTGGTGACAACCAAAATGTCCATCAACAGATGAATGGGTAAACAAAATGTGGCATATATATACAATGGAATACTACTCATCCATGAAGAGAAATGAAGTCCTGATGCATGTCACAACATGGATAAACCTTGAAAAACATGCTGAGTGAAGTGAAATAAGTCGGTCACAAAAGGGCAATTACTGTATGATCTCATTGATATGAAATAAGCAAATTTTAACTAAATTGTGACAGATTATATTTTCCAAAATGGCCACAGCAAAATTTCCAGTCCCACATCCAGAACCTCCCGGTGTTTCCCATCAAGAGGTGAAGACTCTTCTTTCCCTAAAACCTGAGTGGATTTGTGATTGCTCCAATCAACACGGTATTGAAGAAATGATGTTATGTGACTTCCAGAGTTAGGTCATAGCCATACAGCACCCACCTGACTCTCTGTCTCTCTTTTGGAACACTTGCCATTGGCACCCAGTCACCATATTGTGAGAAAGTCCAGGCCTCATGGAAAAGCCTGTGTTAGTGTTCTGACTGACTGCCTTAACTAAGGTCTCAGCCAATAGTCAGCATCATCTGCAGCCATGGGAATGAACAGGCCTTCAGATGATCCTAGACCTAGCCTTGGGACAATCCAGGTGCTGATGAGTGGAGCAGAGAAAAGCCCCACTGAGCACCGCTCAAATTGTAGATTCTCAGGAGCAAAACAAATATCGTCATGGTTTTAAGGCACTAAATTTTGGGACAGTTTGTTAGGCAGTCATGGATAACTGTAACACTAACATTAAGTTCTTACCCTGAAGCTCCTTCCTAGGACTCTTTTCTTACTAGAACACTTGTCAGATCATGCTCCTACCCAGAAACTGCCATTGCACTTTGATCTGTGACTTTATTTAAAATTATTTTGACTTACCAAGTAGATATGAACACTTTGCATTGACTCTTGTTTTTTCTCATTGGGTTCATGATGTTGCATTGCTTGGATGAAAATGAGGTTGGGAATACCTATGTTGCTTTGTGCCCCCATAAAAAGTTTGGGAATTCAGACCTGAAAAACTCTATTCCCACTCTCTAGTGTTACACCCAGGTGGCATAGCGGTTAAGAGCTCCGCTGCTAACCAAAAGGTCAGCAGTTCGAATCCACCAGAGGCTCCTTGAAAACCCTATGGAGCAGTTCTACTCTGTCCTATAGGTCACTATGAGTTGGAATCGACTCAACAGCAATGGTATGGTATAGCATTATGCTGTCCAATATGGTCACTAGTCACGTGTGATTACTTATATTTGAGTTAATTAAAATTAAATAAAATTAAAGATTTGGTTCTTCAGCTATGCTAGCCATATTTCAGGTGCTCAATGTTTATATGTGGCTAGGTGACTAAGATGGAGTCCCTGGGTGGGTAAGTGGTTAACACACTCGGCTGCTAACTGAAAGGTTGGCAGTTCGCGTGCACCCAGAGATGCTTCAGAAGAAAGGCCAGGCCATCTACTTCCAAAAAGTCAGCCACTGAAAATCCTATGGAGCACAGTTCTACTCTGACTCATATGGGGTCACCATAAACTGGAATTGACTCAACGGCAACAGGAAAGTGGCTAACATATTGGACAGTGCACAATTATAAAACATTTCCATCATCTCAGTAAGTTTTGTTAGACAGCACTGCTCTGATTTGCAACCAACACATGTGGTCCAAGGATGACCCCTTTAAATACTGTTATCCAAAGTCAAAAATCGGTGACCAAGAGCACGGTGCTCTAAAGCATTTGCTCTCAGCTTCCTAGTCAGGAGCACTAATAGAAGACAGAGTTGAGAATCTCTGCTCCAGTTAGTAGAGTTCTGTTTCATTAACATTCACACAAAAAAGCCACCATTGGTGGCTTTACCTTAATTCTTTCCTAGCCCCTAGGCATATGGACAATGGCTTATTGGCTTATTTTCTTGGCTACCTTAGTTCCCTCTCTTCAATCCTGCTTGACTTTCAGAACAATTCAATTCACAGAAGTTATCCTAGTACAAACGATATCCCTCTGAAAATACTTGGGGGCCTTGTTCTTCCAGCAGAGAGTCATCCTGAGCACACAGAGCCCCTGTTGACTTGCAAGTGAAATCAGGCTGTAGAGTGGATATTACTTCCTTAAAAAAGAAAAAGAATAACTTCAAGGCAGAAGGGCCTTTATTCTCCCTGGGTATAAGTTTCCTCGAAAGCTTGTTTATTGATTTTCCTTGTAACAACTGAGCTTGCAAGCCATAAAAGAAAAACAACAAATAGAAGCAGGGAAATAGTATCAAGGATCAACAAGTTTATTCATCAGCTATATCTCATTTGTAGTCACACAGGGCTGTGAAATAAAAAGCACCACAAGCCCCAATCCCAGTTTGTTTTATATGTATTTAGCTGATGAGAGGGAAAAGCAAACACTTAAACTTTCCAGCATGGATTCATTCCCATTAGAAGTGACTTGTGCCCAAATTTATGCCACTGTGTGAGGAGAGTGCTGAAAGCAGGGTGACGGAAAAGGAGAACATGACAGCTTGATGGGATGATACCTGGTCCAATTAAAGTGATGCCAGTTTGGTCTCTCATCAATCTGTCATGTTGCCTGTAACACCCTCCATTAGCATTGTTCCTATGTTTTTATTGTTGTTGCCGTTGAGTTGATTCCGACTCATGGAAACCTGATGTGTGCAGAGTAGAACTGCTCTATAGAGTTTTCAAGGCTGTGTGACCTTTTGGAAACAGATCACCAGGCTTGTCTTCCAAGGCACCTCAGGATGAGTTCGAACCACCAAACTTTTGGCTAATGGTTGAATGCCTAACCGTTTGTACTACCCAGGGACTCCAGTGCTCCTATAAGAAAATATTTTACAAAATTTCTGACCTAGGCAATAATCTTTTAAAAATATTCTATAATCAGGTAATTTTGGAAAATGTTGAATTCTATATCCTCCACCTGTCATTTTATAATGCACATTAGAATGTTAAAATCCCTGAGAAATCCTGCTATAAAGAAATATGTTTAACTTTGTTTAACCAGCATTTACTAAGATTAGTGGACCATGAAATTTTTTATATTTTAGTACATTTTGTTGTAATACTCATTACATCCACTGTGCTAGATTTCAGTGAAGCACTTTCAGACACTGCTTTAGAATAAAATGTTAAACCCCAACAGGGCTTGTTTAACAACACAAAAGTTACCAGGGAAAGGTAACAGTTTAAGCCATTAGTATCCATTAATTGAATTGACCCATTTGAATTAAATGATGTTGTGAAGGAAGTATTGACTATACCATGGACTACTAGACCAAACAAATTTGTCTTGGAAGAAGTACAGCCAGAATGCTTCTTAGAAACAAGGATGGCAAGACTTCATCTCACAGGCTTTGGATATGTTATCAGGAGGGACCAGTCCCTGGAGAAAGACATCATGCTTGGTATAGTAGAGGGTCAGCGAAACAGAGGAAGACCCTCAATGATAGGGACTGACACAGTGGCTAGAACAGTGGGCTCAAACATACTTACTATTGTGAGGATGGCACAGGACCAGACAACATTTCAGTCTGTTATACAGAAGGTTACTATAAGTGGGAGTGACGGGATGGCACCTAATCACCACAACAACATCCATTAATACAAAATGACTTTCCTGATTAATTCCTTATTTTTCACTTATGAGTGAGTAGGATTCTGAGGATATGGTTGAGGCCAAAACCTGGAGAATTTCCTCTGGTAGATCAGTTGAAGTACCATCATCCACCCAGTCACCCAAGCCAGAAACATGAAAGTCACAATCAATCACCAGGTCCTATTGATTTGACATTTCTGGATCTGTCTCTTCTATCCCAAAAGCCCCTTCTCCTTCCCTTCCTTAGGCTCCAGAACACTACTGGCCTCACAGTTAAATCATAGCTCTGCCATCTGAGTGAAATTGGGCAAGCTTGCTATTCTCTGTACGCCTAAATTTTCTTTGTCTGTAAGATGAGGATAATAATAGTACTTAAGTGAGAAAGTTACTGTGAGTTTGTGAAAATTAAACAGGGATAAATTGGGAGAATGAAGAGAAGATGAAGTTGATTGTTTTCTTGTGTTTTCCTTTTATTAAGGGGGGTATCTTAATGGGATAGTTGATGTGTATGTGGGACCAAATAGCTTTAAAAATGCTACAATAGTAAACAATAAACAAATTAAGGTGTGGTTTGGTCAGAATTCTTAGGAAAAATAATTTATTATTATTTTTCTCCTTTAAATGCACAAGTATGGGCTATTGACAGGGAAACAAAGGAAGGGAATTGAACCATCTTTACTACCTTTTAGGCCAACAGAAGTGATCATAGGTGTGATGGACTAGATAAAAAAGAAGGACCCATGGGCAGCGTGCTTAGGATGTTTATATTATCTGTTCACCCAGGGCAAAATGTAGGTGTCTGCATCTGCCAAGTGCTTGTGCTTGTCGGCCAACCAGTGGAAACACTGCTAGATAGGCGTCAGATATCCTCACCCTCTAAGACCTGGCTGTTGATTTCAGACAATTCTGTATCAGTACCTCTGATCTTTACATGATGGCTAAAAGCCCCCACTCTCTTTTCAAAGCCATGTTAGAGTATTTGTGGAGTTACAAAGCTGTGCACACTCTCCGACTTACCAAAATAAGAAGAATACATGATTAATGGTAGGCATTTCTTCTTTTAATAAATATTACTGGCCAATTATATGCTGGAGATGTAGAGTCTACAGAACAGATAGAAATCCTCACCCTGCTGGATCTTATATCCCAGTAAGGAGACAGAGAGTAAACAAAATAAATAAATCAATTGAATAGTTTTTTACAAAAAGGGATATGGGGAAGAGCAAGCAGGAAGTGGGGACGGAGCTTCTTGAGGGTGGGGCAGGTGGATAGAGTTGTGTGTTTAAATAGGGAGGCCTAGAAGTACTGCAGCCCTGGTGGCAAAGTGGTTAAGAGCTCAGCTGTTAAACAAAAGTTCAACAATTCGAATCCACAAGCCACTCCTTGGAAACCCTATGGGGCAGTTCTACTCTGTCCTATAGGGTCACTAAGAGTTAGAATCTTTTTAGAAGTCCTCACTACAAAGCTTCTATGTGAGTGAAGACTTGAAGGAGGTCTTGAAGCAGTGAGGGGTCTTATCAGAAGCATAAGGTGATCTGAAATTCCTTTACCAGGGTCACTCAGCCACCCTTTGAGAACAGGCAGAAGAGGGGGACCAGTCATGAACAATTTCAATAATTGAGGCAAGGGACAGAGGTCACTGGGGCCAAGGCAATGGTGATGAAGATGAAAAGTGGCAGAGGTAAGGTTCAATCTTAATGTGTGTGGCATTTCTAAGGCCAATGTTCTCTTCACCACAAATGTCAGGATCTCACAGGCAGTCTGAAGGGGAAGACCCAGAGGGCAAAATCTAGACGGAAGCACCAGGGAAATAAGAGGAGGCTCATTACAAATTGATGTCATAGAAGGTGACGTGAGTTTCAAGAAGGAGGTGTGGACAATGTTCAGCACTGCAGAGAGTTTAACTGTGAATGTGTATGTAGGGGGTACATCAAATTTGGCAAACACAAGGCCATTGGTGACCTTATCAAGAGTAGTTTCAGGGGAGTCAGTGGCAGAAACAAGAGATTGAGATGGTAAAGTGTTGTAGACAGAGAATGTAGATTACTTATTCGTGAAGCTTAATAAACACAGACCAATGGCTTTCCATTTTTTTTTACCCTAATCCATAGTAAGAAATACATTTTATATGGTGATCTACTGAACATCCACACACATGTGCACACACACTAATATACGTAGCTGAAACTAGTTATCTTTGTGACATAATAGCTATTTTTCATTTGTGTAATGCACTATGATATTTTGCGTTCTTTTCTATATAATTTTTTTTAATGCTTGCCCCAATCCACTAAACTGTTTTTATCGCCCACTCCAGGGTCATGACTCATGATTTGTAAAACATGATTACAAGTGGTCAGCAGGATAAAAGATGACCCCTCGGAGTTATTGCCCACATTTTCCACTATGCCTGTAACTCTCATATCTTGGCCCTGGTGTTGAAAATTTCAAGAACATGATCTTTCCCTTCCATATAGAATTTTTACCCTTCCATCTGTTGTGACAAACTGAAAATCAATAGGAAATCTAATACAAACTTACTTTAATATCTTTAAGACTCAGTGTGCAGTTTAAAGCTTTGGCTGTGATCATAAAGAAATGTTTCCTGCCAACAAATGGGCAAATTTCCCTACTTTGATTTTATTCTGTCTCTAATGACTTCTATGCTGAAGATCCATGACCCACAGCAAAATTGTTAACTGTGCTCAAAGCTTTGACCTCCATTTGGGATTTGGAATACAAAACTCTTGAGCAGAGCCTGGCATATAGTAAACCAAAAAACCCATTGCTGTCAAGTTCGATTCCGACTCACAGCCACCCTATAGGACGGAGTAGAACTGCCCCATAGGGTTTCCAAGGAGTGACTGGTGAATTCAAAGTGCCGACCTTTTGGTTAGCAGCCGAGCTCTTAACCGCTGTGCAACCAGGGTTTCCTGGCATATAGTAGGGGCTAGTAAATATTTATTGAATAAACAAAGGGCATTAAATAATATATTTTTGAAAGTCCAAAAGCAGTATAGTGTAACTTATAGAACAGTATGAAAAATAAGCTTTATTCTAAAAGGAAAAGACAGAGGGCTAGTAATTAGAGGGGAATGCAAAGTCAAATGAGGCCACCACCCAACATGGACTGTTATTAAGTTGAGCAGAAGGATATAGTTAAAGATCTTTGAGAGAGAGAGGATAATTAACGGAGGGGACTGTATAGGGCAAAGTTGGAAGGATTCCTCTTGAAGAAGAGAAAGGTCACTCTTCCTTAAGGCTTGATGATTCCAGTTACAGTTCATTTGGGAGGCTGTGAATGGGAAGAAGAGGAGGTTGTTTACTAATGTCTGTGCTTTTCTTTGTAAGTTAGAAATTGACTTCTGCTGAGAGTGAGGGGGCATGTGTTAAGTGGCTGCTTCAGTCTAACACTGAAGTTTTGAACTAGTCACTGAGTAGGAGAAAGAGCTAATCCTAGGTAAGGGCATTGCAGGATATGACAGATTAATACTTCTCTGTCCACAGTCTCAAATTCTGTCCCCTTCTCATTGGTTTAATTCACAGGAGCAAGACACAGCCCATAGATTTGTTTTGTTTGTTCTCCATTGTTTTAATAAAACAAACTGAAAAATGAGGCAATTCATATGAGAATTTTAGAATCCTAGGTTTATAAAAGCTATCAGAAGATCTGGGAATAGTAGACTGGAGCTGAGCAATGTCTGGTCCCTTTAGACAAGGCCTGTGTTTCCCTTTCAACTTAGCCCCCACCAGCCCACAATATGTACTTACATGGTCCTCATGTGCAGTACAACGAGTTTCTCTTATATATGACCTTTCTGGCCTTGGGTTTATAATTCTGCCAAAAGTGATTGTTCAGGCCAGAGTTTGCCCTGTGATTGGTCTATTTTATGTACCTTGCAGTGATTGGTCAATTTGCTATGCAAATAGTGACGTGTAAAACCACCCAATAGGATGGAGTGACTTATGGGGTTGGTCAATTTTGCCATGCTGCTAGGCTCATATAAGGGCTAATCCCACAGAAGTTTATGGGGACCTCACTACCATCAAGAAGAGACTGGACTGGAGCACATCCTTAGGACCCAAGGTCCAGGAGCTAAGGACATTCTAGTCCCAGAAGAGAGAGGCAGTGGGAGAGAGAGGGAACTTCCCAAAAGAGCTGTAATATAGGCCAAGAGCTGTAACACTGAAGATGACGTGAAACAGCAGCAGCAATACAAGTGACAGGAACCACAAGCTTGGCAGATGGCTATGGTGGACTTTTTGGCTCACAGAGAGAGAGAGAGCTAAGTGCCTTTGGGCAGGAGGCTTGCTGGCAGAGTAGGGTATCTCTGGGCACTTGTGAGTAGAGCTAAATAGTTGTAACACTTGCCCAAGCAGGGCAGAGGCCTAGAGAAGAGCTGTTGGCTGTTGTGGCTAAGAAGGAGCTGAGAGTTGTCCTCAATCAGTGAAGTTGATCCTGAGATGCAGCCCCATATTTCCCTAATAAACCACATAACTGAGTACGATCTGTAAGTTCTGTGTGGCCATTGCAATGAATTAGTGAACCCAGCAAGCAAGTAGAGGGTGCCATGGGAGAGACAGCTTGTGTCAGGAATGGTGAAAAAGTTGGAAAGTGGAGGTATGTCTGACCTCCACCTCATAGAAACAAGCTTTGTGCTGATTCTGATTCTCATCCCTCCTTTTGCATGTAGACAGGCCCTGACACTGGATTACACCATGTCACTCACTTATATTGCTGATCCGACCCCTGTAGGCATATGAGTGTGAGATCCCTTCTTTGCACCTCAACGACGGTCTTTATCTTTGTAGTAAGTCATGAATTCAGGCTTACTGATTTAGCCTCAGCCTAGGATAGTTGCAGCCCAGTAAATTAATCTTTTCCAAGGTCTGGTCATCAGCCCTGGTGACAGAGCTCTGGGGTAGTAATTTATGCCAACACAGTTCACAAGAGACAGACTTGTAAACAACCACATACCTCTGACCAGACTAGATGATGAACAGGGAACTCTTTTCTCATGGGTAAGACCGTTTAGCAGCCTAAATTATTTACACAGATTTACTGATAGTCTCTCAAAATTGTCATTAAGTATCTATCATGAGTCAAGAAGTCATAGTTTCTGAAGCTGCAAAAGTGGACAAGATATATACATGCTTCCTTCCCTGTAGAGCTTATAGGTCAGTGGGAGAGATAGACAGATAAGCAATTACAACAGTGCTATGCTGTGGGAGGAGCTTTGGCAGTGCAGTGGTTAGAGCTATGGCGAGCTACGGCTGCTAACCAAAAGTCAGCAGTTGTAATCTACCAGTTGTTCCTTGGAAACCCTATGGGGCAGTTCTACTCTGTCCTATAGGGTCGCTATGAGTCAGAATTGACTTGACAGCAATGGGTCTGGTTTGGCTTGGTTTGGTGCTGTGGGAATTCCAAGTTGCTATGGGAATTAATAGCCAGGAAATGGCCTTGGTGTTAGGAACTGAAGGTATGAGCCAGGCAGAAAAGAGTGGGAAAAGATGTTCGAATGAGAGGAATTGCACTTATGAAGTTTGGAGATATGGGAGCGTAAGGTTTTGGGGGAATTGAAGAAAATTACCTGTGACTGTTACATAGAAGGCAGGAGTGGATGTTAAGAGTTAAGGCTGAGAAGGTGACAAAGATCAGGTCTTAAAGGACCTGGTAAGCCAGTGTAATGGATTTAGATTGTATCACAGGTACAGTAGGAGCCACTAGATGGCTTTAATTTGGAAGAAGTGACTTGATTAGATCTATCTTTAGGAAGATCACTCAGGTTGCATTGTGGGGAATAGAGACAAACAAGTAAGACTGGTGGCTGGGAAGTAGTATCTAACACATACTGGGAACTTAACTATTTGCCGGTACTGTGACAAGACCTTGCGCATTATGTCATTTAATTCTTACATCAGTCCCATGAGAGTGAGCATTATAATTATCCCAGTTGTAAAGATGAGGAAATGAAAACTTAGAGAGATTGAACAAATTGTACAAAATTCTCTCAAACTCCAAACTTATGCTTGACTTGGGCAGGCTTTCTTTTTGAGCGGAAGCCTAACTCCCTCCAATAATCTGGTGTGGTTTAGTTCATTTTATGTTGAATTGTCATGATATCTAGCTATTCCTTGTGTATACTAAGGTTTGAGGAACTGCCCAAATGCTTACTATGATAGATGTTTGGGCGAAATTGTCCCCCTTAGGACCAGGTTTTTCGTGCTCTCTGTAGTTGACTGTTCTCTGCACATCAGGGCGGAGATACCAGTCCTTGACTGTTGGAAGCTTTGAATATAAGCAGTGACTCTGGAAGATATCTAGCAGAAGAAAAGGTAACTTTACAGGTGGTGTTCTAAACCATATCCACAATTTCACATACACTCATATATATTGAGTGAACCAGAAAAACGCCAAACTATCACCAAGGCAAAGCCCTTTTCCTTTCCACGAAACCATACTGTTTTCTGGCTTCTTGTTACCGTTTTTCACTTCCAGAGTGTTTCTGAAGATCATTTCAGACAGATTGTGCCTGTTCAGGTGTGACTACCTAGTGTGATTGGATCTGTGTGGCATTCCTTTAAGGATGGCCTGAGGTTGACCTTTGTCATTTTCTTGGCTGTACCCCATTCAATTCTCCTCTCCCTTTTAGAGCATCTCCTACTTGCAGATGCTGGGTAGTAAGGAGGTGTCCACTGACCACTGTGGAAATACAATGGGAATGATCTCCTCTCCTCTTACCTTGGAACAGTCAGGAGCGATCATGAGTTAGCCTGATTATCATCTGCACTTTTCCTGAAACTTTCATGCAGAGGCTGTATCCACACTGGTATACGGACCAGATCATTCTTGCTGTGTGACCTTTGCTGGGATTTCTGCTGCCTCCATGGGATGCTCTTCTTCCTACCAGTTCTTCCAGATTGGCCCTCTAGACTCATATCAGCCTTGATATCTTCCCAATAAATTCCCTTATTGCTTAAGATAGCCAGAACCAATTTCTGTTGTTTTCGATCTATAACTTTTACTGATACATGATCTTGACTATATCAAGTTCTGAGTTAACACATGTTTAAACTATCTAGGTATCAAAATTTTGAAATATTGTAGGTACAGTCTTAACCAAGTATTCTTGGACCATATAATTTTTATATTAAATCGGTATAACAATGTAAATTCAAGACTTTTCACCTGATGTTTAAACATGAAACCACACATAATTTCACAGAATGGCAGTGTGATTGGATTCTAAGAAAAGATTACAATCTGAGGCAGGAAAAAACACCTGCTTTACAAGAATAAAAATTTGTGGTTCCTTGCAAATAACCCAGGGCAAAAACAAAGAAGTAAATAAATTAGGCAAATTCACAGTGGCTAGCTGTTTTCTTTAAGAAAAATGAAGTTCCCGTACAGAGCAGGAAAAAAGTGTAGAAAATTCAAATTCACAAAAAAGGACTAGACTTACTGATCTGACAGAGACTAGAGGAACCCCTGAGACTATGGCCCCCAAGCACCCTGCTAACTCAGAATTGAAGCCACTCCCAAAGTCCACCTTTTAGCCAAAGAGTAGCTAGGACTATAAAACAAACAATAACACATGTGAGGAATGTGCTTCTTAGTTCAATCAATTTCAATCAAGTATACAAGACCAAATGCACAATGCCTGCCCGCAAGCAAAGACAAGAAGGCAGGAAGGGACGGGAAAACTGGATGAATGGACATGGGAACCCAAGGTGGAAAGGGGGAGAGTGCTGACACATTGTGGGGATTGCAACCAATGTCACAAAACAATTTGTGTATAAATTTTTGAATGAGAAACTAATTTGCATTGTAAATTTTCACCCAAAGCACAATAAAAAATTTAAGAAAGGAAGAATGATATACATATATATATATTTTTTTTTTAAAGAAAGAATGAAGAGGCTAATAGAATTTGGAATAGATACTTAGAAGAAAAGAAGTTCTCTATCCTATGATGGGAAGAAAGAAAGAAATACACTTCTACAGAAATCTGACTGACTGGCCCGCTCTTTGAGGATGTAACTCCCCATGGGTTGAGTTGAACAAATACCAGATGCACCACAAAGAATTATTAAAGCTATGACCAACTCAATATTATGAATTTATGGAAAAGAGAAGCCATAAAATCTATCCAAATAGTGCTTCCTTTTTAGAAGCTAAACATGGAGCTCGTAATTTGATTCCTCTATTTTAAATAATAAAAGGTTTATATACATATCCGAAGACTGATGACAGATTCCTTACTTATTGAGCCTAGTTTTTTCCCCACTTGGGACTTTAGAATTTACTACTTGGCCCCACCATGAGCATAATTAAAGTCATCCTCTGTCCCTTGCATCCTATTTTAGCTAGAGAGGTGAATGTCTATTGGCAGTTGCTGAAAATTTTGCAGATTGTTTAGCTGTTAGGTCACATGACAACCGAAGTTTCAACAGAGTGATGAGAGCAAATGCCTGACTGGAGTCGCTTCAAGGAAGGATGGGAGAAGATAGTTTGGTGAGCAAGAGTATAGACAAATCTATCAAGATGTTTTACTGTGCAAGGAGGGAGGGAAAAGGAGTAGTTGCTGAATAAAATGTTTTTTTTTATTTTGTTTTTTAAAACAGGAGAAGTAACTGCATACTTGCACATTGGTGAAAAAGAATCAGTGGAGAGGAGAAACTGTGCAGGAAAGAAAAGAAGGAAAGGCTGAAATAAGATCCCTCAAGAGTCAGATTTTGAGATCTAGTATAGAAGTGGAAGCGTTGGTCTTAACCAACAGCTTATAGAGTTTAACCATAGTGATTGAGGGAAAGGCAGAATATATAGGTACAGATGAAGTTAAAAGTGTGAATATGGTGTGGGAACTTGAATACCTTCTGATTGCTTATGTTTTCGTACTGAATTGGGAAGTAAGGTTGTCTGAGAAAGTTAAGGATGGAGGAGGAGGTTTCAAATGTTTAATAGGAGATGAGATATTTTATAGCCATCAGGGTGTGTGGGAGAGCAAATGGATCAGGGGCGTATAGTATGATTGCCTGGTTGCCTTAGGACCCGCTGAATGATGGTGAGAATGGATCTAAAAGGACAGTGGTCAGCACAAACAGAGTAGGTGGACAGTTGTTTTAACCAAGTGTGCGGTTTTCCCAAGTGAGCATGATGAAGTGCAAGAGAGTCAAGGTAGTATGGGGTATAAGCAAGAAGCTGACCATGACATTTAAGCTGGGAAAGAATGGAAGTGAGGACGTAAGGAGATAAGGTATGCTTAAGAGGTGGCAGTATAAGGAATTGTAAATCCTCATGCAGTCTGAAGATTGTTGGAGACAGGGAGTGAATAGAAAAAATAGGAAATGAGATGCTTGCAATTGAAATATGGAGGCAATGTGGATATTGGTAATGGCAAAGTGTGGGGTCTGATAATGGAAGTGGTAATAAGTTGGGGAACAATCATTTGATGAGAGGAGATCAGAAACAGAGAAGAAGGTTTTGGCAGAATCACCTCTGTTGAAATTGAAATCACAGAGAGTTACGATAAGAATAATGCTGGAAAGAAAAATGGTGACCTGGTCTTTCAGTGCCAAGACACTTAAAATTTTATCTCATTTTTGTCTTTTTTCTATGAAAAATATTTTATGGAAAATGTATTGATTTCAAATCAATCAGAATGATGGATTTGTAGCAGGAAATATATATATATATATCTTTAAGTTATAAGATCTGTAACTGCAATTTTTTTTTTTTTCTTTTTACTGGCAGGACATAGTCATGCTAACAGTTGCACTTACATGGCATCTGTGGTTGCTTATCTTGATTAAAACCAAGACTTATTTTAGCCTGAGTGTTTTATAAACTGGCCAGAATTTTAACAGTCAGTCTCCATGCACTCCTTTGTTTGTAAATTCAAGCGTGTGTTTTAAATTATATAGACTTTTATTTTGTTAAATATTCAGTATTCTGAGAATTTGAAATTCTCAATGGAATCTTTAAAATCCTGAGTTTCTCTGATAAAGTTATTATTATTATTTGCATAACAATACAAGGAGAAAAAGGAATTTAAGTGAGTTAATGCCTAAACAGTGATTTGTGATTTCTAGTCCTTACTTAAGAATACCTAGTGATCTGGGATTTATACTTGAGCCAATGTGTTTAACTCATGATACTGGGAAATTCTAAGGACTGCGTTTTCCCTTCTTGCACATATCTCATCTTTGTCTCTTGCTTTTCTAAAAGGCTTCCAGAATGCATTCTGACAACATAAAGTAATGAAAAGCAATAAGCTTGTGTCATTTAATCATATAGAAAAGCCCACTATGAATACGGTATCTAAACCTTTTTCAGTTGAGACTGGTTGACAGTTTTGTCTAATTGGAAGGGAATTTTGTGTGTGTGTGGTAAAAATATATATAACAAAACATTTGTTTCTAGATTCTTTACGTGTTCAATGCAGTGATATTGATTATGATTGTCGCGTTGTGCAACCATCACCACTATGGATGGGATTTTTAAGAAAGATGAGCAGAACATTATCATGTGATTAAAACCTACTGCCATAAACAATAAACTTGGCTTACTTACTTTGTTAGAGTATTATTTTGATTTATAGAGTAATGTATATAATTCACTTTCAAAGTTCTCTTCAACTCTCTCTTGTTTTTAATAATGGAAGCCCAGTAAATTTAGGGAGTTTTTTTGAGGAGTGAGGTTGATGGTGTTGATGTGGGTTGGGAGACAATGTCAGAGGGAAGGGTAGCAGTGGGGTCCTCACCCTCTGTTCAGCCACAGATTTTTTTTCACTAAAAGTCTATCATTTAAATGTCTCCTTTTCCCAGAAAATATAAAGCATTGTGGAACAGATAATTTAATAACAACATAACTTAGGCCGCTTAAAAATGACATCAATATTACATGTATAAGATGTGATTCCAAGAAGGTTTCTTTCTTTTTTAAAAAAAAATTCATCATTGAAATAGTAAACTGTAACTGACATACTTTTAAATCAAAAGAAAGTGAAAGCTTGCCAGCTCCCCTGTTGTGTTTCACTCTCTCAGACTTATCATTCTAAGAATAAATGCATACAATGGAGTGTGCTGGGCTGCACACTGAGGTTTTATCTACTTCCTTCCTGGAGGAAAGTGCTTTTATAAAAACAAGTAAAACAGGCAAAGGGAAGTAATATAATAAGTAATTTTACAATAAAAGAGCAGAACTATAAACCTAGTTCTTTTTGGATACCCTTGGTGTTATCCAGTTTGCCCCCTCACTAGGCCCCTCAACTGTCTGGCTGGCAAAGGGCTTGGTGAAGTGAGAGGAGCGGAAGTGGATGGCTGGGTTGTGCTCAGTTTTGAAATGATCACAGAAGTATGCTGTAGTAGCTGATGGTAAGATGGCGGGACACAGGGGTTCCATGGGCAGAGACCAGGAAAAGACAATTTAAGTAGTCGTAAGCAAAGCAGTGAAGTAAGTGGTGAAGTTGGGGAGGCACTGATGGAGTTTGTGTGGGCTGCAGATACTAGGGCTAGGGTGGGGAAAGGAAGTGTTTGTTCCACAGAATCAGGCACTTGGTCAATCCATGCCTTACACTTATATGTGTGTACATTCTTTCTCCTCAACTAAATTTTATGTTCTGTGAAGACAGAAGCCTTGTTTTATAATTGTCTCCCTCTGTTCCTGGGCACACTTATGGAACAAGATTGGTCATTAAGAGATATTATTGCATGAGGATCTCTTGAAAATTCACCTGTGGGTTTCCAACGTCTTCAGGGCTACGATAAGCACTATCAGGCCTAGGAACACCCACTCTCCTATTAGAGAACATGAAACAAGGTGGAGAGGAAATTTGTTATAATAGAAACAGAGAGCACCTCAGTTCCTCAATATGCTAGTGTCACCCTCTGGCTTCCTGGGCTCTGAACATGATCTTTCTAGACTCCTAGCATGTTTCTAACCATTTCATCCTCTGATGACTTCTTCAACACTCAACACGTTTCTGCTTGACCCTGGATATCTGTCTAATCCTCACAGTCCCAGCTTGACCTCCTGGAACTTAACCTCTTGCCAGTCTGACCATGTCTTGGTTTTGGTTCCTCCTGGTCCATTCTGTCCCTTGCACTCCAACATCCTAATAATAAACATTGCTTTCATTTGTGTGAATCACATGTATGTGACCACTGAGACTTATGTCTGGCAACTGCGATTTGGTTCTAGTTGGCTGCATGGACAGATAACTTAGTACTTTGCTGGAGAAAGAAATGTAGCTGTCTTAACGAGCATTATATAACTGATTTAAATTCAATTGCATGGTTTATTAAATCATATCTGTTGGACAGCCTTTGAAGCATGCTGCTAAAAACACAATACAACATCTTATTTTTCCTTCAACCAGTTATTTCCAATCATAGACTTGTGCATAGCATTTAATGGAAAACTACTAATTTACAGATAATTGCATGAGGAAAGTGACAGCTGCGTTATACTTGATCCTTGGCTTAAAAAAACACATTAAAAACGAAGAGGCATTCAGATCACTGGCATGGGAAAGAGTGTTTTCAGCATTCTTAAAAACTTCAATGTATTAATTTTTTAAGATTCATTTTTAGGGAAACCAGATAGCTATGCAGTTTGGCATATAGAACTGTTTGTTTTGGGTTTTCTGGCTGACGAGACCTGTGCTTCAGCCTTGGTAGAGCTGTTTGGGACTCTTTAGGTTTCTGGTTTCTGTTTGGACCTCAGTTTCAGAACATTATGTTTTGTACAATTCTAAAATAGGGTCAGTATTTTGATATATCCATAATGAAAATTATTTTGTGATACAATACTTTGTACAATTCTATGTGTAATTTTATAATTTGTATTACACAGGCATAGGTGTTGTTTAACACTCAAAAAAAGTGAATGATTAAAAAGTTATTCTAGGTACAGTACCTTCCATAGCAATTTTGGCAAGTATTCTTGACTTTATAGATGCAGAATAATACCCCCTGAACCAAAACCCCATTTTATGATCGGATCAATAGTGAAATGTAGTGTTTTCAAACAAGAAAGTGACTGTTCCTTAAGTTTTTGCTCCTAGTAGAGAAAAAGATTTTTCTGAAGGACTTTAATTCATATCCCTCTATGTATAGTGAAAACAAATATATTTTTCAAAATTGTTAAGGGTAAGCCAATTTGATAAATTTAATTCAAGTACATTTTTAGGTTAACTGTAAATATTGTCAGCAAGTGGAAGGAAGTAAATTATAAAATGGTGGAAGGGATATTTCCTATGAATTAAAAAAAAAAAAAAACAAAACCCATTGCCGTCTAGTTATTCTGACTCATGGCAACACCATGTGTTACAGAGCAGAATGGAGCTCCATAGGGTTTTCTTGGCTGTAATCTTTATAGAAGCAGATCACCAGGCCTTTCTTTCACGGCACCACTGGATGGGTTCAAACTACCAACCTTTAGATTAGTAGCTGAGTGTAAACTGTTCGTACCACTCAGGGACCAGTTCCTATAAATAGTCTGTATTTTTTGTCCTTCAGTATTATTATGTCCTTGTCTGTATTATTTCTCCTTCAGTATTCTTTTGTTTCTAGTAATCTATTCAAAGTAAATATAAGGCAGGTAAAACTTGGCCTGATTTGTCCCATCTGCGGCTACCAAATAGTGGTCTTTAGTGAAATAGAAAAATGATTTCACATGGCCCATATGTTTCTTTTCTGTTTGAAGATCCAGTATTAATCATTTGGAGAAGACTGTTTAATTTGTCATAGGTTTTAAATTGAAAGAGGCCTCTCAGTTTATGTAATCCATCTCCTTTATCTCACAGAGGAGACAGTGAGGGTCACAAAAGTGATGGGCATGTCTGACTCTGACAAATGGCAGAGCTGGAAACGGAAGTCATGCCTTCTCCTTGTTCCCCGACATTTCTGATGTGGAACTTCAACAGAGCTCCTTGAAAGAGGCATGACAAAGGGGTCTTTATAATCCAAGGTAAATAGTTTTGGGATTTTGAGGTTCTCTGGTTCTGAGCTAGCACTGGAAAATACAGAGAGGAGAGAAAGCAAGTAGGTTACTCAGTAGTCCTGTGGTAAATTGAGGTCATCTGAGTCAGATAGCTAGGATTCTGAGATTGTGTTGTTTCTAAATCTGTGTTGTTAGTGGATCAACAGACTCAACCTTATTTATGATTTTGAAACACAAGATACCAGCCCTGACATTTTCTTCAACGGTCTTCCTACCTCTGCCTGTTTCTTACAAACGTATATAATGGGTTGACCTTATTAAAAGGGTCACTATAGGGAAACCCTGGTGACATAGTGGTTAAGTGCTACAGCTGCTAACCAAAATGTCAGCAGTTCAAATCCACCAGGTGCTCCTTGGAAGCTCTATGGGGCAGTTCTACCCTGTCGTATAGGGTCGCTATGAGTCGGAAGAGACTCAACAGCAACGGGTTTTTTTTGTTGTTTTTTTTTTAATAGGGTCACTAAGAGTTGGAATCAACCCACAGTAACTTTTTGTTTGTTTGTTTTGTAATTAAAACTACAAGCTGAATATTACAGTATTAATCAAGGGACTTTTTTTTAGTAGCATCTTTTTTCCAAACACGGACTTTGTGGCAAAAGTTGTATTATGTGGGTTCTGATAAACTGGGAAAAAAAAAAAAAAAAAAAAAAAGGGACACAAAAAAAAAAAGCCCCGCTCTTTTAGACAGTTTGGACCTACTATTCTTTTTTTTCAAAATGTTTCAAAATCACATTCAAGTTTTGATGTAAGAAAGGATCTCATTCCCATCTGAGATTTTTCACCGGGCTTTTAGAGTGTGTGAGAAAGTATAGTGACAGTTGCAGCTAAAGATAACATTAAGATGAGAAGGAAATGAGATACATTGGAGGGCTGAGGTACACTTAGAACTTCACAGTATCGAGGTGATGGATTTAAACCGACGGTTCTCACTGAGTTCTTAGTTCTGTCAGTTTCCGCAAGTTAGCAGGTCATTACATACTGGATCATACCCTTTCTGGTAACTGAGAATTATATTCAGAACTTGAAACAGCAGTGTAAAAAAGAGATCAGTTGCTTGCTATCAACAGCTTCTGGGTTTGCTTTTCTAAAAATAAATTTGAGGGAAAAGGTCCTCGACTCTGTGGTTTCTGTGTCTCAGGAGATGGGTGAGAAGGGAGGTACTGGGTGTCTCTGGACTAACTCCCTAACCCCCTGCTGTGCTTTACAAATAGGTCAATTTCATTATTCACTGGGATAGAAAAGTGGGTATTGGGAGCCATTTTAAAAGTCTAAATCGGCTTTTCTAATGAAGTTAAAGGAGCCAGGGGAGGCTCTCTTGGAGGAATGGGAGGCGATCATTTATAATTCCTTCTCTGGTCGTTTTTGCCAATTCTCCAGCAGCTCCCTGCAGGGGAGCCAGCGTTTATTCAAGATTGTTTCAATGTTAAATTGACACTAAATCAAGACTACAGTAAGCCCCCAACCTAGTCTTTTTAAGTGAAGAAAATTTTGAAGGCAGCTAGGTCTCCTGTGGGGAGCAGATGCAGGAGGGGGTGGCAGCAGATAAAACCCCTGAAGAGGTGGGAGAATAGGAAGTAGAAGTAGAAATTAAAGGCTTTTATTTTTATTTTAAAATACGTTTTTCTGTCTTTGTATATCTTTTCCTCTAGTTTTTGGTGTTTTTTTTTTTTTTAATTAATGTGGTGGATATTTTACTCTAGTCTAAAAGTACAAAAATTACCTTTGAAATATTTTTCTCCATGTTGTATTTGGACAAAGCCACTCCAGATCATTCTTTATCTACCTGCATGACACCTTGTTGGCTCAAGTTCTTAGCCCATGTCTTTGTGCTCTGCAATATTCTTGAGTCATGTATTAATGGATCATTAAAAGATGTGCTATTGTGTCTTAAAAGGATGTTAAGAATCAGATCTTGACTTGAAGGCATGGTTCTGACTGTGACTATATCTCTTGTCAGCAAAATATAGCTAGGCATGCCAACCACTTTCTTACTAAAACTCTAAAGCAATTAAAGGGCATTGGATTACTGAAAAGACTGTCAAATGTATAAATGTCAATTCTTTGTTATGAATGGTAGTTGCTATACACACGAACATTTTGCAAGATAAGTTTGGTCGATGTTTAAAATTGCGTGAAGTCAGAACTTAATTGTGAACTTATTTCTATAGGAAAAGAGGAAAGTAAATCTATTTTCAAGAATTACTCAGCTGCACATGAACATATGCATTTAGGTTAAGCAAAATTTGCTTACTCACAAAATTTTACCTCTAACAACTAGGAGGCATTTTAATGCTTTAGAATGTGAACCGTATTATGTCCTATTCCACTTCACAAACTTGGGTTACCTTGTAAGAAGTGTAGTATCAGAGATCTTGAGAATCAATAGCAACAAACAGAGAAATGCCACGAGCTTCTCAAATGTTGTTATGGCCTTTTTGTTCCAAAATGGCCCCAAAACAAAGATTCTGGGTAACTCTATTGAAGGAATCATAATTTTTTTATTTAAATCTGACAAAGTAGATTATTATAGGTAGCTCTGCACTGCCTATTGAAAGCCCTCCATGTATTTTTTTCCATAAGAGATTTAAGTTGCAGAAAATCTTATTCATTTCACAAGTATTTATTAAATGTCTGACAGTATGCTGGGCCCTTTGCTTGGTCCTAGGCACCATGCTGCTTCTAAGGGGTCATTAACAAACAAACATGTAAATTAATTACTGTGAGGGATTAGGGCAATGTTAGTGCATATACAGGGTGTGGCCGTGACACAAAGACTATCACTAGCTTCCTGAGCCGGCTCAGAACGTGTACAGAAATGAGGGGCCTCTTGATTGGCTGTTGATGGAGGACTATTTTGCAGATTAAAATGTTGTGATAAGGCATTTAAGAAAATGGAAATAACATGTACAGAATCATGGAGGCAAGAAATATCATAGTGTATCTGGGGAACTGTATGTACATACCAAAAAAAAAAAAAAAAAAAAAAAAAAACTGTTGCCATCAAGTCAATTCCGACTCATAGTGACCCTGTAGGATAGAGTAGAACTGCCCCATAGAGTTTCCAAGCAGTGGCTGGTGGATTCAAACTGCCCACCTTTTGGTTAGCAGCCGAACCCTTAACCACTGCATGATAGTCCTGTGGTACTTCTTGTCAAAAACTTGCTCTCATTTGGGTGTTCTTAAAGAAAACAAACTATACTGCCTGCAACAGGGGTGAGATAGGTAAGACAAGGGAATGACCTTCAGTTAGCTACTAAATAAGGTGACCTAGTATAGATCACATTGTTCTTTCTGGTGATAAGAGAAATTTGGAAAGTGTTATGAAGACAGAATTTTAAAATAATATTTCTGTAAGATAAAAGAAAAATGATGGTCTGGAATGAACAGACGTCTGCCAGAAGGTGGAGTGCTGCTTTAGTATCTTTCCATGGACTTTGGATCAGTGCTGTCGGGTGAGAGTTGTGTTTCTTTTAAGGCAAAGAGGCACAGGATGATGTTTAGTTAAGTGCATCATAGTGGAATAGGGGTTCCATAGGACAGGGTTGAAAGGACTGGGTGAAGGGGCAAACAGATGAAGGATGAGGAAGAGACATGGCGGGAATTGTTACAGGGACAAGGAGGCACCCTGGCAGTGAAGGTGGTGCCTGAACTCGTCAGCGATGAAAATGTGGGGGCCTTGAGTATGCATATGGTGACTGAGAGTCCCACAACGTCCCACATTGCTTGGAGAACCAGTTCCTATTGAGTCAAGTCATATTCATGGCAACCCCATGGCAACCTCATGTGTATCAGAGTAGAACTGTACTCCATAAGGTTTTCAGTGGCTGATTTTTCAAAGTATATTGCCAGGCCTTTCTTCCAAGGTACCTCTGGATGGACTCAAACATCCAAATTTTGATTAGTAGTTGAGTGCATTAACAGTTTGTACCACTCAGGTACACCTATTACTTGGAGAGTCTCACCAAATACCATCCATATCATTCATAGTCACCATGGTTGTGTCTTCTATTCCTGGTAATTTAAATGTGGCAATGAAGAGACCCTGTTCTCCATACCCCTCTGTCTAGGCTGGGTTCTCTAGAGAAGCAAAACCAGTAAACTATAAATATATACATATAGAGAGAGATTTATACCAAGGAAATGTCTCACAGAATTGTAGAGGCTGAAACTTCCCAAGTCCATTGGTCAGAATAGAGGCCTCTACTGATTCACATAGCTTCAGGGGCTGGCAAACCCAAGATTGGCAGGTCAGACAGCAGGGCTCTTGCCCACAGGCTGTGAAGATCCACAAATCCCAAGATTGGCAGGCAAGATGGCAGGTAAACTGCTAGCCCAAGTCCTAAGAACTGGAGGTCAGATGAACAGGAGCCAGCTGCAGGATCCAGAACGAGCAAAAGCCCAAGAGCTTTGCCATAAAGTCCACTTATATTAGATATGCACCACACGTCCAAGGAAACTCTTTTTCAACTGACTGGCTACTCACAGCAGATCCCATCATGGAGGTGATCATGTTATATCAAATTTCATCATGGAAGTGATCACTTCATCATATAACTGCCAAACTACATCATAACTGCCAACCCAGTTGGCACACAACCTTAACGATCACACTCCCTCTTTCTCGACCTTGTTCATTCTGGTGCTCATTTCCCTGTCTGCCTTTGCTCTGCAGAACCCTCACAGCTTATTTCACCTGGGCTAGCCCAAGGCTTCTGTTTTTCCTTACAAAGGTTTCCTTGGGAAATGTGATTGAATAGGAGAAGGAATTAACAATCTCATTATACTTGTGCCCTTTTTGCTTTGACTTCTACAACAATTAAAGCTGAATTTGTTTCCCAGTTTGAGAAACTGTAAGACCTAATGCTGTGTATTTCAGTGTAGAAACCCTAACCAGAGTCTTATTTTATTTCTTGTGGTTATTTTCTCTTTTTGTCTACTTTTTCATTAATTAAATTTTTGCTTGTTTACTGGGGCTATTTTAGAAAGCCCTCTAAAACTTGGAATGAGTTGGAAATTATTAGGTAAAAATAATCAATTACTCTTTCTAAACTCATGCACCCTCTGGCATAATCTTCCCAGCTCCACACTGGTTTAGAGCATATTCTTAATTCCTTGTCAGTGAGTCAATTTCATACTTTCTCCTATCGGATGCTCTTTTTTTTTTTAAGAACTCTAAGCATCCATAAACCAAACCAAACCCATTGCTGTTGAAACGATTCTGACTTATGGTGACCCCATGTGTTACAGACTAGAACTACTCCATAGGGTTTTCTTGGCTGTGATTTTTATGGAAGCAGATTTCCAGACCTTTCTTCCACAGTGCTGCCTGGTAGGTTCAAATTGCCAACCTTTAGTTTAGCAGTCGAGTGCAAAACATTTGGGCACTTCTGCACCCATAGTTTTCAATAAAATATTAATGGCAAATCTCTTTGTTTTTCCCCAATCTTCTCAAGAATCTTAAGATTTTCTTTATTTTTTTCTCCTGAAATCATCATGGTGGCCTGTAAACAGGAAAGAAAACCTTGCCATACAACTGATTTTTATTTTCATTTTACTTTATTCCTAATATGAAGTCTTGGCCATTATTCTCTTACTTTAGTGAAATGGACATTTTCTGCTCTTTAAGTTTTGTTGGTTTGAATGGCCTGCTTTCTAACTTCTACAGAGTGGAGATAAAGGAGGTACATAATCTCTTTGTTGGGGTTAATTTCTCTTAACAAAGCTTTCTTTTTCCAAATTATAAATGGATAGCATATGAAACCCAAGAATAAACAAGGCTTATAATTTACAATTGAAGTTGTTTTTCAGGCACGTTATCCACACTTAGAAACACATTTCATAGTATAAAAGCAGTCTATGAGTGGAGGATAAACTTAATAGTGATGGTGCAGTTCAGAATGGCTGATAGAACATGTTAAAGATGAACAAGATTTTGGGGATCACTGATCTTTCCTTTGCATTAAAATGGTCTGATGAGGTTATTGCCCTGTATTTTATTGCCCAGAGTAACCCTGTGATGCTGAGACCTCATCCATATTCCAGCCTTTATTATGAATGTTAGAGTAACTCACAAGACAGCCAACTAGATTCTTGGCCTGGTCTTCAACTTGGACTTTATTTCGTGGCTTTGACCCAAGATACAACTATGTTTTATTCATCCAAGTTGGCAGTCAACCCTGTTAGAATCAGCATTTCTCCCTACTCAGGGTTCTTAAGCTGCAGTTGCTGTTTCTGACTCTGTCTTTCCTTCCTAAGCTTGTTTTAGCTGTCACTTTCTGTTAATTGAGAATTCAAATATGTCCACTGTAGCATTTGGAAGTTGCCCTGTAGGCACAGTGGTTAACACACTCAGCTGTTAACCAAAAAGTCGGCGGCTCTAATCCACCAGACACTCTGAGTTTTCTTCTGTAAGGATTTACAGCCTTGAAAACCCCATGGGGCTGTTCTCCTCTATCCTTACAAGGCCCCTACAAGTCGGAATCTACTTGATGGGGATGGGTTTTTGGTAGCATTTGGATTCTAGTACACTAGAGGATTTCATAAATCTTTATATCAGATATCTAGGGTTTAGATACCATATAGTCCTAGTGTCTCAGAAGCATTTTCAGTTCTATTTCCAACTTGATTCTTCAGTTCCAACCTGGTTCTAGAATCTGGAAAATCTGATCATCATTTTAGGGGTTCAGATGTATCCAATACTGAAAACAAGTCTGCTGGGCTCTATGAACCTGTGACTTTTAGTTTGTTGCACACCTTAAAAATCTAGTTTTCCAAATAAAATATTTATTTATAGCTTATGCTTTTTATGTATTCCATCTTTTGTTATTTACTATATAAAATAACCTGTTGTCATCGAGTCGATTCCGACTCATAGAGACCCTATAGGACAGAGTAGAACTGCCCCATAGGGTTTCCAAGGAGCAGGTGGTGAATTCAAACTGCCAACCTTTTGGTTAGCAGCTACGCTGTTAACCACTGTGCCACCAGGGCTCCATTTACTATATACCCAAAACCTCAAACCCACTGCCTTTGATTTGATTCCCACTCGTAATGACCTCATAGGGTTTCCAAGGCTATAAATCTCTACGGAAGCATACTGCCACATCTTTCTCCCACTCATTTACTATATATAGCAGTGGATAATTCTTATAGTCTTATTTATTTAAGTCAGTTGTCTGGAAAGATATTTTTAAAATGCTATGGACCAATTTTCACATAAAAACCCATTTGATTCTAAAGTAAGTATAATTTGTTTGGAAATGTAAAGATGACTTTATCTTGGTAGAGATACTCTTGACCACTTATATTTTTAGAGATGATCATAGACCATGGCTTTTCAGCAGAATGAAAGTAGACCATATCAAAAAACCATATTATAAAATTTGCACCGTGAAAGTCACTAAAATATTTATTGTTTACAGAATATTCTTTTCACCCTTGAACGGTCTTTGAAATATTATTCACTAAAAATGTCTCCCCGATGAAGGATTGTTCTAAAGTGCAATTGGCTTTTTTTTTCTCATCTCTGTAGACAGGGAGGATCTATAAAATGGGAAATATTCAAATGTTCTTCTTAAAAAGTACTATATATTTCCCTGTCTCAGGCAAGTACAGGGCTATGTTGGCAGAAGTCAGCTTCTGCTTACTAAGTAATATTGCTATGGCTTGTAAAATTGGGAAGCAGCATATTTGAAGCTGCAGAATTCCTTTGATATATCACTGACTGTTATGCCTTTCAGAATTAGTCAAGATATAATTAAGCCTGAATCAGGGAATGATGTCAGACAAAATAAATATCCATTTACTGGAAGCAATTTAATATATATTAAATTTTAGAGATGTTCAAAGTCACACATATGTTCTTTGATATATTCCCTTTTATTAATATATCGCCAGCAGGCAGTGTTCAAACTGACCTTTTGAGGTTTGGATTATCACTCTGGCTAATTTTTTTGTAGTCTTATGCCAATTTAGTCCAATTATAATTGTGCCAAGTAATTAGTAATGTGGAAATGCCTTTTTTTCTTATATAGGAATAATGTGATTGTTGTTGTATGCAGTCGAGTCAATTCTGTCTCACAGAGATGCTAGAGGACAGGGTAAACTGCCCCATAGGATTTCCAAGGTTGTAATCTTCACAGAAGCAGGCTGACACATCTTTCTCCCTCAGAGTAGCTTGTGGGTTCAAACTATTGACATTTCAGTTAGCAGCCGAGCGCTTAACCATTGTACCACCAGGGCTCCTTAATAATGTGATTAAGGTATATTAATTAAATACACTTTGGCTTTTCATTTCAATCTGAAATAGCTGTGGTTAAATATTGAGGATAGCTTTTCAAAAATAATGTTCACTAACACTAGGGGAAAAGTGCAATTAAATATTAATGGCGTGTACTAAATCATAATTAAATGCTCAGCTTTCTTATTTTTAAATTATCAAACTCTCTATCACTCTCCTACATTCTCAGACTTTTCTCAGGTTTATGGCTGCTGAGCTATTTGGGAGTTGCTGACCTATATGACTGGAAGTGGGTGTGGAAGAGAAGAAATTTTTATAGTAGAGTTCACATCATTGACTTAAACCAATCTCCGGTATGAGAATATTGTCATACTCTTGGCTTTGCATAAAACTAATTGTATGCCCCCAGATAAGTTATATGGGCCCTCTTGGCCTTAATATCTTGAGTACAAACAAAGGGGTCATACATGTTCAATCTTGCTTGGAAGAGCCATTCTTAAACGCCCAGATTGCCTTCTAAGAACGTCCAATTTGTATTGATTCACAAAACCCACTCACAATCTTGGAAAAGCTATCCACTGGGCAATCTTGTTGACTACTACCAACTTCCCCACTTGCAAGAATGTTAAGCACAAATATCCCAAATAAGTTTTATTATGTATACATGTTGAAGACATTTTATAATAGAAAAATTAATGTTATAGCTTTCCAGAATTATTGCTTGGCACTCCATCTCAATAAATATCCTTTACTTTAGCCTCCTGTTATGGATTAAACTGTGTCCTCCAAAAAGATATATTGAAGTCCTAACCCCTGGTACCTGTGACTGTAACCTTATTTGGAAATAGGGTCTTTGAAGATATTATCAGTTAACATAAGGTTGTACTGGAGTCAGGTTTGTCCTAATCCAGTCATAGTGGTGTCCTTAAAAAAGAGGCAAAGAGGCACAGAGAGACAGATAGAGGAAAGATATCCATGTGAGGACAGAGTTATGCTGCAACTGCAAGTCAAGGAATGCCTAGGTCTACCAGAAGCTGGGAAAGACAGACAGGATCTTCTCCTAGAGACTTTGGAGAGAACATGGCTCTACCAGTACCCGGAATTCAGTATACTAGCCTCCAGAACTGTGAAACAATACATTTCTATTCTGATAAGCTACCCAATTTGTGACAATTTGTTATGACAGCCCTAGAAAACTAATTTACCTCCCAAAGTAGCAGAGCTTTGGTGGCGTAGTGGGTAAGGGCTGACCAAAAGGTCAGCAGTTCAAATCCATCAGCCACTCCTTGGAAACCCTATGGGGCAGTTTTCTACTCTGTCCTATATAGGGTCACTATGAGTCAGAACTGACTCAATGGCAAAGGAGTTTAGTTTTTTTGTTTTTTAAAACAGTGGTTAGTTTTAGAGCACCTCGTGTTTTGTTGTGCGTTTGTGTTTTTGCCTGGGATGCTCATCAATCTTGTCATTGCCTGGTAAATGTGTACTCAGGTTTCCTGACTCAACTCGAACACCAATTCCTCTGTGAAGCTTTCCTAGATTTTCCTTCCTTCCTCTAGACTGGTTTTGGTACTCCTTTTTTTTTTTTTTTTGGTATCATCCTATGCTTATATCTGTTATGGTAATTAATGGCTTGTATTAAGATTTGTTGGTTTGTTTACATGTGTGATTCTTATTTCCCCAGGTCCTCCTACTCGTAAAAGTTAAACCTAGGGTTACAAGTTGAACGAGTTGAATAAAAAGACTTTGTCTGGCTTCTTTGCCAAAAAATGGTATTCATGGGGATGTCTCCTATGAATCTGTCAAGTAGTACTGTCAGTTTCCAAGTGGTAGAGAGCATTTTCCTCATCTACAGCATGCTTCTCTGATCAACCTTGGAAGCTACTAAAGCCCAGTACCGCACCCTGTCCTTTATCTTTCCTCTTACACATGCAGGCTTGTCTGGTGCCCTGTTAAAATCACTGTGTCTGTGCTTCCATGCACCTGTGTCCTCCAAAAGCCTCCCTGATGGGAAGAGTCCTTTCACTCTCTTTCTAACATTATGGTCTACTCCATTGTAACCAACCAGTCCTGTCTTGTGCCCTCAATGCCTTAAAAGTTTTTATAAAATGCCTCTTCTTTTACCCTTTCTTCCCTGCTCAGAGATATACAAACAAAGCACATGGAGAAAAGATGGCCTATCCCAGGCCACAGCATTTAAGTGCAGGAAGCTATCTGTATATGTAATATGCATGCACACTCTTAAAGATGTCTTAGGCTTCAAGGGCAATATTATTAGAGAACCAAAAAAAGAATGAGAAGACTTTTGGCTAAATTAACCTTCAATTATCTGGAAAATCATTTATCTTACATTCTAAGATAATTTTTTTTTATCTTTACCTGAGAGACTTTCCGTTCATCATGTATGTATGTATTTCTACACATATATATTATATAATTATTACAATGCATTTGTTGTACAATACAGTCACCCTTACTGCTCCAAAGAGTTTAAATACTCTTGTTTTAGGCTTGTTTCCATGCCTACTGATTGATATCTTGTAAGTACCAAAGTTACTTTCTGTTAAGAATTTTTCATAACATTAAACTTCCAAAACAGAACACTCTTCTTTTTGAGAATGAAGTAGGTTACAATTTCATTCCTTGTTTATTACAATTCCTTGTCTATCTCTCAGAACCCCACTGTCTGAATTCCTGGGAGGAGGATATTTTTTAATTTCATACAACAGTACTTCAAGGGAATATATTCTGCTCCCATATAATAGAGAAAACATATTTTTTCCCCAAGATATTGCACTCTCTTTGTTCAGAAATAGGTTTTTATAGTCACTAAATAATCAAACTAAGACTCTGAAAATTAATAAAATATGAGTACAAAGAGAAAGAAGCTTGATATTTTTATAAAAATGAATTTGAATCTTTTGGAAAGAGTAAATAAAAACTTCCAAAGTTGGTGTGGGCAAGATAATTTTAACAGATAAGAGAAGAATTATGAAAATACGGATTTATTCTACATCAGAGTGTTTTATCAGTATCTTTAAATTATCACTTCTGTGTTGGGGGTCCTCAAGAATACCTTCAGATTTGCTGATTTTCAAGAAGGACTCACAAAATTCAGAAAAGCTGTTATATTAACAGTTACAGTTTATTACAGCAAAAGTATAGAGAGTAAAAGCAGAAAAGGAAAAAGGTACATAGGGTGGAATCCAGGAGAGATGAGGCAGAGAGCTTCTAGTGGAGGTGAATGGACAGAACTTAAGTCTCACGAGATGATGTGTGACAACATGTATGAAGTATTGCCAACTGGGAAAGCTTACTCGAACCTTGGTGTATAAGGTTTTTATTGGAGGTCAGTCTAATCACTTAGACTGACCATAACTATTCGGTCCCCAACCCCCCAAGTCAAACTGATACAGTGTAACTAGCACTGGCCCCAGGTTCCAACTATACAAAGACAGTCTTATCAGGCAGGATATTCCAAAGGCTTATAGGTTATCTCACAGGAGATTGTCAAGATCTAATCATTTCTTTGGAACTTACAGAGTTTGAGCACACCAAGCCTGCTGAGTTAACTCTTTATTGTACATTTCACTTTAGAGACACCCAAGCTGAAATGATGTATTATAGTTGCATTTTATGTAAGAAAGACAATGTGGCCCACCCATCAGAGGAGTTATACTCAAAGAAAAAGCCTTGTTTAAACCTCAGAAGATTGGCAAATATGTGTACATGTCTGTATTTCAAGATGAAATAAAATGTTTAAAGCAAAACATCTCTTTTTTTTTTAATTCCTCAATTTAACTGGCTTTTAAAATTCCGTTGCTAACTACCAGTCCCAAATTCATCTGACAAAAGGGCTAATGGTCTTAAAATTCCCGTATCTATGAGATGAAACACAACATAAGGATGGAGTAAAGATTTAAAAAAATATGAAGTAAACAAGTTATTCTCACAAATCACAACCAGAAATGCTGGAAAAATCATTATCATCCAACATGTTTAAATGCTGATTGGTACCTGGTGCTCTTCTTCACTGATGTGGTTCTGGGTTTCACTATCAAACAAAAAATACTGAAGACAGATAAGTAATATAGAAACAAATTAATAGCATTTTAAAGTGGAAATCTGGAGATGCCTCTACTTTTCCTATCTCATGCTTTACAGTCAGGCTAGGCAGAAACAGATCTTTTAAGAAGGTTATACAAGGGCATAATGACAAATTTAATAGGCTGCAAGAATCCATAGAGAGATAGCAATCAGAAGTCCAGAGGATTAACAATAAAATTTCAGAATTAGATAACTTGATAGAAAGTCATAGGAGTAGAAATGAGGCAATGGAAGTCAGAATTAGTGAGATTGAAGATAAAATACTTGACACCAATGAATTTGAGGAAAAATCAGATGAAAGAATTTATAAAAATGAAGAAACCCTAAGAATTATGTGGGACTCTATCAAGAGGAATAACCGACGAGTGATTGGAGTACCAACACAGGGGGCATAACAGAAAATACAGAGAGAATTGTTGAAGATTTGTTGGCAGAAATCTTCCCTGATGTCATGAAAGATGAGAAGATATCTATCCAAGAAGCTCATTGAAATCCACGCTGTGTAGATCTCAAAAGAAAGTCACCAAGACATATTATAATCAAACTTCCAAAACCAAAGATGGAGAATTTTAACAGCAGCTAGAGACAAATGAAAAATCATCTACAAAGGAGTCAGTAAGACTAAGCTTGCACTACTCAGCAGAAACCATGCAGGCAAGAAGGCAATGGGGTTACATATATAAAGCTTTGAAGAAAAGGCTGCCAGCCAAGAATTCTATATCCAGCAAAACTGTCTCTCAAATATGATGGCGAAATTAGGACATTTCCAGATAAACCAAAGTTTAGGGAATTTGTAAAAACCAAACCAAAATTATAAGAAATACTAAAGGAAGTCCTCCAGTTAGAAAATCAATAACATCAGATAAAAACCCAAGACTGGAACACAGGATAGAACAACCAGATATCAACCCAGACACAGAAGTCACAAAAATAAATCAAAGCTAAAACACAGAAAATAGGGAAACAGAAGTGTCAATATGTAAAAGATGACAACATTAAAACAAAAAAGAGGGATTAAAAAATGTAGTCATAGATCTTTCATATGGAGAGGATGTCAAGGTGATACAAAGAAATAAAAAATTGGTTTAAATGTAGAAAAATAGAAGTAAATTAAGGTAACCACAAAGGAAGCTAACAATCCTACACATCAAAATAGAAAACAAGAAAAACATAAAGACTCAGCAAATACAAAATCAACAACAATGAAAAAGATGAAAAGAAAATACATAAAGAAAAATGACTCAGCACAGAAAATTAAGTGGAACAAAGAAAACTGTCAACAACACAAAAAAAAAAAAAATACGTCAAAATGCCAGCACTAAACTCATATTTGTTAATAATTACACTGAATGTAAATGGACTAAATGTACCAATAAAGAGACAGAGAGTAGCAGAATGGACAAAAAAACCATGATCTGTCTATATGCTGCCTACAAGAGACACACCTTAGACATCAAGACCCAAACAAACTAAAACTCAAAGGATGGAAAAAAAATATCAAGCAAACAACACTCAAAAAAGAGCAGGATTGGCAATATTAATCTCTGACAAAATAGACTGTATAGCAAAATCCACCATAAAGGGTAAGGAAGGACACTATATAATGATTAAAGGGTCATTGCAGCAGGAGGCCATAACCATAATAAATATTTATGCACCCAATGACAAAGCTCCAAAATACATAAAACAAACTCTAACAGCACTGAAAAGAGAAATAGACATCTCCACAATAATAGTAGGTGTCTTAGTCATCTAGTGCTGCTCCAACAGAAATACCACAAATGGCTGGCTAACAAAGAGAAGTTTATTCTCTCACAGTCCAGTAGACTACAAGTCCAAATTCAGAGCATCAGTTCCTTTCTCTGTTGGTTCTGGAGGAAGGTCCGTGTCATCAATCTTCCCTTGTTTTGGGAGCATCTCAGCACAGGAACCTCAGGTCCAAAGAATGCACTCTGCTCTCGGCACTACTTTCTTGGTATTATGAGGTTCCCATGTGTCTCTGCTCACTTCTCTCTTTTATATCTCAAAAAAGATTGGATTAAGACACTATCCAATCTTGTATACCTCATCAGTATAACTGCCACTAATCCATCTAATTAGATTATAGTGATTGAATTTACAACATATAAGGAAATCAATATCAGATTACAGAATTGAACACAATTATGCAATACTGGGAATCATGACCCAGCCAAGTTGACAGATATTTTTGGGGGAAACAATTCAATCCCTGACAGTAGGAGACTTCAACACACCACTTTCAGTGAAGGACAGAACATCCAGAAAGAAGCTCAATAAAGACACAGAAGATCCAAATGCCACAATCAACCACCTTGATCTCATAAACATATACAGAACACTCCACCCAACAGCAGCCAAGTATAGTTTCTTTTCCAGTGCGCATGGAGCATTCTCCAGAATAGACCACATTTTAGGCCACAAAGGAAGCCTTAACAGAATCCAAAGTATTGAACTATTACAAAGCATCTTTTCTGACCATTAAGCCATAAAAGTAGAAATCATTAACAGAAGAAACACGGGGAAAAAAATCAAATACATGGAAACTGAACAACACATTGCTCAAAATTACTGAGTTATAGAAGAAATTAAGAACAAAATAAAAAAATTCACAGAATCAAATGAGAATGAAAACACATCCTACCAGAACCTTTGGGACATAGCAAAAGCAGTGCTCAGAGTTGCCAATTTATAGCAATAAATGCACACATCCATAAAGAAGAAAGGGCCATAATCAAAACATTAATCCTACAACTCAAAAAAGTAGAAAGAGAGCAGCAAAAGAAGCCCTCAGGTGCCAGAAGAAAGGAAGTAATAAGAATTAGATCAGAATTAAATGAAATAGAGAATAGAAAAACAATTGAAAGCGTTAATAATACCAAAAGCTGGTTCTTTGAAAAGATCAATAAAATTGATAAACCATTGGCCAAACTGACAAAAGAAAAACAGGAGAGGAAGCAAATAACCTGAATAAGAAATGAGATGGGCAATATCACAAGAGACTCAATGGAAATTAAAAGAATCATAACAGAAAACTATGAAAAACTGTACTTCAACAAATTTGAAAACCTAGAGGAAATGGACAAATTTCTAGAAACACAGTACCTACCTAAACTAACACAAACAGATGTAGAGCAACTAAATAAACCTATAACAAAAGAAAAGATTGAAAAAATAATTAAAAAATTCCCAACAAAAAAAAGCCCTGGCCCTGATGGCTTCAATGGAGAATTCTACCAAACTTTCAGGGAAGAGTTAACACCACTGCTATTAAAGATATTTCAGAGCATAGAAAAAATGGAATACTCCCAAACTCATTCTATGAAGCCAGCATAACCCTGAAACCAAAACCAGGTAAAGACACCACAAAAAAAGAAAATTAAAGACCAATATCCCTCATGAATGTTGATGCAAAAATCCTCAACAAAATTCTAGCCAATAGAATTCAACAACATATCAAAAAAATAATTCAGCATGATCACGTGGGATTCATGCCAGGTGTGCAGAGATGGTTCAACATTAGAAAAACAATCAGTGTAATCCATCACATAAATAAAAGATAAGAACCACATAATCTTATTAATTGATGCAGAAAAGGCATTTGACAAAGTCCAACACCCATTCATGATAAAAACTCTCAGCAAAATAGGACTAGAAGGGAATTTCCTCAGCATAATTAAGGGCATTTATACAAAGCCAACAGCCAACATCATCCTAAATGGAGACACTTTGAGAGCATTCCCCTTGAGAACAAGAACCCGACAAGGATGTCCTTTATCACCACTCTTATTCAACATTGTGCTGGAGGTCCTAGTCAGAGGAATTAGGCTAGAAAAAGAAATAAAAGGCATTGTAATTGGTAAGGAAAAAGTAAAAGTATCCCTATTTGCAGATGATATGATCTTATACACAGAAAACCCCAACGAATCCACAAGAAAACTACCAGAACTCATAGAAGATTTCAGCAAAGTATCAGGATACAAGCTAAACATACAAAAATCAGTTGGATTCCTCTACACCAACAAAGAGAACATCAAAGAAGAAATCATCAAATCAATACCATTTACAATAGCCCCCAAGAAGATAAAATACTTAGGAATAAATCTAACCAGAGACATAAAAGACCTATGCAAAGAAAACTACAAGGCACTACTGCAAGAAACCAAAAGAGACCTACGTACGTGGAAAAACATACCTTACTCATGGATAGGAAGACTCGACAATGTGAAAATGTCATTCCTACCCAAAGTGATCTACAGATACAATGCAATCCCGGTCCAGATGCCAATGGTGTTTTTTAATGAGTTGAAGAAACAACTCACCAACTTTATATGGAAAGGGAAGAGGCGCTGGATAAGTAAAGTGTTACTGAAGAAGAAGAACAAAGTGGGAGGCCTCACACTACCTGATTTTAGAACCTATTATACTGCTATGGTAGTCAAAACAACCTGGTACTGGTCCAACAACAGATACATAGACCAATGGAACAGAATTCAGAGTCCAGCCATATATTCATCCACCTATGAGCAACTGATATTTGTCAAAGGCCCAAAGTCTGTTAAATGGGGAAAAGACAGCCTCTTCAACAAACTGTGCTGGCATAGCTGGATATCCATCTGCAAAAAACTGAAATAAGACCCATACCTCAGACTATGCACAAAAACTAACTCAAAATGGATCAAAGACCTAAATATAAAATCGAAAATGATAAAGATCATGGAATGAAAAATAGGGACAATGCTAGGAGTCCTAATACATGGAATAAACATAATACAAACCATAAGTAACAATGCATAAACACCAGAAGAGAAACTAGACAACTGGGAGCTCCTGAAAATCAAACACTTACGCTCATCAAAAGACTTCACCAAAAGAGTAAAAAGACAGTCTACAGACTGGGAAAAAGTTTTTGGCTATGACATATCTGATCAGGGTCTCTGATCAAAATACTGGAAAAGTTCTACCTCAAAAAAGACAAATAACCCAGTTAAAAAATGGTTAAAGAATATGAACAGACACTTCACCAAAGAAAACATTCAGGCGGCTAACAGATGCATGAGGAAATACTATCATTAGCCATTAGAGAAATGCAAATCAAAACTACAATGAGATATCATCTCTTCTCAACTAGGCCAGCATTAATCCAAAAAACACAAAATAATAAATGTTGGAGAGGTTGTGGAGAGACTAGAACACTTATACACTGCTGGTGGGGATGTAAAATGGTACTACCACTTTGGAAATTGATTTGACACTTCCTTGAAAAGCTAGAAGTAGAAATACCATATGATCGAGGAATCCACTCCTTGGAATATATCCTAGAGAAATAAGAGCCGTCACACAAATAGATCGTGCACACCCATGTTCGTTACAGCCCTGTTGACAATAGCAAAAAAATGGAAGCAACCTAGGTGCCCATCAACGGATGAATGGATAAACAAATTATGATATATGCACACAATGTAATACTAGGCAACAGTAAAGAACGATAATAAATCCGTGAAACAGAACATGGAGGAATCTGGAAGGCATAGTGCGAAGTGAATTTAGTCAGTTGCAAAAGGACAAATATTGTATAAGACCACTATTATAAGGACTGAAGAAAAGGTTTAAACACAGAAAAAAACATTCTTTGATGGTTACAAGGGTGCGGAGGGAGGGAGAGGGAAATTTACTAACTAGATAGTAGACAAGAAGTATTTTAGGTGAAGGAAAGGACAACACACAATATAGGTAGGGGAAGCCAGCACCACTGGACTAAACCAAAAACTAAGATGTTTCCTGAACACAACCAAACACTTCGAGGGACTGTGTAGCAGGGCTGAGGGTCTGGGGACCATGGTTTCAGGGGACATCTAGGTCAATTGGCATAGCAAAGTTTAAGAAAATGTTCTGCGTCTGACTTTGGTGAATGGCATCTGGGGTCTTAAAAGCTAGCGAGCGGCCATCTAAGATGCATGAATTTTTCCCAGCCCACCTGGAGCAAAGGAAATGAAGAACACCAAAGACACAAGGAAAATATTAGCCCAAGAGACAAAAGGGGCCACATAAACAAGAGACTTCATCAGCCTGAGACCAGAAGAAGCAGATAGTCCTCGGCTACCATCAATGACTGTCCTGACAGGGAACACAACATAAGAGTCCCTGACAGAGCAGGAGAAAAGTGGAGTGCAGAACTCAAATTTTAGTAAAAAGACCAGACTTAATGGTCTGACAGAGACTGGAGGAACCCCGCAAAACACGGCCCCTAGATTCTCTGTTAACCCTGATCTAAAAGCCAACTCTTCAGACAAAGAATAGACTGGAGTGTAAGACATAAAATGATACTCGTGAAAAGTGTGCTTCTTAGTTCAAGTAGATACAGAAGACTAAATGATCAGCTCCTGTCTGGATGTGAGATGAGAAGGCAGTAAGGGATAGGAGCTGGTAGAATGGACACGGAAAATCCGGGGTGCAAAGGAGGAGTGTGCTGTTACATTATGGGGATAGCAACTAGGGTCACATAACAATGTGTATATAAATTTTTGTATGAGAAACTAACTTGAGTTGTAAACTTTCACCTAAAGCAGAATTAAAAAAAAAAAAAAGAAGTTATTCATTTGGATTGTGCTGTGCTGAACTTCAAAATACCCTGACCTCCAAAGACTCACAATTCAATCATATAGCAAAATTATTCTCATGCATAATTGATAAATTCATTGTTAATCTTTAGGTGTGTGTTTCCATCAGAGACCTTTGTGAATGTTTTTATAATAATGGCAGAAGTATAAAATTAACATTTTTATCTTGAATTGGCTTCAAAATAATTCTAAAAAGTGCAAGGACAAACAAAAAATATTAATAATCACATTTTTTTTATTCTTGAGAAAGGTAGACATATTGAGTAATGAATTATTGATTCAATGTTGATGAACCTGAGTTTATCTTGAAACTTCTGTCTTGGAATAGAGACTAGCTAGAGCTTAACCTCTCTTTGCTGATTGTGAACCTAGGTAAGATTGGAGTAGCTCCAGGAAATACAAGTTATTGATATTTTCTTGACAAAAATGTTTACGCATACAATTTAATTCATCCAACAAATATTTATTGCCATTTCTGTGCAAGGCATAACAGTAGGTGCTATTGGGAGCAAAACTCAGTAGTACATTGGATAAATAGACACAAAAGAATGGTGCGTATGAAAGGGGATTTCACACAGAAGCAAGACAATAAATTCTGCTCCGAAACAAACATTAAATATTTTACATGTACATAGAATTATGATGCTGTCTTTGATGTCATAAGTCTGATAAGTTCTTTTCCAACTCCAAACTACCATAACATAAAATTATCATCAGCTTGTACTTACTCATATTTCATGCACTGCATGAAAACAATATTTTAGTATGCATTGATATCATATGCCTATAGGGTTGAGAATTTGTTTCCTCCTCCAAGCCTTATTTTGTTGTCTATATACCCAAAATAGTTTCTCCATAATATGGCTAGTTTGATGATTTTGTCTGAATAAAGCTGCTACTGAGTAAATAAAAATAATGTTTATACATATTTACATTTGTTGTTGTTACTGTTAGCTGCTGTTAGCTCCCTACTCATGGCGATTCCATGCACAATAGTATGGCAACATTGTGATCCATAGAGTTTTCACTGGCTGAATTTTCAGAAACAGATTGCCTAGTCTGTCTTTGTCTGGAGGCTCTGCTGAAGCTTTTTCAGCATCATAGCAACACACAAGCCTCCACTGACAGGCCACTGTTGGCTGTACGTGAGGTGTATTGACTGGGAATGGGGCCCGGGTATCCTGAATGGAAGGTGAGAATTCTACCATTGAGCCACCACTGCCCTCTATTTGTTCATTAGGATAGTTAAAAAAAAGTAAATTGGTTAAACCTATCTGAATTCATATAAAGTTACTGCTCTTCTTCCATAAGCAAAGTTGATTATTTATCCTTGTTAGTATAACTTTATCTTACATTTAGCAAAATAAGTTACAGATTTTGTTATATATATTATTGCAATGTTTAATTTTCATCTATCACTGAATCTTGGTTAGTTAAATGAGGAAGTTATTATTCTATACAACTGGTGTGTATGTAGATGTCAGGGCAACCGATTACCTGGTTGCCCAAGTTCTTCCCATGAGGCTTATTCTGCAAGTCGTCTCAATTGTGTCTATGCATGAAAAGAACACAATCTGTATTAGGAAGGAGTTGTTATAGATGAATTGGTGGTTTTATTTTCATAAAAAACACAGTATTATAATTATTTTATTATTTCTATAATTTAATGACTTTTAAATCATTATTACTTTGCTTCATATTGTAGAAATACTACTCTTTTTCAAAGAGGGTTTTTTTTTTAATTGACATTAATAACAGACTCTTCCAATAAGTATATGCTAACACCACAGACTGTTTTAAGGTAAGTTATTTATTTATTTATTGCAATCCTTATTCAAGGTTAAAATGGATAGGAATTGTTTTATAACTGAAAATGAGGAAGAGTGAGAGAGAGAGAGAGACAGAGAGAGAAATATTTTTTTTGTGAGGTAATTAAATCAAATATTTTCTCTGGGGGAAAAAAGTGTCAAAAACCTAGAGAAGTCATGGAAATTGATAGATAAATTAACTTCTTATAAAATCATTTCCCAAATCAGAACATTTGTTTTCAAATGTTGGAAGCAGATAAAATAATTTTACTACAGATACTGCCTCAAGGATAAGGCTAAAACTCACAGAAGCACTAGAACAACAGAGTACAATATCTCCCAAAGATGTATATTAAGACTAAATTGCACATTGAGCAGAAAAATATAATGCTTTTTATGGCTAAATTTTTTAGTTGTTTCTGCATGGATTTGGGATAATTATAAATGATGAAATGTAGACCATAGATAGTAATATCTGCCAAGGCACATTTATTAAGGTTGAATGTACATGGAGCATTAAAATGCCATACAATGCAATTTGTTACGTTGAATTTTAAGAAATTTCAAGGCAGATTAAAAAATGACATTAGAACAAATTGTCTGTCTTTGCCTTTTGTTATAAATCTTCCCATTATTTTTTTCTCTTGTCATTTACAACTTTTATTTCTTTAGCATTGACAGGCATCTACCTCCTTGAAGAGACTTTTGCTTTTATTTTCCTTTCTTTCTTCTCTCTCTCTTTCCTTCCTTCCTTTCTCCTTTCTCCCTTCTTTCTTTCCTTCCTTTCTTTCTCTCTTTCTGCTTTCTTGAACTTCTATTATCCAGATGTTTGCTTCAATGCCAAAATTAACGGCACCTTTAAATTTTCTCTTTCATTTTGAGCTTAAATACCTGACCTTTCCTACCTATTTAATCTTCTTTTTCTTCAGCTTTACCCAGTGGTCAAAGGCAGCAAATTAATTGGTGTCCAAGCAGAGGAGGATAAAGGGTTATACTTTGCCTGAAATGCCTTTTATCTCACCATTCAACTGCATTTAGAAGTTGGTGAAGCCTGGCTTTGTTTGTTAGGATCTTCCATGTCTGTTCTAACACTTGGTTCTGGCATCTTGAAGATAACTGCAATCAGTTGCTTAGGCCAGGATGCTACTCTAGCCTACATGATAATGTGGATCAACTGCTTATGCTACAGATCCATGGCTCATTAAAAGACCGTACAGAGTTTAAAAAAAAAAAAAATGATGCTACGTAAATGTGTGCTTTAGGCTGCTTAAAGAACCAGGTAATTACAGTCAATAGGCGTACATACTGAGTAAAACTCTAGGAAAATGGGATGTTTATGCATGCATCCTGATGTAGCAATATTATTACATACATTGAATATAGAATTGAATGAGAAATAATTCAGCCTAGCAGCCTTTTCATATTAAATACATAGCCTTGGGATTGGACGGAATTATCCCCCTTAGCTCTTGAGAACAGAGGTGCTCAAGGGAGTATACTAAAGAGAATATAATGCTTGAATTTTCTGACTCTTGTGAATGTCTGTGAAGAATGTCTCACTCACCTTCGTGTTGTGGAGTATGTCAAAGCCCATCTGGTACTACGATGCTATGACAGCACTAAAGTGAGCCATGAATGAGGAAAGGTACCTCGGCCACCTTAGTCATTGATGGTTTGCTCTAGGAGTTCAAGAACTTCTCCCAAGTCTTAAGCTTAAAACCCAAATGACAGCCCTGGGAGATGGTTATAGGAAAAACGTTGATAGGACATTTCGGGTATTGGCAGCCCAGTTCTAGAACTATGTTTGGTAAGCTAGCACATTTTAATAAGAATAATTACTACAAAAAGGCTTTTGTACAAAGGACTGCGATTCCTTAACAACACATAGGTACCTTCTTAAATGAAGAGGCTTAAATTATGCACTTTCTGGAAACTATTTCACGTCAAGCAGAAGCCTTTGATTCTACAATTTTTCATCTTTTTATTCTTTGTGGTTATTTAGAGATGAATAGCCAGTTATTAACAAAGACTCAGCCAGTTATGAATAAAGATTCAGATTGTTTAGCAATAGCCACTTTACAAGCAGAGCTAAATGCCTTTTTAATTTGGAGGCAAATTAAAACAATGATCATGTTAGGTGAAGTGCTTCCCTTGAGGGATATGATAGGTAAGAACAGGCGATAGAGTTGGGCATGCGGTAGGTAATTTTGGTATACGGTGTAGCTAAGAAATATTTTGATGTGTTTTCCTGTTGATTTCTTGGCTGCGATTCCTGGCACAAAATAAGAGAATCAAATTATTAGGAATATGTGAGGTTTTAGTTTTTTTATGTTTAAAATGCCATTTTAAAATTAGTCTAAAAATAATCAGATCTGGCTTGAATTCACTAACTAAGGCCTGTAATTACATTTATGCTTTGTGATGCTATAGCTGCAAATCAGAACTTATGAAGGTAAGGCTAGCTGAAGTCAGCCAGCTTGTCCATTGCTGAAATAAAAATGGAATAGATAGAAAAGAAGCTGGCCTTCCCTGAGAGTTGCCATCCATCTCTAAATTTTAGTTGCTCAAGTCTCTAATGTTTGGAGAAGGCCATAGTGTGTGTGTATATATATATATATTTCTTTTTTATATATTCACATAGGGAATTCTGTTCAAGGGCCTATAGCCCTCTTATTGCTCACTTAACTGACTCAAGGAGAATGCTCTCTCAGTATGATGAGGATGATCATGTTTCTCTGGGTAAGCGCTGAACCCTGTAAGCTAACCTAAGGAGTTTTCCTATAGAAACACGCTTTCTGCTAGATGATTGCTGGTCAACTGCTCCTCTTCTAGACCTTGAACCTCTGATAGGACTGAGATGGCACTGCCAAGGAGGCTGCCTGCTTTAATGATTTTTAAAAATTTTAAAATTTAGTTTAACAGACTTAATTTTTTAGAACAGTTTTTAAAGCCCGTTGCCATCGAGTAGATTATGACTCATAGCAACCCTACAGGACAGAGTGGAACTGCATCACGGGGTTTCCAATGTTGTAAATCTTTGCTAGAGTGGACTGCCACATCTTTCTCCCATGGAGCAGCTGGTGGTTTTGAACTGCCAGCCTTTGGGTTAGCAGCCAAGCTTAATCACTGTGCCTCCAGGGCTCCTTAAAGCAGTTTTAGGTTTACAGAAAAATTGTGCAGAAGGTACAGAGAGTTCTCATATATCACCCTACCCGCTGCAGAGACTTTCTCCTGTTATGAACATCTCCCATTCCTGTGCTGTGTTTGTTACAACTGATGAGCTGATATCGATACAGTATTACTAACTACAGGTCATATTTTACATTAGGGTTCCTTCTCTGTGTACAGTCTTATGAATTTTGACAGCTGCATTCAGTCATGTGTCTACCATTACAGTATCATACAGAATAGCTTCACTGCACTAAACGGATAATTATTTTAATTAATGCTTTTTAATCTTTCTATAACAACTATTTTGCAATTCCTGCTTTACTATCCTGAAATGAAATTTAGAAGTAATCTAACCTGTCTACACACATAATTTTTTAAAAAAGAGTTGAATGCCATAAATAGAAAAATAAAAAGAAAAGCAAGAAATTATAATATATACTGCAATAGGCAGATACTACGGAGAACTTTACCAGAGGACAAAAAATAATCCCACAATTTCCCAATAAACCTTTAGGAAATAGCGCTAACCCTGTTAGGACCCCTGCTCTAAAGAAAGTGCATTAAATGTCTTGTTAAGTCCTTGGGTTCTAGATTGATATTTTTACAACTTTCTATATCAGCAGGACCCTCTCTTCCCGGGCATATATCATATCTCTTATATAGATATGTGTTATATAAAAAGTATGTAAAGCAGATGAAAGCTCTTGCTCACTTCCTGTCCTCCAGCCCAACAGCTGTCCTGGAGGCACCTGTGGTCTAGGGGTTGAGATATCTGATTGTTTTAGTGGCATCTTGAGCACTAACAATAAGTTGAGGTAGATGTTAGGAATCTGTTTTTATTAGTAAGTGATTTCTTCCTTAAACTTTTTTTTTCTTAGAACAGTAGGGCAATTACCTCAATCTTAGTACTGAAAGGAATTTTTAGAGGATGGAGAAAATAAATTAATGTCCTGTGGGAAGATCTCTCAGGAAGGTTTTATACAATTCTTCATCTCATAGCTAAAGGAAATAACAAATGTTTGAATGGCTAAAAGATTCAACTTGCTAAATGCTCCAAGGCTGCTCTAACTTCAGATGGTTTACCCATGTGTAAAATTAAGCCATTGGAGGACAGACTCTCTAGCATTCCTTCCAGTTCCAAACAAAGATTACAACTTTACCTGATGAATGAATGTGGGATATAGACAGTGTTCCTCACTAACACTGTGCATATTTTCTTATGTTGGCCATCAGATATCTCTTACAGTCTTCATTTTTGGAATAGCACGTCATAGGATTAAAGTCTTTTAGATTCAGAAGAAATCTAAGGAATGCCTAGTGCAACCTAAAAATTTTGTTAATGATGCAATAAGACCAAGAGCTATAAAGAGATTTGCCCAAGATCACACACAAAGGCAAATGTCTAATGCAAAACATATGCTGGCCTTGGAGTACAATACCATCTAATAAGCTCCATCCCAAGAGGAACTTAAATGCTTACTGGTTTGGACATTATCAGAAATCTGAAATTAAATATTTGCCCTAGCAAACAAGATTGGTTTTATTAACTGGCAGGAACTAGGCATGTTGCAGGACCTGAGCTCTGACATGGATAATATGGTTGGCTCCCTTCTTGTTGTATTACTAATGACCAGACAGCAAATCTTGTGGGTTTAATTGTGAAGATTATCACCATGAGCTTCTAATAAATACCTTTTAAAGTTTAAGGGGGAGTCCCTGGGTAGCACAAATGACTAGGCACTCAACTACTGGTGGAAAAGTTGAGCTATTCAAATCTGCCCTGAAGCACCTCGGAAGACAGTCCTGGTGATGTACTTCCCAAAGTTCACAGCCTTGAAAACTCCATGCAGTAATTCTACTGTGTACACATGGGGTTGCCAAGAGTTGGAATCTACTGGAGGCAAATAATAACAATGACAACATTGTTTAAGTAGGCAGGCTGGAAACACCAAGAGAGAAGCTAGATCTGTATCTGATTGAGGGAAGAAATCTGGGTCAAGGATCAAGTAATACAATTCTAAAATTTTTACTTTTCAGTTTTGGAGATCTTATTGAATTTTCAATAATATTTATGCCACACAAAAAGGTTATATGGTGACCCCACTTCTGTTCCTTTTAGTGTTTTCATTTCTTTACCGTCGTTGAAAAGGCAAGAAAAATACTTTTCAATTTGCCTGGTCAAGATATAATAGAGTTTGTATTTTACAGATAAATTATTAAGTAGAATTTTTGGCACATTAAAATCATTTTACCAAGTTATAATACGTCTAGAATAAAGTAGGCAAATTTTAAATGCACAGCTGGATGAAGCTTTACTTATGTATCTACAGCAGTGTTATCCCTACTCCAATCAAAACATAAAACATTTGCATCAGTACATGAGCCTCTATCTTGACTTTGTCATCATGGGCTGGTTTTGCCTCTTCTTGTCTTTCATATGAATTGACTAATACAGTATGTTGAGTAAAAATTTTAATGCATAGTTTAAATCTCAATGGACATTGCACATTTGGTTTTAGAAGTGCTATTTACAGGCTTTATAAATCTGTTATTTTGCTGCTTATTTTTCTAGTCACATTGTTGTTTGCTGTCAAGCTGGCTCCTCCACTCATGGCGACCTTCTGTGTAACAGAATGAAAACATTGCCTGGTCCTCTGCCATCTTCATGATCACTGGTATATTTGAGTCCTTTGTTGTAGCTATTGTGTCAATCCATCTCATTGTTTCCCTCATTTTTGGTGACCCTCTATTTTACCAAACATGATGTCCTTTTCTAGGGATTGGTCTTTCCTGATGACATGTCCAAAGTAAATGAGATGGAGTTTCACCATCCTCACTTTAAAGAAGCATTCTGGTTATATTTCTTCTAAGACTTATTTGTTGTCATAAAACCAAACCCATTACCATTGAGTTGATTCCGACTCATAGCAAACCTATAGGACAGAGTAGAACTGCCCCATAGGGTTTCCAAGGAGCAGCTGGTGGATTTGAACTGCTGACTTTTTGGTTAGCAGCCAAGCTCTTAACCACTGCACTACCAGGGCTCAATTTTGTTGTCATAATGATCCATAATTAGTCCAGGATAATAAAATTAAATTACTGTCTTATGAGGAGTACTTGCATTACTTATACAAAGTATTTTGGTTGATTGGAATCAAAACTTTATGATAGTATTGGAGGAACTGTATTGAAAATTGCATTGATGTTTTCACCTTAATCTATTCTCTTCTCCATTTACTGCTCTAGAACTAATTATCTTCCTTGCCTGGTAAAATTTAAGAAGGCTTGTTGCAGTATTTCAGTAAGTTTATATTAAGGTAGTCATGTTATTTCCCTGGCTCTGATCTTATGCCTAATTAGCTAGGCTTCTACCTTTTTGTGTGAGAAAGAGTAACCTTGAATCATAACCACAGCAATTAGTTCGTGGGTTGTACTCCTATCTCCAAGTCTTTACTCTGATCGTTTTACTCTCATTTTCGGACAGAGGAGCTCACTGACTCCCATCATTTTTCTTGCTCTTGATGGCCTTATCTTCTTCACTATCCTCTGACAACCTGCCCCTAAATCCACTTACTAAGTGCTGGTCATATGCCAACCTCCTTACAAGGAATCTCATTTAATCCCTGTCATGGATTGAATTGTGTCCCCCAAAAAATGTGTGTAGCACCTTGGCTAGGTCATGATTCCCAGTATTGTATGATTGTGTTATCTGATGTGATTTCCTTATGTATTGTAAACTCTGCCACTATGATGAGATTATATGTGATCTCCTCATGTGTTATAAATTCTACCACTGTGATGAGGTTATACTGATGAGGTTGACAAGATTAGTGTCTTAATGCAATCTCTTTTGAGATATAAAAGAGAGAAGTGAGCAGAGGCGCATGGGAACCTCACACCACCAAGAAAGCAGTACTGGGAGCAGAGCATCCTTTGGACCTGAGGTTCCTGTGCTGAGATGCTCCCAGACCAAGGAAAGACTGAGGCATCACAAGGACCTTCCTCCAGAGCCGACAGAGAGAGAGAGCCTTTTCCTGGAGCTGATGCCCTGAATTTGGACTTGTAGCCTACTCGACTGTGAAGACAATAAATTTCTCTCTGTTAAAGCCATCCACTTGTGGTATTTCTGTTGGAGAAGCACTGGATGACTAAGACAATCCCCCAAAATAACCCTATGGAGATATTTTATCAGAAGAAACTGAGGCTTAGAGAATTTGACTTATTCTTGTTCATGCAGTTATAAGCATCTGAGATAGGACTGGTACCTAGTATTCTAACTCCAGAACCTGCACTCTGAACCTCTCAAATGTCCCGGTAAAGATCATGTTCAAACTGGCCAATACAATGCATTATAGTTATTGAGTGCAGTAGTCTCTCTTTGTGGAGCCAGATTCATCAGCATCAAGAGGTTTATGATATTGATGCAGCCTCCACTATATAGATGTCAGGGTCCGGCTAAGTGGGTGGAGTTTTAGACAGGACACTAGGGAGAACACTGTAGTACAAATCAGGAAACAAGAAAAAGTCAAATCATGAAGACTGGACAAACACAGAAGAGGCCAAGAAAGAGAGCTACATAGAGAAAACACACAGATTCTGAGAGTTTTCCCCAGTCATCCCATTTCAGGCAAAAAGCCTTACTGATGCTTCCGTCTGGTGGTAGTCTGAGCTAGTTGCGCTCTCAATATGGTCAGCATGGTGCTAGAATTTAGGCTTTCAAGAGACATACCACAATGACTGACCAGGCTAAGAGAGGGAAGTGTTGACGAATACATGTCATGTTCAATGATTTCCTTTATTGATAAAATGCATGCTTAAAAAGATGAGTGGGTATTTTGTGTGTTTATTTATAGCAATTGAACTCCAGCAACCATTAAAACCTGACAGGGCAGCATAAAAAGGGCCTCAGGCTGTGTTGACCTTCCATTCATATAAATTGGCTTGTTTTCTGAGCGAAATGAGTATTAATGGCTATTAGTCCTCATTAAGGGACTTTAGCAAATTAAGTGGTCGATAGATAGCATTTGTCTTTACCCTTTTGTTCCCAAGGCCACAGCTGGTGATGTCATTGGACATTAATGAATTGTAGGTGTTCAGCAGCAAGGAAAGTACAGACACACACACACACACAGACACACACACGCCTACACATAGAATATTATTGCATGTATACGTTTCATGAGCTGAATCTTAGAACAACCTCAGAAATGTCAAAAAAGAAATTCATATGCTTGATTTTGTTGTTTTGTTAAAATATCATTATTGTCTGTGTTTCTAGGTTCTGAGTGCTGACGCTAATAAATTCATTGTTAAAAAAGAAAAGAAAAACATAACTTTTGAATTTCTTTTTTCATTACTTTTCTTTTCTACCCTCTTTTTCATATTACCAGAAAATAATTGGTTTCAATAGCTCACATATATTCTATATCTTTTAATTTTTTATCTAATTATAAAAACAAGGTATCTTTCTCTAAGTATGAGAATATGTTATGATTTTTTTTTTAAATCACCTCTAACTGAATCACCAGGGAAACCATTATGATGCTTTGCTTTATTTCTTTTGGTCTTTTATCTTACTGTGTATGTGATACATACGTGTGTGTTATACATAATATATCAGTTGCTGTTAAGTCGACTCCAAGTGCCTTAATGTTTTGTACCACCCAGGGACTCCATATTTGTGGATACAAAAAAAACAAAAACAGTTGACATTGAGTCAACTTCAACCCATGGCAAACCCATGTGTGTCAGAGTAGAACTGTGCTCTATAAGGGTTTTCAATGGCTAATTTTTCAAAAGTAGATTGCCAGCCCTTTCTTCAAAGGCATCTCTGGGTGGACTCGAATGTCAAATCTTTGGGTTAGCAGCTGAGTTCATTAAGCATTTGTACTGCCCAGGGACTCCATACATAATATAGTCATATTAAAATTTTATTATCATATACAAATACATTCAATATATTAGTTTAATGTAATATATAATATCTATTGCATATTTTATTAATTGAGCTTGAAATATGCATACCATTTGGTGTCTTTTTTCCCTTGATATTGTATAAGATTTTCTTTAATATAATAAGATATTGGGTGAAAACTTGACTTCAATGTCTGTACAATATTGTTAAATACATGATTCTTAACTCATTTACTTTTTTTTTTTCTAAATTTGGTGAAAGTATGGCTGTCTCTGATTACTTTTTGTTTTAACTTACCTTTAAGGTTTTCCTCATCTTTGTATTTTTAATCTTTTTTGTCACTTTTGATTAGGCATATCTCTTATAAATTTTTTTTTTTGATAGAGGGGTAATCTCATCTTGGGGGGAGACTTGGTGGCACAGTAGTTAAAGCACTTGACTGCTAACCTAAAGGTCAGAGGTTTGAACTCATCAGCTGCTCCATGGGAGAAAGATGTGGCGGTCTGCTTCTGTAAAGATTTTCAGCCTTGGAAACCCTATGAGGCAGTTCTACTCTGTCCTACAGGGTCACTATGAGTCAGAATAGACTGGATGGCAGCAGGTTTTTTTTTTTAACGTAATCTGAGATTATATACACATTTTTACTCTTTTATTGCAAAAGTAAAAATGTGTTTCTTACAGAATAATTAAGGTTTATGAATTAGTTAAATACAATTCAGCAATTTCTATTCTCCCCTAACCCCTCCACCAAAAAAAAAACCAAACTCATTGTCATAGAGTCAATTTTGTTAATATTTTATGTATACATTTCAATTACACACACACATTAAAAACACACACAAAAAAAACAAACAGTTGTCATTGATTTGATTCCAACTCATGGCAACCACACGAGTATCAGAGTAGAACTGTTCTCCATAGGGTTTTCAATGGCTCATTTTCTAGAAGTAGATCAGCAGACCTTTCTACCAAGGTGCCTCTCGGTGGACTCCAACCACGAACCTTTTGTTTAGCAGCTGAGTGGCTTAACTATTGGTACCACCCAGGGACAGTATACACACATATATATTTATTTATCAAGCAAAACAACTATTCTAAATATGGGGTTAATTGTTTTTAGCCCACTTTTATTATTTAATAAGGTATTCTGAAATTTTCGTATTATTTCATACAGTTTAAGGAAATATCATTAACAGCAGATAATATTCCACTGTATCATAGTATCATAAATTTTTTATTGGTCCCTTTGGCCATTACATTGTTGCCATTTTTTTTGTTTGTTTGTTTTTTGCACAGGTAAACAAAACTACAGTGAATAACCTTGTAGCTAAGTCTTCCACATATCAATTGTTAGTTTTTTAGAATAAATTCATAGAAGTGGAATTTGTGAGACAAAGACTATATAAAATATTAAGGATTAAGTTTCAAAAAGTATTATTTAATTTCTCCAGTTATCTTGTTTCTATTTTCTGTTTTTCCTGCTTTCTTGAGTTTTCTTGTAAATGTGTTTATTCTTAGGAGTCTTTATTTTTTTCTTTTCTTTTAGTGAATTGAAATATTCACATTGTATTTCTATTAGTGGTTTTCTCTAAATTAAAAAAAAATTGTAAAACTGGTATTTTTCTAATAAACCCATTGCCATTGAGCCGATTTAGACTCATAGCCACCTTACAGATCATTATTAATGTGCTATTGTTTGTTGTCTGTTGTCTTAGTTATCCAGTGCTGCTATAACAGAAATACCACAAGTGGATGGCTTTAACAAAGAGAAATTTATTTCCTCACAGTAAAGTAGGCTAGAAGTCCAAATTCAGGCCCTCAGCTCCAGGGGAAGGCTTTCTCTCTTTGTGGGCTCTGGAGGAAGGTCCTTTTCATCAATCGTCCCCTGAACTAGGAGCTTCTCTGTGCAGGAACCCTGGGTCCAAAGGACACATTTGCTCCCAGCACTGCTTTCTTGGTGGTATGAGGTCCCTCTGTCTCTCCAAGCACTTCTGTCTTTTATATCCCAAGAGAAACTGGCTCAAGACACCATCCAATCCCGTAGATTAAGTCCTGTCTCATCAGTACAACTGCCACCCATCCCCCCTCATTAACATCATAGAGGCAGGATTTACAACACATAGGAAAATCACATCAGATAACAAAATGGTGGACAATCATACAATACCAGGAATCATGGCCCAGCCAAATTGATACACATATTTTTTGGGGACACAAGTCTATCCATGACATCTGTTTTCAGGTTTCTAAGTGGAAGGGGGTCAACTTGATTTGGGCATTCTAAAATGTCAGCAAGTGTCTAATATCTCACCTTTAATCTTTGCATATTCCGATTTGTAGACGTTTCAGTAACTAAGAATTCGATGGCAACAACCTAGTCCAGACCCAGAAAGAATGGCCCTGGGACTGGGTGAAACCTTGATGGAAGAGTAGACACAAGCCGGAAAACGGACAGAGGATGACAGTGGTGTCTAGCATGACCTCAGTGGGCAACAGAGATGGCAAAGCATCAGAAGGGGCCTCAAGCACAGTGAAACTAGGCAGATGAACCACAAGCCAGGCTGTGAGAGCTTGATAAAAAAAAAAACTGTTGTGGGGCATGGCTTGGTCTGATACCATCAAAATTCTGGCTTATAACGTGTGGTGAGTAGGGAAAATCCACGAAATGCTGAGTTAATGTCTTTCAAGGTAGGGGCTCTCATGCCCTTCCTGTTCAGGCGTAAATTGAGTTTGTTAGGTGAGTCAGGTGGATCCTTCAGGCAGGAAGTTAAAGTCATCAGGCCAGAGAGCCAGGTGCCTGACATTCCTCATGTAAAGTCAAGTTACTCGAATTATATCAGAGAACATATAGCATTAACTCATTCCTGTAATACATTGCAGTTCTTTGTGCCGTTTTTGGAAAGTCTGGAAATATTTTCTCAAGAGAATTAGTTAATTTAAACAAGTATTATTTTTTTTCTTTCTTCCCATATTCCATATTCTTTAATTTACTCAAGTACAAACTTTCATTTACTGAAAGATTTCCCAATTTTTTAAATAGCTTTGTCTGAGAATCTAAAATCTATGGTGACAGTTGCTATAGAAATTCTTAGAAACAGATCAAAACACAATTGAAATGGTCTTTTACTTTGTAAACTAATACAAATCTTGACACTATTAATTTTTCCTTATAGAAAAATAAATGGTCTATTTGAAATATTAACTATCATTATTTCAGCAAATTGGACAGATTTCCAAAAAAATACATAATTAATTGGCTAAGTTTTAAAAAGACCTACTCCCTGTATTGAAAAATAAAATAAAATAAAATTGTCCTTCATGCTTTCTAAAAAAATATATAGTCTTTGCATTAAAATTTCAATTTAGTCCATTCTTAATATATCATCCACTAAATTCTCACCTCTCATTTTACTTCTTGATCTATTTTCCAAATTAAAATGTGTAATTACAAATTTTCTTAAACTTCTGAATCTAATCTAAAAGATAAATAAAAATATAATTTTATTATCCTTCTATCTATTAACCTGTTCTGATCACTTTAATTTATTAGCAGTGATATTGCCTTACTTTTTTTAGTACTTGACAGTTCCTATAGTGCTGTCACAGCTTTTATCTTACTTGACCTTTTAACAAATAAACATGATAGATATACGTTTCAAAGAGAAGAATATTGAGATAGAATAACTGACCTAAATTGTGTTGGGTTAGAAAAATACCGGTTGTCCTTTTCTCCCAGTATCACCTCTATCTATGCTTTTAATCTCTTTCAGTTTCTCAGTTGCCAAATTGAATTTTTGCATCAACTCAATAATTTGTTTCATCAAGGGACTCCAACCTGTTCCAATAACTTCTCAATCTTTACTAAAAAAAAGTGACTGGTAATATTTATTAAATGTTTCAGACTAATGAATTCTTTTCAATTGTTGTAACTTTTCGATTGTGAAACCAGCCCATCTACTTTAAGATTATAACCATTTATGTAACATTTCTATAGCCAGGAGTTTTGAAAAAATATTCTATGTGTCAATTTTTCTTTTACTTTGTCCTAGACTTTGGAGTAATAGGATTACTCTGGTTCCTCCAAAAAACAAACATTCAAGTTTTACGATTTCTCCCTCAAGTCATAGTCCAGTGTGGATATTCCTGATTAGAGGGCAGTTTTCCTCCTTGAGGTCATTCAGGGAACTCAGGCTTTTTCCACTTCTGGACTCCACCATCCCCAGGGCCTTTGAATTCTATGCCTCAGGTTTATCTTCTTAAATCCTTCAACATGTCAATACTCCCTTCTCGACCTTGGGTTCCCTATTACCAGCTTTTCTGTCCCCTTCTGCCTTCTCATCCTTGCCCCCGGGCTGGTGTGCCCATTTAGTCTCGTTTTGTTTTATGGGCTTGTCTAATCTTTGGCTGAAGGGTGAACCTCAGGAGTAACTTCATACTGAGCTAAAAGGGTGTCCAGGGGCCATACTCTCAAGGTTTCTCCAGTCTCTATCAGACCAGTAAGTCTGGTCTTTTTGTTTGTTTGTTTGTTTTTTTTGGTGAGTTAGAATTTTGTTCTTCATTTTTCTCCAGCTCTGTCCAGGACCCTCTATTGTGATCCCTGTCAGAGCAGTCAGTGGTGGTAGCTGGGCACCATCTGGTTGTGCTAGACTCAGTATGGTGGAGGCCATGGTAGTTGTGGGTCCATTAATCCTTTGGACTAATCTTTCCCTTGTGTCTTTGGTTTTCTTCATTCTGCCTTGCTCCAGATGGGATGATACCAGTGGAGTGTTTTAGATGGCTACTCACAATCTTTTAAGACCACAGACGCTACTCACCAAAGTAGAATGTAGAACATTTTCTTTACAAACTATGTTATGCCAATTGAGCTAGATGTTCCCCAAGACCATGGTCCCCACAGCAGGGCTTCTATCTTTAAAGTTACAGATATTTATTTGTAAATGATCTGGAGACCCTATAAACTATTATGAGGTATCTGATCTGAGTAAGAGAAACTAAAACAGGGTTCAGGCCTAGAATCTAGAATCCATTTTATGTAAGAATTTGTTTAAGGTTACGGTTAATGCTAGGATCCATTTTGTGTGAGCATTTGTTAAAAGTTATAGTTAATCATTATGAAAATTTCCAGGAAGAAATGAGAGTACAAGCTAAAACTCATTGTTTCATTGTTTCATCTACTTAGGAGACGAATGTCCCATGAAGGGCACTTTATCTCAACCAATAAAGAGACTATGCTACAGGGAAGTTATGCTCTCACAAAAAGCATATTGCAATTTCCTTATGACTGATCTGAGAAACCATTGCAAGTCACTAAGCCAAGAACAAATGTTGTTGGGTCGTTCCCAAGGAAACCTCCCCATAGTAACTGAATGGTATCTAGCCAACAAAGACTCTTTAAACCAATCATATATTCCCATATGTTATGTTTCCCACCTTTGACAATGATGTATTGATGAATAACCTATCAGAATTTTTTTTTTTTTGTAACTTCACTTCCTTCTGTAGTAATATATCAGAGACTCCATGATTATGATTCAGTGGATTCTACTAGTCTCTTGTGACCAGTGCAGGCTGGCAGATCCGTCATTGCAATGATTGTCTTTGTCTTTTCTTAATAAAAATCTCTTTCAATTACATTTGAGTCTTAGGTCTTTTTTCCCTATGACACAAATATCTGCATGTATTCTGCAGTGGATCCAGGAAAACTTATGAACTAGGGTCTTAACATTAATATCCTAGTAAATTTAAGAATTGTTGATCCTGAATCATATTTTTATTTAGTTTTACTTACATTAGTGTGCCACTTTCCAGTTTAGAAAGTATTTAAACATATATATTTTTTCCTCCTTTGATCCTCAAAAAATAGCTTCAAGGTAGTGAGATGACATAAGACTAATATAGAATCAAATAATTTCGAAGTTAGTGACGACACATTGAAAAGTTTTGAGGCCCTGAGATAAAGCAGTTTTCCCAAGACAGCACAACTAGTTAGGAATATAGCCATAAACACACATTTTCTTACTCCTCAGAAATATTCTTTACACATACTTGTTTTTATTTAGTCAGGATATCAACTGCAAGTATGAAAAGCATTTACTGTTAACGTAAATGTCATTTTACCCTGAAAATTATTAATTTATCCTCTGTATTTTCAGTAAATGCATAATCTTAACAGTCTGCTGATTGTCTTAGAATTCCACTGTCTAATATCATAGACACTAGCTACATGTGGTTATTTAAATTTAAATAAGCTGAAACTAACTAAGATGAAAAATTTAGTCCCTCAGTCCCACCAGTCACATTTCAAATGTCCAATAGCCACATGCGGCTTTCTTGTTGTTAGGTGCCAACAAGTCATTTTCTACTCATAGTGACCCCATGGGACAGAGTACAACTGCTTCATAGGGTATTTTTGGCTATAGTCTTTATAGAAGCAGATTGCCAGGTCTTTCTCCCATGATGCCACTTGATGGGTTTGTACCACCAATTTTTAGGTTAGCAGCTGAGTGGTTAACCATTTATGCCGCCAGTACTCCTTCCACACGTGGTTTGTTGTTGTTGTTGGGTGCCATCAAGTCGATTCCAGCTCATAGCGATGCTATATGACAGAGTAGAACTGCCCCATAGAGTTTCCTAGGCCATAATCATTATGGAAGCAGAAAGCCATATCAGAAAGTGTAGGTTATACATTTCCATCTTCACAGAAAGTTCTATTGGACAGTGCTATATTAGAAGACTATCTGTTACCTCTTGGTGCATTATAATTACATTTCAGCTGGTGCATGGGGGTGGTATAAATGGTGAGTAAGCGAACTAGCAGTATCAAAACGGCTTAGAAAAAAGTTGACTCTTCAAGAAACATTTTTCTTATTCAAAAGAAAATAAGTATGTGTAAAATTGGGATGATAAGTGCAACTAAATAGATAAGTGGTTTTAGGAAGTCATGAACACCACGAATATTTATAGATGGTACCCTAGATAAGCTTTTCTTGGAGAAACATTTTGGATTATATACATTTTTTTTTTAATCAGAAATAAAACCTTTTGAGAACAATGTTATAAGTGTTCATTTCAATGCCCTACAGTGAAGTTTTAAACACTTTGGGTTAATATGATACCTAACAATAGGATGTTGAGCATAATAATCTTTTCAGAAAAGGGGAAAAGAGAAGTACTCAGAGAGGGACAGGAGAAGAAACCTGAGCTTTGTCTTCTAAGATAAAAACACACATTTATTTAAGCAGACACTGTCATGTACTCACAGGCCATGTTTCTAATTGGGCCAGAACATTCAAGTCCATTTTCATGACAATGTTGTGCATTCCTGAGAACATGGCTGATGAATTAGCCTCTCACCAATCAGTAGACAGCCTCCTTGAGCTCTGACCTTTCCATACACAGCCTCACAGCCTTAATATTAATTACATTAAGACACTGCTGGATGATTGGGAGTTTGTGGAGAGAATCTAATTAGAGAGGTGAACCACATAAAAATAGTAACAGAATAAGTAGTAAGTAAATACGAATTCAAAGAAAGGAAATCTCGGTTAGTGTGAGAAGAGAAAGGCATTTCATGAGGCAAGACTTGAACTTCCCCTGAAGCATAAATAGGATTTTGAGAAGAAAGAGATGGAAGGAGGTAGGGTCTTATGAGTCAGGGGTGAGCAGGCCTGAAGATGGGAATGTGCATGGAATTTGGCAGGGGTGGGCTTGGGGATCAGACCATGAGGTGGCCTGATGGGAACAGAAAGTGTGCCTTTGAAGTTAGTGATAATAGCACTGGCTGCAGAGGTGGGATATGGCACGCATAAGAGGGTCCTGAGAGCAAGAATAGTTGTCAAAGCAGCCTCTGTTGCTTCTTGATTGGAGAGGGTGTTTCAAGATAGTATTGAAGACAGTGCATTCTGAATGGTATTGTACAAGGTGGATCAGACAGAGAGAGGCAATGGAGACCAGTGGGTACTGCTATAACCTAGGAAGTCCACACATATTTACTGAGCACCTACTGTATGCCAGGCATTGTTCTAGGCACTGGGGATACAATAGAGGACAAGCCAGAGACTAGTTTTGAAAGCAATGTGTGGAAGAAAGGGTGTTATGAAAGGAAAGGGTGTTTAGAAAGTACAGGAGGCCTACAAAGCCCTCCTATTCCAGAATGGCAGCATCTAAACAGCGATTGTTATTTTTAGGCCATTTATAATTATCATGTTTGTTTCTAATCACTGTTTTCTCCAAACTCATTGTAATGTTGAAGGTGTGATACTTCCATGGTGATGAGAGAGGAATGACTGCCCTTTAATTGGCTCTTGCCTTACCCAAAGAGGTCAATGAAGGGAAGAAGTCCTGGTAATTCTGGCAGGAAACCCCAAAAGGAAACCCTCACTGTCATTTTTAGGAAATCATCAATTAACGAGCAGTTGCAACAGACACTGCAGCTGTTTATAGTTAGGAGGCAACAAGCCCTTGATGATTCACTCATTCATCCAAAAACAAACAAATAAACTTCTTTAATGCTTTCCTTGTGCCCTGAGCGGATAGCAGTAAACAAATCAGATAATGGAAGTATTTAGTGTTGTAGGAGTGCCTAATTTTCTTGGGGTCACTGTCCATAGAGGCAGCTGCTGCTATTTGTACCCTAGAAGAGGAGCATAATGGTTCATGCTGAAAAACAGATTTACCAAAGAACTAGGACAATAGTTGAGGTGGCTTTTTCTTCCCTCCATCCTTAACAGCATATATGACTTGAGCCCTCCTGATCCTGAAAGTTAATATGGATTCTTAAGGAAAAAGGTATATCTTCTGTAGGAATTTGTGTATTTTCTGTATATCTATTTATTCTGTAGAATAGGTGAATGTCAACGTAGAAAAAAAAGTATGTCTGTGCACAAAGTCTTAATATAATATTAGTTTTAATTTTGCTTTTTACATAGAGATCTGGGGAAAAATAAAATCAAGCCCTGAAACAGACACACACAAAAGAGAAAAAAAAAAAAATTCTCAAGAGTTTTCTAGTTTTTATTGTGGATCAGCCTGACACACCAGAATCCAAAGTATATTCTCTACAGACTAAGAGATTTGAATGCCAGACCAATGTTTATATGAAGCTCTATGTCAGCCAGGACTTGAGCACTCTAAAAATACATAAAGCTACATAACACACATAGAAACATACACCTACCAATATATAAAGGTTTTACATTCAAAAATCCTATGAAACTTGTTCTTGAACGTAGAGTAGCTAAAGCAAACAGAAGAAATTTAAAGAACTGAACAAAAGATTTCAAAGGGTGGCTCAAGAAGACAAAGTAATGTATTATAAGGAAATATGCAAAAATCTTGGGTTAGAAAACCAAAAGGAAAGAACATACTCGGCATTTATCAAGCTGAAAGAAATGAAGAAATAATTCAAGTTCTGAGTTGCAATATCGAAGGATTCTTTGGACAAAATATTGACTGACTCAGGAAGCATCAAAAGAAGATGGAAGGAATACACAGAGTCACGGTACCAAAAAGAATTAGTCGACGTTCAACCATTTCAGGAGGTAACTTTTGATCAAGAACTGATAATATTGAAGGAAGAAGTCCAAGCTGCACCGAAGCATTGGTGAAAAACAAGGCTCCAGGAATTGATGGACTACCAATTGAGATGTTTCAACAAATGGATGCAGTGCTGGAAGTGCTCTCTCGTCTATGCCAAGAAATTTGGAAGACAGCTACTTGGCCAACCGACTGGAAGAGATCAATATTTATGTCTGTTCCAACGAAAGGTGATCACGTACTTTGGACATGTTATATCAGGAGGAACCAGTCCCCTGATAAGGACATCAAGCTTGGTAAAAAAAAGAGGAAGACCCTCAACAAGATAGATTGACCCAGTGGCTATAACAATGAGATCCAACATAGCAACGGTTGTAAGGATGGCACAGGACTGGATAGTGTTTTCTCCTGTTGTACATGTGGTTGCTATGAGTTGGAAACATGATGGCACCTATCATCAGCACTTTGGCACCTACCATCAACACTTTACATTAACTTAACTATACCATCAACACTTTACATTAACTTAACTATGTATTGAATGCTCAGAGCTTGTAGTAATAAAAATACTACCACTATAGCATTTAGTAAAGTTTATTTATACTTTTGTGTGTATTTAGTAGCTAGTTATATATGTAAATAAAATAATTATGTGCTTTCTATTTATTTCTACAATATACAAAAACAAAAAATTGAATGATTAAATAAAGTATCGAATATTCATATGATGGAATTTATATAGCATTAAAGCTCATGTTTTTCCCTTTTTAAAATATTTTTTGTTTTGGTTTAAAGACATGGGCATATGCTCATGTCATAATGTTGAGCAAAATAATCGGGTATTCTATTTTTCTTATTAGGAGCCCTGGTAGAACAATGGTTAAGTGCTCGTCTACTAACCAAAAAGCTGGTGGTTCAAACCCACCTGGTGGCTCTGTAGGAGAAAGACCTGGTGATCTGATTTTGTAAAGATTTCAGACAAGAAAACCCTAAGGCTATGGGGTAGTACTACTCTGTCACATGGGATCACTATGGGTTGGATTCTACTCAACAATACCCAAACTCACAATGTTTTCGTTATATCACTATATATGTGAGGTTGGAAAGAACATTTCAAAATGTAACATGAGTTAATATTATGTTAATATGTTAAAATCTCAGGAGATTATAGATTTATTTTATTTATATTTTATGCTTACTCGTTTATTTATATTTTTAGATTTCCCAACACTTATGCAATGTATATACAATTTCTTATAAGAAAAAAAAACAAAATTACTTTAAAAAATTTTGTAATTATCACTATTCTTTGTGTTTTAAAGAATTTGCCTCTGATTTTTAAGTATGTAAAAGACTTTAAAGTGTGCCACAGAGATGAAATTGTTATTTTTCATTACATCTGATTTTATAGTTTGATCTGAGTCCAGAATAGACTAATTTAAGTATTCTTTTTCCAGTGAGACAGAAATATTGCCAGCAGCTTCCTCATGGAATTTTAGCACTTTCAAGGCCAGAATGTTGCATGTGAAAAGCCTGAAAAACTCCTGTAGGCAAACATTCTTAAGATCCAAAATATTTGAAAAATATATGTTTGAACAGCTGTGTTTTAATCTGATATTTTTAAGTTGTTCTGCTTTTCTCAATTTAGGAAGGTTGTCTTGGTCTTTTCTTTTTTTTTTTTTTTAACTAGAATAGTGGTATTGTTAGAACCTATTTACTGTGTCTTGGGGACATTTGTTTTCCAAACTGTAAGTTCTTATTTACAAAACGAGTTAGCCCCCAGTTTAGTGGAAGTTTAGTTGCTATTGCCTGTTATCGCTCTTGGTGTTCTAGGAAAAGACAAAGTAGCCTTATAGATAGATAATAGATTTCTCACTACAGCAAATAGAAGTTGTCAATGAGTTACCACAAATTCTTAAATGACACTTATTAGGACATTCATTGAATTTCACGAAATGGAAAGATGTTTACAGAAAAAGGGATTTATACTGTAGCAAGTCTGCTTTTGAAAGCTGCTGATGAGCACGTTCCAGAATTTAATCCTATCTCAGAGGGTATTATCTAGTTTAAGATAAAGGGAGATTCTGAGTAGTTCAGAGTCATTCAAGTGAAAATTACCTAGGCCTTAGTCATCTAAATCTACACACATATCTCAATTATTATTTCTTCTGACACTGCCTGGAAAGTGCGTAAAATTTATTGTGAAATGTTTATGAAATGGAATTAGCCGTATCTAACCTCAGTAAATGATGGCACATTAATTTACATCGTTATACGTGTTCTGATAGGAGTTAATTGTTCTCTGTGTGAGGAATCATGGTACCTACAGGTCATACGGAAAGGCCCTTTGAAGAAGTCAGGACTCTGTTTGGACGTTAAGATATATAAAAATAAGCAGGAAGCCCCATACATTCTTGGCATAAGATAGGATTAGAGTCTAGATCCTGTTGAATTAATGAGTCCTGATCCTCTCAGTTATGATTGGTGAAACCTCAGCAAGGAATTTGTTCTTTCTGATGTCACCTGATTCTTGGTGTTGTGAAGGTTGAATGACATTATGTAAATCCCTCAGCCCAATACCTAGACCATAATAACCATAGTTGTCAATGAATGGACTGTGGCTCTGGTGTCCAGGCATGAAAAGAGGTTGCTTGATTGGGGACAGCTGAGACAATACTAATTTTGGAGTCCAGAACAAGAAGCAGAAAAAATGCCCTCCTACCCATGCAGTTGAGAAGCCTGTAGGGACCTGAGAGTGGTCACTGACTTGGTATAAATTAAGCCTCCTTCTTTATGGGTTTCCACTAGACGCCAAAGAGCTGAGCTGGTCAGGGATAACTTTGCCACTGATCTGTGGCAGAGAGGCCATTTGCTAATGACTGTAGTGGTTTTAAAACCTGAACAGTCTTTAAAGTTTGGTGCCTTGGATAAGTCCCAAATTGCTTTGTTGTAGTAGCTTAACAGTTACCAAGAATCTGAAGAACTGTGGAAGGAAAAATAGCTTACCTTAAGCATTTGTCTCAGTTATTCTTTGTTGTATAATAAATCAAAAACTTAGTGGCTTAAAACAAAAAATAGTTTTGTGAGAAATATCACAATTCTGTAGGTTGCCTGGATAGTTCTTCGACCAATCTCACCTTGAGCTGGTAAATCAGCTGGGGCTAGCCTCTCAACTAGGACAGCCTTGCTGGCTGCTGAATCTTTCATCCTAAGTATCTTCATACGAAGGTGTTCTCAAGGCAGCATTCCAAGAGGATAAAGGTGGAAGCTGCAAAGTCTTTAAAGGCTGGTCAAGGCAAGTTATAAGACCAGCCCAAATTCAAGGGTAGGAAAATAGACTCTACCTGTTAATGGAGAAAGTGGTAGAATCGCATGGCAAAGGAGCATGGAAGTAATTCTTGTGACCATGTTTTGAAGAAACAATATCTGCCTCAGCATTTCATAGGTATTAAGTGGATTTAAACAAGGAAAGTGACACTAGCTCTCCAGAATATGGGGGAACCTGCTGATTTGAAAAGGGAAAGTAAACAACTCCCCAGAATGACAGTTTAATCACTTGCACAGTACCAAGTTCATTGTGTATCATGACTAGGGTGACTATATGTTCATATCTGTTCAGGACATTTCTGTTTGCTGATCTAGAATAATTGTTAATAGCACCTCCTTTCCCTTTGAAAATATCAACTTTGGTTAATAAATTTTATATGCACATTAAGTATAATTCAACCGTATACATTTCATATCTTGAGATCTCATAATAATATGGTAAACATCACTTTGACTAACCTTTGAACTTCCTGCACCACAGTGGAAACTTTGGAGGATGGGTATATCTGGAGAAGGAGAATTAGAAAAAGTCCACCATCCTAAGGCCTTCTGTCACTGACATAGTAGTTTATACCTGTGGAAATTGTTAGCAAGAAGGTGGCCATTGAGGAAGACTTTTTGTGGGAGCTGTCCTAGGGGCCTATTTCGTCAGAGAGGAAGAATCAGAAAGAAATAGGCAGAGAGAGGAGATACCGCTAAGCAAGTTCAAACCACAGCAGGAAAATTTACATTAGCCCTCAAGGCTTGAAAATGATTCTCTGTTTTCTGAGACCATCTAGGCAATGGCCCTGCCTTCCAGACTGTGGGTGTTGGCCATATTCTCTGGATTCTGTGGGGAGGCCCCTCAGCCCTGGGCTTCAGCTCCACCTTCCAGGCCCACTGAGATGGCAACTCTGCTCCTTTGGCTTTGGGAGGCCCCATTCTCCTAGTCCATCTGAGTGGCGACCCCATCCCCTTGGCCCCAGTGGGCCCCATTCTTCTGCCCCTTGGCCATGGCACCCCCACCCCTTCATCTCTGGGCAGCTACCCCATCCTCTTGTCCAAACTGAATGGCAGCCCCACATGTCCGAACTGAGGTGGTGAAGATCTGACTCTTTGAACCCTCGGACGCTCTGACCCCACCCTTTGAACTCCAGGAGACCAGACTCACCCTGTGAAACTGAGAAGACCCTGCTTCCTGTGCTCCTTCCACAAGTTTTGCTGATCTCTGAGCTTCTCCAGGGATGTTCATTTTTGTTTTTGTTTTTTTTTTTGAAGGACAACAGATGTAGCTCCTTTGGCTTGTTTCCTGCCTTTAGAATTCCAAAAGGCAGAGAGTGTTCTTTCCTTTTGTTCTTTCTCTGTCCCCTTCAGTCTAAGCTGATGAGTTTTCTGTTGTGGTAATTGGTTAGATCCATCAGTCACAGGCTTGATCGCATTAACAAGACTGTGTAGCCACATCCCTGGTGAAAATTCTAGGACACATGTCTTTAGTTTGTGCAACAGAATTTTCCAGATCTTTAAGTTTCATTTTCATTTTACATAATTCATTTTTAAGCCCATCTCTTTCCTTTTGCACTTTACTATAAGCAGCAAGGAAAAACCACATGGCCCCTTTAAGATCTTGCTTAGAAATCTCATTAGCCATTGTCCAAGTTCATGACTTACAAGTTTTACCTTCCAGCAAATATTTGAACATAATTCAGACAAGTTCTTTGCCACTGCATAAAAAACATTGCCCTTCCTCCACTGTCCAATCACATGTTTATCATTTTCTTTTAAACCTTCACCAGTGGCACTTTAACATCCACATTTGTATCAATATTTTGTTGTTGGTGCTGTATGTATTCTCTAAGATGACAGAAACTTTCTCTATAGCTCCCCTCACTTCCTTCTGAGCCCTCAGCAGAACTGCCTTTGTTGACGTCTATAATTCTATCAACAGTCTCTTCAAGGCAATCTAGGTTTTTACTATTAGGGACCTTAAAACTCTTCCAGCCTCTACTCATTATCCAATTCTAAAACTGCTTCCATGTTTCAGGTAACTGTTAGAGCTGTGCCCCACTCCTGGTTCCAAATTCTAACTTAGTTATCTAGCTCTGCTATAACAGAAATGCCACAAGTATGTGGCTTTAACAAAGAAAAAAAGTTTTTCTAACAGTTTAGTAGGCTAGAAGTCTGAATTCAGAGTGATGACTCTAAGCGAAGGCTTTCTCTCTTTTTTGGCTCTGGAGGAAAGTCCTTGACTCTTCAACTTCTGTTTCCTGGTTCCTTGGAGACCTCCGTATGTGTTGGCATCTATCTTAACCCATCTGTGCTTCTTTTGCTTGCTTGTTTAATCTGTTTTATATCTCAAAAGAGATTGACTTAAGACACACTCTACACTAATCCTGTATCATTAACATAACAAAGACAATCCATTCCCAAATGGGATTATAACCATAGGCATAGAGGTTAGGATTTACAACACACATTTTTGGGGAACACAATTCAATCTGTAACACCAAATAATATTGTTTCTTGATTTCATTCTACAAATCCAGCTTGTTCAATAAAACTGTTATATGAAATATTTGTTGGGTATATTAATGCATCCATGCACAAACAGGTATTCAAGGTGACTGAGATGAGTCCCATGTGCTTATATATACCCACCCACTTTCATCATAACCAGTATTTTTTCTCATTCATGTATCTGCTCCGGGCCTTGTATCTGGAGTATGGAAGAGGAAGGAGGGATATTGTTCAGGGTAGTTATTGGCAGAAGACAGGTGGCTGGAAGGGATGACAAGACATCTCTCCTCCATCTAGTTCCTTGGACTTGATTCATTCTCTATGGAAGGAGAGTAAAGGCTCAAAATAGAAACAATTCTCTTTGGGAGACTGAGATTCTAGAAGAGAGATGACGCACAGTAGCTGATAAGTTGTTCATGGCCCAGGTATAAAGTGCATCATAAATCTGGGAAGAAGACTGAAACCCTGGTGGCATAGTGGTTAAGTGCTATGGCTGCTAATCAAAAGGTTGGCAGTTTGAATCCACTAGGCACTCCTTGGAAACTCTATGGGGCAGTCCTACTCTGTCCTATAGGGTCGTTATGAGTCAGAATCGACTCGACGATAATGGGTTTGGTTTTGATTTTGGTGCAAGGAATAGAGCATTGCTTTAGACACTTGAAGAATAGCAACTTTACAAGTATCTGGAGACAGCCGATTTGGCCCAGAACAAAAGTGTTCTCACAAATGCCTCATTTTGCAACAATGATAGTAAGGCTTCCTTCTCTCCTAGAAGGATTTGGGCAGCAGTAGTGGTTAAAAGGGGTTAGGGGTGGGGTGGGGAGGAGAATGACTGCAGTTGATAAAGCCCCCTTTCTAGACTCTCAGAAATAATTGATCGAGTCTTTGGGAGGGGCTGGTTTCTTGCTTAGGCAGGTAGGGTCTCAAAGTCATTATAATTTTGGTCTGAAAATAATTATGATCTCATTCAGCATCAAAATTTGGCAAGGCTGACAACACTGCAGATGCACGTGTATTTTATTTGACCCTCAGAGGTGAGAAGTGCAGTATTATTCTTATATCCACTTATCAGGTAAGAAAATGAGGCTCAAATGAGTTCAGAGATTTACTTAGATCACACAGCTATAAACTGGTGAAGGTGAGACTCAATCTTAGTAATTTATTCTCTACATAATATATGTATAACACAATGTAAACCAAAACCAAAACCATTGCTGTCGAGTCAATTCCAGCTCATAGCGACCCTATAGAATAGAGTAAAACAGCCCCATAGGGTTTCAAGGCTGTAATCTTTACGGAAGCAGGCTGTCAAATCTTTTTCCCTCAGAGTGGCTAGTGGGTTCAAACTACCGACCATTTGGTTAGCAGCTGAGTGCTTTAACCAGTGCACCACCAGGGCTCCTTTAACTCAATATACCAAACCAAAAAACCAAACTTGTTTCTGTCAAGTCAATTCTGACTCATAGTAACCCAATATAAGTGGTAATTAGTCTGTGGTTAGGATAAATCGTACATTGGCTGAACATCAGTAGCAAAATTGTCAGTAAACAAAATGCCAAGCGTGTGTTACAACATGATCGTGCAGACTTTATTATTCATTTTGGTTTTATAGGGAACATATGGGGACAGTTGGTTTTCTTCCTGATTTTTACTTCTCAGTCACAGATTGACAAGTGTGGAAAATGCCAGGTGGGGAGCTGCACTGTGCCTCCTGCAAGTGGTGTCATCCATATCCATGTTACAAATAGTTTGATTTCACATGCACCAAACTCCCTATCAAAAAGATTTTTACAAAAGAACTCCTTTCCTGTTTGTTGGACCATGTTGTTTACATTGATTATGCTATTATTAACAACTAGCACCGTCCCCTTTCTGAATCAGAGAATGCTTTTTGGAATATCTCTGATTCCAGGTGTCAAAAATCTCAATTTGCGTCTCTTCTGACCAGCCGCTCCCACACAATGGCAAAATATCTTTTGAGCTTATTACTCGAAGTTTCACAGACCACTGGTATCTGGGTGTCTTTCCACCACGTGAACAAGACACCTAGGGCTGGGTTAAAGAAAAATGGAATTGCACGTGCTCTGTTCTCTTCTCACCTATTTTTGTGGCTTCACTTGCTAGCTTTAATAAATGTGGGGTACAGGTTCTAGGTCCAGTATCTGACCTCTAAAAACTAATTTTATTTTTGTAACATCTGCTTTTTTTACAGCCTGCAGCCATCTATAGTAGATTTATTTTCTTATCCATTAGATGATTATGTTTTCAGCAGATTAAGGAAGTGAGTAGAGAAGGTGTTCAAGACCACAGGGGCTTTTACGGTAAGAACACATTGGCAGCAGCAGGTGCGATGTGCTTGGGAAGAGAAGCAGCATGTACAGCAGACACATGCCAAATTGCTGGATAATACAGCAGTTGCTGGCTCCCACAATGCACAGTTGTAGCTTTTTTTTTTTTTTTTTTACACAGACGTTTTCTTTGGAGTATTTAATATTCTTTCATTTTAACGCAGTTGCAGAAGATGATGAGCCTCTCTCATGCCAGCCATGAACTCTAGTAATTTGTCAATAGCATCCACTGTGCCATACCCTGTCCCTTCAGCTTCATGCTCAGCCGGTATTGGAGACTCATAGTCATATGACTGTTGGATAATCTCATACAAAGAACAATATCCTGCTGCCCAATTTAGAATAACTGTAAAGATCTGTTTTCCCATCGGGTAATCTGAAGGAAGATGAAATTATTGGAAATAGTGGTTATTGAATGTATGGAGTTCCTGTGTATTTATTTGCACATGGGGTCGCTATGGGTCGGAATTGACTTGATGGCAACTAACAACAAAAAACAACAATCTGTTTCTTTGCAGCCCAAAGTTCAGAGAAAATTGTTGTCTGCTGACCTTGATGATTTGAAAGATAACCTACTGATCAATAACCCATTAATGTAACAGTAACTTGGGTAGTTTGCTTGCTTGCCCTTGGTTTCCAATAGGACTTGGAAAGCTGGATCTGAGAGATAACGGCTATGCTGAAATACCTGAATGCTTGTCTTCGTGCAGCACAAAACTTGGAGGAAAAAATTCCTAAATATATTTGAGGAATATAAAGTATGTCCTTATTTTTGTCCCTCTGGATTTCATGTCCTTTCTTCAAAGAGGAAACAAAAGTATATTTTGTAAACCTGATGGATTTTTTTTTTTTTTTGCTCTCTTTTCTTTGGTATTGTTCTTTGTACCCAAAATAATGACAAGACATACCACTCTTCTGCCCCTTCTAGTCCATATTCTGCATTTATTTCAGATATATTTTATCCAGAAACCTCACAGTGATTAAATGACAGAAAACAGAGTTTTGAATTATTCTTTGATCTAAGGATGAATCCTATACATATTTGCCAAGTAAGAAATGTCCTAAATCTTGGCCAGACTCCATATAATGACATAGAGCTCCATATAACATTGTTTAAACATCAGGCCCACGAATTATGAACCAGCACTTTATAATCTGCCCCAGAAGCTGAAATTGCGGAGGGTTGGATTAAATGATTTTGACCCAATTTATTTCATACATCTCTTTCTCTCTGGTTTAATTTTATCCCGTGAAATGGAACAGATTCTGCCTTCTCTTAGCCTTCCAAAATGTCTCAGGAATTTTTGGGGCGGAGTGGGGGGTGGAACTAAAAGGATAAAATTGGGTATTTAATACATGTTTTTGTCTTTTAATATCTGAATATAAAAATAAACCATGTGAACACGTTTTTGAACCTGTGCGGGTATCTTTTCCTTTGGCAGAATTAACATCTGGATTTTAACCACAGCTATTACATGAAGTCTTCAAGTCTCACTCCTCCCAAAATTATCTATATCTCTTAATTAGAGTTCCATAATTAAGAAAAGCTTTCTAAATATTAGAATTATCTCTTCAGAAGCAAGTTTAAAACAGGAAGTAACATAAAGAGAGAAAATTGTATATTGGGTTTGTTTCATTTTAAGATAGCTACTATTTCCTGAGCACGGGCTATGCGCCGGAAACTGAGTACTTTACATTGCTAAACTCAAGTAGTCCTTGCAATGACCTGCAAATGCAACAATGCTTGCAGCTTTTGAGGTTAAAAAGTTTAGTGTTAGGTAACACAGCTAGTAAGTGGCAGAGATGGAGTTTAAACCCTGCATTTAATTCACACCTAGTTCCCTCGTGTCTGTGCCTGGTTTCCTAACCACAATCCTCTACTGGTTAATGCTTGTATGTGTCAGTTACTAGGCAGCCTCCGCAAGAGCTGGCTCTATCTTCAACCGCTTTTCATTTCTCCCTTCCTTTGTTTTCTCTTCTTTATTTTCGGGTCCTCAAACATACCAAAGTCTCTCTTGCCTTGGGGATCTTTGCATTTGCTGGAGTCTGCTTTGGAACCACTCTTCCTTCACTCTTTACACGGTTCACTCTTTCCTATACATATGACCTCAGGTTAGAGATGGCTGTACCTCTGAGAGGCCATCCCTCACCACCTGATATAAAGTAGGAGAAACTCTCCTTCCCAAACCATCCAGCATTCTCTCCTTCACAGCACTTAGCATTTGTCACAACTCACACTGTGAATGTGATGTGTGTTTATCTGCTCACTTGTTTAACGTCTGCCCCGCCTCCCTCCAGCCCCCCACTTAAATGTTGTCTCCATGAAGGCAGAGACCAATGTTGGCTTTGTTTTAGGTACCCCATAAGTTTTGTTTGATGAATGAAGCAGATGTTCAACACAATGTCTAACACACTGGGTTTTAGAAAAATGGCAGAGATTATTTGTATGTATGTTTGTCTTTTTGGTAAGAATTGATCACCAAACAAAGGCAGCCTTACTTTTTAGTTTTAGGAGGCCACAGTCACAACTTCCCTGGGAACTTAAAGTTAGAAGAATTAGGTTTTCTCTCCAAGAGTTAAGTTTCCCGTGAAAACATGACAGGTCATAATCAAGATGGGTAAACTCACCTTAAGGAGGCTGTGGGCACATAGGCCCGATTGTAAACTGATAGATCTTGCAATACTTGCAAAATCTGACATCTAAGAACTCAAGGAAGATTGGACATCCATGGACAAAAAGATAAGATAGTCACAAAGTCAAACCTTGTCATTAACTGTTTAAATGCTGCTAGAGGAAGAAGAATCCATGGATTTTGTGGACTTCCATCTTGTTGACAAAACTTACTATGATGGAGATGAGATGGATTCATCAGCCTGTCTTGACCTGTTGATACACATCGAATTCTTGCATGTCTCACCAAACAAGCATTATTATATGGTATGGAAGAAAGACCTTTAAGTTGGTCCCTACCGCCTGGTGTTTATGTCCTTGTGTAATTTCCACCCCCAGAGGGTACTTGGAACCTGTGAGTTACTTCTAACCAATAGAATATGATAAAGGTGACAGGATATATGTGATTACATGTAGGTAACATGTTTTATAATCTCATGTGATTATGTTACATAAGATTATAGCACCGTCTTCCGGGAGTCTCTCTCCTTTGCTAGCTTTGAGGAAGTAAGCAGCCATGTTGGAGAGCTCCACATGCAGGAAGTGCAGGCAGCCCCAAGGACCTGAGGACAGCCTCTGGCCAAAAGTCAATAAAAAACTGAAGTCCTCATCCCTATAACCCATTGCCGTCGAGTTGATTCCAACTCATAGTGACCCTATAAGACAGAGTAGAACTGCCCCATAGGGTTTCCAAGGAGTGGCTGGTGGATTCAAACTGCCAACCTTAGCAGCCGTAGCTTGCCACAGCTCTCAACCACTTCACCACTAAGACTCCCCTCAGTCCTATAGTTGCAAGGAATTGATTTCTGCCAGCAACCTGGGTGAGCTTGGAAGTGGCTCTTTCTCCAGCCAAGCCTCAGATGAGACCACAACCCTGGCTAACCCTTCCATTGCAGAGGACCCAGCTAAGCTGTGCCGAGACTCCTGACCCACAGAAACTGACATAATAAATGTGTGGGTTTTTTTTAAGCTACTTAATTTATGATGATATTGTTACACATCAATAGACAGATGACTGACACACTTGGCTTCCCAAATAGGCCTTTCTATAAAGAGAGAATTTTGGCTAAACCAATATTAAGGATTCTAGTCTACATGCAGTTATTTCTTATTACAAATGAATTAATAAGCATTCTGAATATTATTTGGCTTACATGTATGTTTCTTTACTGGAAAAGATTAAGTCAGTCACACTGTCATTATTATTCTTCATTTATATGTTCACTATAATTCTCATGGTACATCAACAGATTGTCATTTTCGTTTACACCAGTCTCATGAGCTTCATGGCTATGAGTCTGCTTTTCAGAGGTAGATCTATTTTTCATGTAATGACAAAACATGGTTTTGTGCAGAAAACAAATACTACTCTGAGAGGCCCAGCTAATGAACCTCATGTGCAGCTACCACCTGTCTGTTAGTGGAGGCTTGTGTGTTGCTATGATACTGAACAGGTTTCAGTGGACCTTCCAGACCAAAAGGACTAGGAAAAAAGGCCTGGCAATCTACTGCTGAAAATCAGCCAATGAAAACCCTATGGATCACAATGGCCTAATCCACAACTCATCATGGGCATGGTACAGGACTAGGTAGCATTTCATTGAGTTGTGCATGGGGTCTCCATGAGTCAGGTTAACCTCAACAACAGCTTAAAATAAATTTGAGAAGCCTCTTTGAAGACTGACACTGACCTTCTGAATGGGCCTTCTATCTCTACCCAAGTACAGAAAGAGCCTTTTTAATATTGATAGTTGTCTATTTATATTTACATTTTCAGTATCTTTAAATCTAAATGCTTTTAAATCTAAACACTCAGTGTTTCAATGAGTAAAAAAAAAAAGTCTTATTATGGGGATGTTTTATGTTGGATATACTTCACTATAATGTGGACAGTTAAGCTAGAATGACCAAAAGCAGGACTATTTGGTGAGCCAAGCATTCTTGTAATGAGGTAGTTAAAATAGTTGTTTAAATTCAGTGACTTTTGTAAAGTCGCCACTTGGACGCTCAAAATCTAGCAGGACTTTCTAGTCAGTGATAAACACAAACCGTTGCCATCAAGTCAACTCCAACTCGTAGCGACTCTATAGGACAGACTAGAATTGCCCTGTAGGGCTTCCAAGGAGCCACTGGTGGATTAACTGCCAACCTTTTGGTTAGCAGCTGTAGCTCTTAACCACTGTGCCACCAGTGCTCCACAGGGCTAAGGAAAATGCAATTTATTTATATTTTCTTTGTAGTAAGAAATGAAAATAGAATGAGAGAAAGTCTAATAACTAGGTCTAACATGTAATTTTTATTATTGGGTTTATTATTTACTTGATCAAGTATTACTAAATATGTACTAATCAATTCCTAGAGCACTTATTGAATCCCTTTAATGTAAAAAGAACTGTGTCAGGTACTCTGGAACATACCAGATAAGTGAGATGTAGCCCCTGGTCACAAGGTAGGAAAACAAAGAAGAAGGGACATATTTCTTACTATCGTTTATATACATGCTTCCCTTCGAGCTATTCTGAACAACTCTTTGTTTTTCACAGTACCATGTATTTTCTTATCTCATTTGTGTCTTAGCCCATGTTGTTTGCAGACAATCTCTTGGCTAGCTTCTGTCCATTCATCAAAACTAGCTCAGGTGGTACTTCCTCTGGGATGTCTTCTCTGTCCACTCTGTTTTCTCAGGCTGGACTAAGTGCCCTCTTCCATACCTGAAATGGCAAACTTTTGCCATACCATTTAGTACACTCTATTGCAGTTTCTTCTTTTCTTTCTTTTCTCTGTTGCAGGACTAAGTAGTGCTGTGCTAATAAAAGGTTAACTAATAACTACCCCTCCCAAATGACTAAATCACACACATGCACATATATATATATGCACACACTTTTATATGCGTATATACATTTACTATAAATCTTACAGATATAAAGGTAGCACATAATTTATAAATAATAAGATAGTATACACTGCTCTTTATTGTAACACCATAAAGCTATTGATTCTCACAGAATTCTTTTGTTGATTTTTGTGCAATTTTTGTATCTATAGCCAGTTTATGGTTACAATTCAACTATGATTTGACCATTTTTGTGCATTGAACACTTTTAAGGTTAATCTGCATATTAACATATTGACATTCACTTTCTTAAGTCTAAAAAACCGAAAACCAAACCCATTGCCATCAAGTCGATTCCAACTTATAGTGACCCTATAGAACTGCCCCCTAGTGTTTCCAAGTAGCACCTGGTGGATTGGAACCGCCAACCTTTTGATTAGCAGCCGTGGCTCTTAACCACTACGCCACCAGGGTTTCCTTCTTAAGTTTAATCAACAAAACAGTAAATCAAACCTTGATTTGTAATGTTTGCTGATTTCTGTGGTGAAAATAATTCCATCATCACCAGTTTTCACTACCGCAATTTTAACTTGTGGTCACTGAATGCAGAGTTGGGAAGAGATGCTTGGTATCACACTGTTATACAGTTTGCCACCATACAGATGCAATAGATGCAAATAAGCATAGATAATAGTCCAGTTTGGTAAAATAATCAGAAATAATAAGTTTGGAATATTTTATTTTTGTTTTTAATATAATTTACTACATTGTAAGTTTACATAATGCTCTCTCTTTTTTTAAAAATAATAGCCATGTTTAATAACTGGCTCACAAAATTCATGAAAATACAACATTTAACTCTTGCGAGCTGGCTCTAATTGAAACCAAAATGGGATAAATGTTACAGGAAAGTTTCAGAAATTGCATCTGGGGAGACCAAAGGAGGAAAAATTTAATTCTGGATAGAGGATTTGAGGGAGAAATAAAAGGTACTGTCAAAACATCTTCAATTTGGCTGGGTCATGATTCTCAGTATTGTATGACTGTGCACCATTTTGTAAATCTGATGTGATTTCCTCATGTGTTGTAAACTATATCACTATGATGAGGTTATATGTGATTCCCTTAAGTGTTGTAAACTCTATCACTATGATGAGGTTATACTGACAAGGTTTATAAGATTAGATAGTGTCTTAATCCAGTCTCTTTTGAGATATAAAAGACAGAAGTGAGCAGAGACACATGGGAACCTCATACCACCAAGAAAGCAGTGCCGGCAGCAGAGCTGCATCCTTTGGACCTGAGGTTCCTGCACTGAGATGTTCCCAGACCAAGGGAAGACTGATACATCACAAGGACCTTCCTCCAGAGCTGACAGAGAAAGACAGCATTCCCCTGGAGCTGTCACCCTGAATTTAGACTTGTAGCCTACTGGACCATGAGAGAATAAACTTCTCTTTGTTAAAGCCATCCACTCGTGGTATTTCTGTTATAGCAGCACTGGATGACTAAGACAGGTACTATTAACTTATTGTTGTGTCCCTGACAAAAATGTATGTCAACTTGGCTAGTCCATGATTCCCAGTATTGTGTGATTGTCCACCATTTTGTCATCTGTAGTGATTTTCCTATGTGTTGTAAATCCTACCTCTACAATGTTAATGAGGTGGGACTAGTGGAAGTTATGTTAATGAGGCAGGACTCAATCTACAAGACTAGATTCTTAAGTCAATCTCTTTTGAAACATGAAAAGAGAAGTGAGCAGAGAGACAGGGAGACCTCATACCACCAAGAAACAAGAGCCAGGAGAATAGCATGTCCTTTGGACCCAGGGTCCCTGTGCTGAGAAGCTCCTCGACCGGGGAAGGTTGATGACAAGGACCTTTCCCCACAACCAACAGAGAGTGAAAGCCTTCCCCTGGAGCTGGCACACTGAATTCAGACTTCTAGCCTCCTAGACTGTGAGAGAATAAATTTATCTTTGTTGAATCTATCCACTTGTGGTATTTCTGTTATAGCAGCACTAGATAACTAAGACATTTACAGACAACATTTTTTAAAATATATTTTAGGTTTGGTTTGCAAAACACTTTTATATTTATCATCACATTGATCATTACAAAAATCCATGATACTGAAAAGGTGAAATTATAAGCCCCTTTTACACACGAAGAAAGCAGTCTGAGGACATTAAGTGATTTGTTGTAGGTCATTTTTTTATATCCAACCCTATGCGAAGCTCTATGGAAACATAAGTCTACATGATGTAATTCCTGTCCTAGAAGAGTTTTTTCTATTAGGACAACACAATTAGGACAACACAAATAAGAAAAGAAAGCAGAAAACAACTCATGGAGTCATGGCTTAAGATTGTGCTGAAGGTGTTGAGAAAGGTATTTTAGTATATGAAAGTCAGCTCAGTGGGATGGTTACTAGGGCTTAGAATCAGATTGTCTGGGTTTGAGTTCTCGCTTTGTCACTTACCAGTCATGGGAAGTTGGGCAAATTATTTTATTCTTCAGTGCTAGTTTTCCTTATCTCTAAAATGGACATGATGTCAGTACTGATCTCTAGAATTGCGTTTACGTGTGTAGCGTAGCCTTGAACCTGATAAATATTAGCTTTTTTAAAAAATTGTTATAAAAATATATATAACACAACATTTGGCAATTCAACATTTTTCACGCTTACAATTCAGTGACATCAGTTACATTAATCATGTTGTGCAACCATCATTATTATAACTCCTATTGCCAATCACCAGTTTCTTAATAACTTTTTAAAGTATTTACACAAACAGCGTGATTCTTACTACAGAAAATATAGCACATTCTGCCAAAACTCAGTTCTGTTAAATACTCTTATGTTTGAATTGTTCCTTGTATTTAAAAATTCTCCATTTAGACTTGATAACTTCTATTGAAGCAGGTGTGGACTGAGGGGGTGGAAGGTTGCAGAGAAAACCCTTGAGTATGAATACAAACTATAGGTACTGCTTTTGGTTTAAAAGGTTTAAGCTGAGACAGTGGAGAGAGAGAGGAAGGTGGGGTTGGTAGAGATTGGGTAAATGGGCTACAGAAATGTCTTTTGAGCCTTTCTTTCTCTTACAGAAATGATTAGTATGGTGCAGGACGGGCAGTGTTCGTTCTGTTGTACATAGGGTCGCTATGAGTCAGAACCAACTTGACGGCATCTAACAACAACAGCAACAACAATTCCTTTTAAAACTTTGGTATTTCTACTTTATAATTATTACCCTGATTATCAGTAGTGTTTTCTCATTTTATATCTGTTGATATATTATTCCCATTTGGAGTCGCTTGTTCAGATAAGGAAGTTGAAAGGCATATCAGGAAAAACAATTGGTCATAAGGTAGAAAGTCATGCCCAAGGTCTTGCCAGATAGATTACATAATGTCAAGGTAAAAGATAACTTTTTATAAAAAGTTTCATTACTTCAAAGTAATGGTAGCTTATACTTTGGGCTTAGTAGACGGCATTTCCAAAGAATAAATGCTTTTATTTATACCTTTTACTATTTTGGATCATTCCTGCACTAGAATGTAGTTCTAGTAGGTCATGGATTTTTGTCTGCTTTGTTCATTGCTGTATTCCCAGCACCAGGTAAATGCTTGGTGCATATTAGAAGCTCAATAAATATTTGTAAGTAAACGAATTAGCCCCAGCTGGGTATCAAGGAGAAATACAGCTGTGTTATGTGTGAACTGTTGGAAATCACACACAAAAGACATCCAGGCTAGTTAAAAAGCATTAGCAATAACACCCGCCAACTTAGTGCAATTGTAACAGCTGTGAAGGATACAGGCAGTGATTCAATCTCTTAAATGTAACCTGGGCACATACAATATGTGGTTTTGTGTACTTTGAATTATTTCAGCAACTAGGTAAGTGATATACATTGTAATTTATAGTAACCACAGGGTCAAGGGTATAATGGCAGAGTGTAGTTATCATAAGCTTCATTTTTGTGACATGGCATGGAAGATGTTATATTTGTACTAGTTCTGGTTTCAGGCCAGTTTTTCCAGGAAGATCTACATTGAGGCAGGCACGGGTTTGAGACAGATGTTAACAGCTAATAGTGGTAACATTTTTTGAGTGTTTCCAATATATCATCCCTGTCCTAAGCACTTTACACTCATTTAATACTGACAAAGGCTCTGCACGTTAGCTATTCAGATAGCTATCCATCTTAACGACAAGGAAATGGAGGCTTAGTGGTGTTTATATTATTATTATTATTTATTTATTATTTTACTGCAGGACTTTTAAACTTACGATATGGATTGAACTGTGTCCCCCCCAAATATCTGTCAACTTGTCTAGGTCATGATTCCCAGCATTGTATGTTGGTGTACCATTTTGTAATCTGATGTGATTTCCTTGTGTGTTGTAAACTCTATCACTATAACGTAATAAAATGTATTATTGGCAGTTATACTGGTGAGGTCTGCAAGATTAGACAGTGTCTTCAGCCAACCTCTTTTGAGATATAAAAGAGAGAAACAAGCAGAGACACATGGGAACTTCATACCACCAAGAAAGCAGTGCTGAGAGCAAAGCACGTCCTTTGGTCCTGATGTTCCTGCACAGAGAAGCTCCCAGATCAAGGGAAGACTGATGACAAGGACCTTCCACCAGAGCTGACAGAGAGGGAAAGTCTTCCCCTGGAGCTGACACCCTGAATTTGGACTTTAACCTACCAGACTGTGAGAGAACAAGTTTCTCTTTGATGAAGTCATCCACTTTTGGTATTTCTGTTATAGCAGCACTGGATGACTAAGACAGCATCAAAATATATTAGGAAGACAATGAGGTGTTGTGGAGAGAGTAGGTAGTTCGTAGAAAAATCTTAGTTCAGTTAATCAGTCTTGAGCACCCACAACCCACTGTGTTCCTCAGATTCTCCAAGTAAAATTAGAGTAGGTCTCCAATATCTTCTACAATTTATTACAATGTTTCCATAATTCTTATTTTGATTTTTTTTTTCCTTGAGGGGATTCACCTATTGCTTCTGTCCAGTGGAAACTTCTTGTTCTCCCATATTGCCATGTTCATTCTAGTTGTATTCCCCCTCCTCCTAGTATTCGGGCTCTCATTATGATTTTGCTGCATTATATGGATCAAATAGGATGTGTGGAATGGACTGAGAGCCAAAATAACATGGCTAACACTTCCTAAGGCAAACCACATACCACAGTAAATTTCTCTTCTTTTCAGAGTTGCAAGTTGTCTCAGCCAAATTAAGGATTAACAGGACTTTTGTTGGATATCTTGAGATTCTAAGTGCTATGTAACTGTTATCTCGGGAAACTGTGCCCTGGTTTCCAATGAACGTATATTTCCATTCATTAATTCATTCATCTAGTCACATAACACACATTTAATGAAACTTGCTTATCAGAGTCAATACCATAGTGGGTCACAATCAATGTCACCTTCCTCACATTCAGGGAGCTATGCAACTGAAAGTAGGAGACCACCATATAAAGAAACAAAGAACCAAAAAATTAATAATATACTGTAGTAAGTGCTATATAAGAAGCATGCACTAGTATTATGGGGTCATGAGAAAGTTTGCTAAATTCTGACTAAAGGAGTTAGGGGAGCCTTTACTGAAAAGACAGTTTTTTTTTTTTTTTTAAATTTTTATTTATTTATTTATTTTTTATTGTACTTCAGGTGAAGCCTTACAGAATAAATAGTTTCTCATGAAACAGTAGTA
>NW_004444075.1:472033-514912 GCF_000243295.1 Trichechus manatus latirostris
TATGATATGCCTTGGTGATTTTCTTTTGGGGTCTATCCTATGTGGTGTTCTTTGAGTTTGTTGGATGGCCAGCTTTTCATCTTTCATGATATTGGGTAAGTTTTCTGTCAGCAGTTTTTCAATGATCCTCTCTGTGTTTTCTGTTTTCTCCCCCATTCTGGAACTCCAATCACTCGAAAATTTTTGCTTTTGATTGTACCCCACATAACTCTCAGGGTCTCTTCATTTTCTTTGTTGTTTTTTCTGAGTTTTCCTCGAATGGATTTGTATCCACGTGTTTGCCTTCCATTCCACTGATCCTGTCTTCCACCATTTCAAATCTGCTTCTCAGCCCTTCTATGACACCATCCATGTCTAAAATCTTGTTGTTTATCTTTTGGATTTCTGTTTGTTGTTTTTGTATAATTTCTAGTTGTGAATTTATTTTGATATTTTGTTCCTCCATTATTTTCCTGAATTCTTCCAATTTTTTATCTGTATTTTCCATGAATTTGTCTATTTTCTCCATATTTTTGTCTGCTTTTTGCTTCAGCTCTTGTAGAATTCTGAGTATTAGCGATTTGAATTCCCTATCAGGTAGTTCTAGTGCATTTTCTTTCACTGGAAAGTCATCTGGTGTTTTATTTTGGACACCTACTGGAACCATCCTGTCCTGTTTTTGTAAATGTTTTGATATTGTCTGCTGTCTTCGGGGCATTCAGTAGTTATTTTTCTCATTTATTGATTGTAGATTTGTTTGTTTCTTCCCCTTTTTTTAAAAAATTTGGCTATGTCTGAGCAGGCAGGCTGTGTGTTCTTTGTTGTTTGCTCGTCTGTGGGCACAATACATTTTGCCTCCTCCAATTGGCAGGGTCAGTCACTCAGATATTGGGCGGCAATGAAGGTCTAGCTGAAGAGGAGTTACTGGGACGGGTTGTTTGTGGCACTTACTACAGCCACCAGGGCAGGTCGGTAATCAGTGCACGTCAAGTTCCAGTAGGCCGTGCCTGTGCCTCTTGGTGGTATGATGTTAAGCGCACGGTGCAGGTAGGCAGGATGTAGCAGGGAGATTGTTATTTCGGAGCTAAGATGGATATGGGAGAGAGCAGAGAGGAACAGGAGCCAAAAACATACAAACAAACCAAAAAGAATGCTAGGGGAGCTTGCCATTGGAGTGGAGAGATGAGAGACTATGAAACGGAGAAAAACAAAAAGGGGAAGAGGAAGAAAAAAAAGAAAAGAATGAATAAATAAAAATCAGAAAGGGAAAAGAACAGAAGAGTTCCCAGTGATCCCACCGGTGTGGCTATGAGGTCTGGGGAAGTTGTTCTCAGGTGTTGCAGTACAGCCTGGCTAGAAGATGTAGAGGTATACAACACCAGGTATTCAGGGAACAGAAAGAGAAGGAAGATATAGACAGACGAGAAACTGAGTAATGAAGAAAGACAAAAAGGGAAAAAGAGGGAAAAGAAAACAAAACAAATTTAAAAAAAAAGAGAACAAGAAAAGCCCCCAAAAAACAGAAAAAAAAAACACCATTGAAAAAAGAAATGCTCTCAGGGATCCCTCTGCACATGTGTGAAAGCCAAGGGGCTAAGTTCCAAGCCACGCAGCACCACCTGGCCAGAACGGGCTCCCAACTCAAGAAAAGGAAATGAAAACAAACAAACAATTCAAAACAAACAAACAAAAGCCCTGGGATCACACCAGTGTGGCCGCCCAGACAGGGAAGCAGCTTCACACTCGAAGGGAGCTCTGCAGCCCCTCAGGAAGAAGCACAGATGGCGCACGAAGCCAGGTATTTGAGCAAAAGGCGGGGGAGGTGGTGAGAGGTAAGGAAGAAATCAAAAGAAGTGGATAAAAGCAACACCAGCAGCCAACAAATGGCACTCAGAGAGCCAGCCCATTCGGGTGGGTGGAATCCAAGCAGCCGGTTCTTCCTGGTCAAGATTGTGGCCGCGGGAAGCCGAGGAGGCAGAGTGGGGGTGAAGAAGAGTAGGGGGTGGGAAAGCGTATATCACAAATTACCGGTTGTTTTGTCTCCCTGTGGAAGCTCCGGGAAGCTGCCTTCTCATACCCCCTGTTTGCTGGTCTCCAATAGGAGTCCAAGATAGCGGATCCACGCTGTGTTAGCTGGTAGCGACCTCTGCATGAATCTCTCCTTGCTGTCCGTTCTCTGTCAGTTTTCTCACTCCATTTGGTGCTTGGCTGAGTTCTTTATCTCTTCATTTGATATTTTAGGGTTTCAGGATTGTTGTTTTCTCTCTTTGGCTTAGTTTTTTGGATGTTTGCTATGGAGGGATGGCATGGTGCTTCTGCCTACAGCGCCATTTTGTCGGAAGTGAAAAGACAATTTTTAAGTTGAATCCTCACAATTTTGAAAAGTACCCTGTTGATACAGTGACAGCACAACAGAAGGTGACAGGAGAACATAGTGTCTCAAGAGGGACTTCTCACACTCTAAGCTTCAAATAACTTTTTCCACCCAAGATAAGACTGAGCGTGACTGTAGAGAAGGCATTCAATGTCTCACAATGACTTAATGTTCACACTAGGGATAGAAAGTAAATGTGCAGGATTATGAAGAAGGATAAACCATGCTGGGCTGTGGCAATGTGGGAAGGCTGGAAAGAAGGGGTTGAATTTGAACTAGACCTCAGGCAGAAAGAAGACTGGCAGATACTTCAGATTAGGAAATACAGAGAATAAAGGAGGGAACCAGTCTTCCAAATGAGATTGAGTGACAGTGTGAGGACTAGCTCTACTTATGTAGAAAACTTAGTTGTACACAGCTGGAGATAATGTTGGAAATGAGTGAGTCCAGATTTTGCAGAATCTTAAATGTCAGACTAAGGCATTTGGCACTGATGAAAAGTACCAGTCCTAGAGTTAAATTGTTTGGGTTAGAATGTTAGCTATGGCACTACTTCCTTGTGTGACCTCAGTCATGTCTCCTAATTTCTCTGAACCTCACTGTATTCACCTGCAAAATGGGGATAATATCATTTTCCCTATCAACTTGTTTAAAATAATAAACTACATTGAATTGGCAAATGCTGTATTATGTATATTTTTATCACACACCCGTGCACAAAGATAATCGAATATAATAATGTTTATAAAAGCATTTTGTAAATTATAGAATTCCATGCAGATAAATAGGTACGTGGGTAGCCAGGGAGGTTTTTAAGTAGAGAGACATGAGAAAATTGGGGAATGTAATTTAACAGTGAAATTCAAGGTGGTATTGATGAAGAAGAGATTAAAGTCAAGAAAATAGGTGTTAGTGGTCCAATAAAAGGGCCGGGAATCCAGAGTCTTCTGTAGTCATGCTGAAGCTAAACTTGGTCAATATGCAATTTTGCCCAGGTGGTCTATAATCCCGTGCTATATATTCCTCCACCACACAGACACATTCTTTTCACCAAATAAATATGGCCCAAGCCAAAAGTAATAGGAGATTTTTAAAAAATGTAACTTGAGGTTGTGAGGGTGACATGTATTCTTTTTAACATAGTAAGATTTAGAAACATTCTAGTGTCGATAAATCTCAGTGTGAAGAATATATTTGACTTTTAAAATTTCCAGCCTCAGGCCAGAAAACCATGATGGTCTGCCTCAGGAATAAAATTCTCTACTTCTTTTTTTTTTTTAAATAAGTAATTCTTTTTTTTTTTATTGTGCTATAGGTGAAAGTTTATAGCTCAAGTTAATTTCTCACACAAAAATTTATACATGTATTGTTATGTGACATTAGCCACAATCCCTATAATGTGACAGCACACTCCCCCTTTCTATCCTGGGCTTCTTGTGTCCACTCAACCAGTTCCTGTCCCTTCCTGCCTGCTTATCCTACCTCCAGATAGGAGCTACCCATTTGGTATTGTGTATCTGATTGAACTAAGAAGCACACTCTTCACAAGTATTATTTTATAGTCCAGTCTAATCTTTGTCTGAAAAGTGGACTCGAGAATCGTTTTAGTTCTTAGTTAACAGAGCGTCCGGGGGCCATGTCTTCTAGGGTTTCTCCAGTCTCAGTCACACCCACTGAGTCTGGTCTTTTTATGTGAATTTGAGTTCTGCTCCACACTTTTCTCTGGCTCCATCAGGGACTCTCTGTTGTGTTCCCTGTCAGGGCAGTCATTGATGGTAGCCGGGCACCATCTAGTTCTTCTGGTCTCAGGCTGATGGAGTCTCTGGTTTATGTGGCCCTTTTGTCTCTCGGGCTAATATTTTCCTTACGTCTTTGGTGTTCTTCATTCTCTTTTGCTCTAAGTAGGTTGGAACCAACTGATGCATCTTAGCTAGCTGCTCACAAGCTTTTAAGACCCCAGGCACCACTCACCAAAGTGGGATGCAGAACATTTTCTTAATAAACTTTGTTATGCCAATTGACCTAGATGTCCACTGAAACCATGATCTCCAGGCCCTAGCCCAGCTACTGTTCCCTCAAAGTGTTTTGTTGTGTTCAGGAAACTTCTTAGCTTTTGGTTTAGTTCAGTTGTGCTAACTTCCCCTGTAGTGCATGTTGTCCTTCCCTTCACCTAAGATGATTCTTGTCTACTGTCCAGTTAGTGAGTTCTCCTCTCCCACCCTCCCCACCCTCCCCGACCTCCCCGCCCTCTGTTAACCATCAAAGAATGTTTTCTTCTGAGTTTAAACCTTTTCTTGAGTTCTTATAATAGTAGTCTCATACAATATTTGTCTTTTTGTGACTGACTTAATTTCACTCAGCATAATGCCCTCCAGATTCATCCATATTGTGAGATGTTTCACAGATTCATCATTGTTCTTTATCGGTGCATAGTATTCCATTGTGTGTATGTACCATAATTTGTTTATGCATTCTTCTGTTGATGGACACCTAGGTTGTTTCCATCTTTTTGCTATTGTGAACAGTGCTTCAATGAACATGTGTGTACATATATCTATTCGTGTGATGGCTCTTATTTCTCTAGGATATATTCCAAGGAGTGGGAGTACTGGATTGTATGGTACGATTTCCAAAGTGGTTGTCCCGTTTTACATTCCCATCAACAGAGCATAAGTGTCCCAGTCTCTCCAGACCTCCCCAATATTTATTATTTTATGTTTTTTGGATTAGTGCCAGCCTTGTTGGGGTGAGATGGTATCTCATTGTAGTCTTGATTTGCATTTCTGTAATGCTAACGATCATGAGCATTTCTTCATGTAACTGTTAGCCACCCGAAAAATGTCCTTTGCTGAAGTGTCTGTTCAATATCCTTTGCCCGTTTTAATTCTCCACGTCTTGCTATACTATCTTGAGGAACAGAGAACTGCTGCCCACACATGGCCAACTACTGCCCAGAGGCAAGACATAAATGGATCTGGGGACTTGGCCATGCAAGAGAGCAAAGGGTTTGTTAAAAGGACAAAGGAACTGTGTGGCAAAGAATGAGCAGATTCAAGCAAGAAGATATAAGGGGAATGGTTTTTGCTGATAAAGATGGTGGCCATACATTGTGTCCTGAGAGCCAAGGCCTTCCTCAAAGCCACTCAGACGAGCAGGCCGGAGACACCCAAGAAGCCATTTTTGAATCCCTGTTCCCCTGAGGGCTCTCTGTGGCTTGGCTTATACCACTTTACCCTGATATTTAGGATCAATTAGTTATTCTTCAGGTTTCCATATATGTGCTTGACTGGCCATCCTGCAGGCCCTTCTCCCCACTTGTAGTTACTGGAAGACATGCGTACTTCTTTACTGTGGGAAGCAAGGAGATGCAGAATTATAAAAGGGGTAAATGAATCAACTAATAGAAGAATGGTTTTGTCTGTGGCTGTACTGACCCTCCTTTCCATGACAAGGAGCTTGGCTCTAGGCTTGGTATTTCTATTTCCCTTGCTCCTGCAGAAGCTAGGATTGCATTAGGCGGAAGACAGTTGTGGGGGGAGAAATCCACATCATGTGTAACCCACCCAACCCAATCTGCCTACCCTGCCAATGCTACTGTTAAAAAACAAAAACAAAAACAACAACAACAAAAAACTTAGCTTACATTTATTGAGAACCTATTTAATGCTCGTCGCCCATTCATTGAATATTTATTGAATCCCAGCCACGTGCATGTGTGCCAGTCCTCACCAGTATGGGAGGCTATTCTCTCCCATTTTACTCTAGAGAAAAAAGACTTACAAGGATTATAAGAATCTAATCTAAGGGTCAGAGAGTTAATAAGAGAGGGAGCTGGGCCATTCTTGCACAGATAAAAAATTTCATACTCCTAAAAATCTCAAGTCACTAAATCCTTGTTCACTTCTCTGTAGTCATTCTAATCCTATAAGTAGATGATCACAGTCTTTCTCTCGGTAAATAATAATTGCATACAAATTTCTCACTGGTTTGTGCTTTTGCCAGGATACAGTGTTGTGGTTTGAGAAGCAATGTTGCATTTTGATGTATTTCCAGCTTCCCACCAACTCCTCAGTATCTCTGCCAGGTAGAGCATCCCTTCACTACACCAGCTCATTACTGGAGGAACCTTAAGGAATGCAGACAGCAAACAGCTTATCGCTACAGGCACACCTTGCTCTCAGGCCTTCCCTGGAGGCAAATATGTGCCAATGCCCATTCCACTCAGGAGACTTGAGGCGGCATCATTTCCTTATAATTCCAGCTGTTGGGCAGAATTTTATAATCTTATGTGCCAGTGATACGGAGCTTTTCAGACCTGATTGATTTCAACAACAGGGCAGTATGACAGGCAATCTTCAAAGACAGGATAGGCTTTGGAAAGAGAAGATAAAATTAATGGGACCCACTACTGACAAACTAAGAGAACTGATGTTTAGTGTTGACTGATTATAAAGCAGAAGTACATAACTAAAGAATGTAGAAAATGACTAAATAGTCTTTATTTTAGTAGTCCTGGTAGAAAGCGGAAAATCAATTCATCCATCCATTCATTCATTCACTCAGCAAATATTTACTGAGTTCTGTGTATCAGGCATTATTAGACACTATTGATCCAAATAGTCTTTAAAAATACTATTTGGCTAAAATATAGGATCTACATTTTCTTTAACGACCTGGTGCTCTCATTACTTTTGCAATAATCTGATTTGAGCCCTGGTGGCACAGTGGTTAAGTGCTTGGCTGCTAACTGAAAAGTCAGCAGTTAAAAAGACGTGGCAGTCTGCTTTCATAAAGATTACAGCCTTGGAAACCTTATGGGGCAGTTCTCCTCTGTCCTGTAGGGTCTGGATGAGTCAGAATAGACTCTGCAGCAGTGGGTTTGGTTTGGTTTGGGTTTGGATTTGAGTTAACTCTTTGCCATCCTTTTGCCAAAACTTTCAAAGTATCATTTTATTTAATTGTATGGTTGTTAATTAAAGTTACTTTTCCACATGTCAGGTCAATGTTTTCAATCTCTTGGAAAGTGAAGAACAATATTTCTTTTAGTTTTCTTAATTTTAAAGAGATTATGCAACTTGTGCAAGTATTTGTAAAGACTGAGTGAGCACATGAGATAAGAATTGATTACTGTTATTAAATAAAACTCACAACAAAGATTCTTAGGCATTTGTTTATATATAATCATTATTGGCCTACTGTTAACACAAAAGTTAATCATATATGTAAATCATAGTTAGCAGACTTCTTTTACATAATGAAACCAGATATTGCTCAGGATAGCAAGGTGAGCGAGGAATCAAGGTATGGAATCAGAATGAAAAGTCAGAGGGGGGAAAAGAAGGGCAAAATGAGGTCATCACTTCCAGAAGTGATGGGTGGATTAGAAGCTTTTCCGAATTCCTAATGTAAGCTTTCCAGCTGGAGTGAAAAAGGCTTGTTTGAGGCACCTCCTGTGGAGTGGCACCAAAGCCCTGTCCTTCATTACCACTGCATCTCCTGCCCTACTCTGCCACTCTCCCAGTTTTGGGAAACAGCAAAGGACTGAGTGAAGACTCCTGGAAATCTTTGGATAGGTGGGGCAGGCTAGTGAAAAGAGAATTTTTAACAGGAGCTAGGTAGAAAAACAGGTGGGTAGTTATTAGCTGCAATTTAAGAATAAGAGAGAAGGTCAGATGAGGGACTTTGGGTAGTTATAGGTTGGAAGGAGTTGTCTTCCTTAGATGGGGGAAAGAGGAAAGGAAAAGGAGATCTAGCAAAAGAGACAGAAGGCCTGAAATGAAAGAAATAAAATTCATTAACAACTAGGTTTTGCATGCTACATGCATGCCAAACCATAGAGTTTTCTTGGCTGTAATCTATATGGTTAAGTACTTGACTACTAGCCGAAAGGTTGGTGATTGGAGCTCACCCAGAGGCGCCTCAGAAGAAGAGCCTGGAGATCTGATTCCAAAAGGTCACAGCCTTCAAAACCCTATGGAGTAGTTCTGCTTTGCACACATGGGGCCGCTATGAGTTGGAATCAACTCGATGGCAACTGTCTTAGTCATCTAGTGCTGTTCTAACAGAAATACCACAAGTGGATGGCTTTAACAAAAAGGAGTTTATTTCCTCACAGTAAAGTAGGCTAAAAGTCCAAATTCAGGGTGTCAGCTCCAGGGGAAGGCTTTCTCTCTTGGTTGGCTCTGGAGGAAGGTCCTTGTTGTCATCAGTCTTCCCCTGGCCTAGGAGCTTCTCTGCATGGGAACCTCGGGTCCAAAGGATGTTCTCTGCTCCCAGCACTACTTTCTTGGTGGTATGAGGTCCCCAACTCTCTGCTTGCTTCCCTTTCCTTTTATGTCTTGTAAGATAAAAGGTGGTGCAGGCCACACCCTAGGGAAACTCCCTTTACATTGGATCAGAGATGTGACCTTAGTAAGGGTGTTATACAATCCCACCCTAATCCTCTTTAACATAAAATTACAATCACAAAAGGGAGGACAACCACACAATACTGGGAATCATGGCCAGCCAAATTGATACACACATTTTTTGGGGGACATAATTCAATCCACGACAGCAACTAACAACAACAAACTATATGGAATTAGATTGCCTAGCCTTTCTTCCAAGGCATTGCTGAATGGGTTCAAACTGCCAACCTATAGGTTAGTAGCTGAGTGCAAACTTTTGTGCCACCCAAGGACTTACATGCATGCTACAGGTGGTGAAATCTATGATTAAGAGTTTATCTGTGGTTTGTAAAAACAATTAGTTATATGCAGAAATATTGAAATGACTTAGATTGTTGAAAAATTGCTAAAGCATTTCTCTTCTTTTTAACGGATTTAAAAATGGCTTCATCACAGAACCTCTTCTGGGTGTTAGGTTCCCTATCAAGTTCAGAATAAACTCAGATCCTGCCTTCACAGAGCTTACAGTCAATTGCAGGGTAACTCTAATTATTATTATTATTTTTTACTGAACTCTTAGTATTTTCTGCCTCCTCCCAAAATTACAACTCATTTAGGAATGTTAGCTTTATTACCTCCTAATGAAAAAAAATGCAGTAAAATGTTAATTAATTTTCATAATGTACTGAAAATTTTCAGTGGATATAGGAATAAGTATAATAAGAGCTCTGAGTTAATTTTCAAACGAGTGTTCAGGGAGATAAGAAGAAGAAGAAAAAAGAAGAAGTCTAAGTCTCCTGGGACATGGTTGTTTAGCAATAGAGAACATATTATTAATATCGTTGAAAATCTGTTCATTATTTGGTGTGAAACAAAACATGTAAAGAAACAATATTGGTTTCTTTCCATTCTTTCAAGGACACTGAGAAATGAGGTGATTTCTTTAGTACACATTGCAATTTTCTATAGGGAAGTACAAGCTTTTTCTGGTATTAGTTTCATTTATTCCCTAACTTTTCTTGCTATTTTTTTTTTTTTGGAGGGGGGAGGGGGCGTCTTATTGATTCTTAAACCTAGCTACTCACCCAAAACGATAAGTCACTTGTTTTAGAGGGGAATAATGCTGATTTTATTTTTACTACCTATGTACTTCCTATATAGAAAATTGATATATGATAGGTGGCGTTTACTAAATATATACATGTATATAGTTTTAGTGGATCTAATCACTGTGTTCTTTATCAGTGGTGGGATGAAGGCACCTTTCATCTTTTCATGTCGACCTATGTTCTCTATGAAAACTTTTCAGGAAAGACAATACATATTCAATGCACTACAGAACTCCAGAATGGGAATTTGGATGTTCGAGATAACTTTGACATTGAAATTAATCTTTTTGGAATATAAATCTCAGCTTTAAGAGTTACCTATATTTTAGAGAATTTTTTATAAATACCTAGCAGGACAAGGAACAAACAACCAGCGGAGAGTCATGGTTAAGACTACAGACCCTGTTACAGACTGCCTGACTTCCAGTCCTGACTCTTTCGTTCAGTTTCTCCCATCTGGAGAATAGATAGGACTCACCTCACAGGCTTCTTTGTTATGTTATGCAAAATAAGTTAATTAATATTTATAAAGCACTTAGAACAGATTTGTCACACAGCACTATGAGGTTGTTAATAAACAAAAGTAAGTAAATCACTTATGGATGGGGTGGGAATATATTTAAGCATACAGAGGAAAATGTATAAAACAATAAAAATCTATGCTTATGTGCAATGGTAGCTATTTGCATCTTGATTTGCTCTGTGTGTGTGTAAGTGTGTGTGTGTCTTTCCCTATTAATCAGAGAGATTTTTTTATAGTTCTTAGATGCTGATGTCATCCCAGAAACTTCTGTTTTTCCTTTTTGAGTTCGCTACATTTTGGACAACCTGAGTATGGCAGATGGTTTACAGTGCCACGTAAGGAGTTTTTTCCAATTATGTTTTTATCAAGGAAGCGGCCCTGCTGTGATGGGAATAAATGGTTATGGCATTGCTATGAAATTGATATTGTCTGTTCCAGAAGGCTATACAATTGACCAAACACTGGCCAGAATTATCCTTCACCTTTTCCAAATATAAGGTCACAATTGAGATAAATCAAAGGAGAGTGTGTAGTTTTCCTTTTCCTTCTTGCCATCCAGTGGCCATCTAGAATCTGTAAAACAGAGAGACACAATTGTGTATACATGTGTATAATCCCATGCAATGCAAAAAATATTTTTTTTATTCATACCCATATACAGATTGGATTTAGGTGATAGATTGAAATAATTTATTAATTTGATAGCTCCTTCATCTCTAAATTTTTAGGTAAATATACAACATTTAGTTTATTTATAAGCTCTAGTCTCAGCAAAACAGTTACGTTTGAAAAGGTCAAGATTTCTGACTTATAAGTATTAATGACCATTTTGCAACTACCATACTAATTTGTTTCATAGGCCTATAAAATGTTTCTCTGAACTACCGGATTATCAATGACTGGGAAGTTCAAAAATGTCTACTTGATTTTTTTTTCCAACTGAGAAGCAATTTTGCCTCAATTCCCAAGTAGTGCTGAATTTTATAGTGAAGTATGTCCTATCAAATAATGTCATCTTTAGTAGCTGTTAAGTGTATCTATGATTATCTAACAGGATTACAAATGTATTCTTCCCGCTTTTAATATATCAGTTGTGGGAAAGAGACCATTCTTTTTCGAAACTTGTCGCATTTCTCATTTGACAATTGGAAAAATACATCAAGGGCTCAGTTTTCATCAACTTCTTAGGAAAACCTTAGAAATTTACATGATCTTAAGGGGAGAGAAGAAAGAAATGGTGATTATAGCAACAGAGATCAAAGTCCAAATTGTTTATTTTTTTTTTCATTTAGTTATTGCTTAAACATTTCTAGGACTGGTGCAAACCATTAACACACTTGGCTGCTAACCGAAAAATTGGCACTTTGAGTCCACCGAGAGGTGCCTCAGAGAAAGGCCTCTTGATCTACTTGGAAAAGCCAGCCATTGAAAACCCTGGAGCAGAGTTCCATGGGGTCACCATGAGTCAGAGTTGACTGGAAGATAACTGATTACTGGCTAAACAAATGTCCCATTTATATAAGGGAAAAGGGAAAGACGTTGCTTGTAAGCAAGCCAATTTCTGGATGATTTGACTCAAGCATTCAGGTAGGTCTAGGAAAGACTTTGGACCTTGGTGAATCACCAGAAGTGAGAAAGTTTCAGATTTCAGGGCACACTCCTCTGATGGCACAAAGTAAGGCTGGAGCTGGGAGCCAACTTGAAAACAAAAGAAACAAGGTGAGCAAAGCAACTTCCTTGGTAAAATCAGACTGCTCTCTCTTCCTATAATTTATAATTTCATCCAACAGTAAGTAGAAAAAAAAAATAAAAGGAAATGGGAAAAGATTAAACAGAACCAAAATCAGAGGGAAAGGAGGCATACAAGAAAGATTCTGTCCCGTGCTTATAGTCTCTCATTTTAGCCGCAGATCTATAATCCTTTAATGGAAGCACTGCATTCACCTGCTAGTGACAAATCTCATTGAGTGTATGTATATTTTTTGAAAACTTACTTGTTTTAGATAAGCAGTGTCTTCAGTAAATTTGTGTTTTAATTGCAAGAAGGTAGTGCCTGATTTGAGAGTACCTGAATTCGAAATGTTCTTTTATGCCTTTCGAAAAGCATAAATAAATAAACAGCAATAATGAAAAACCTTCCTTAGAATGTGTAATGAGCTGTTATTAGAGAAGGGTTTAAGAATGTGATTACTTTGACTGTGGTAATTTAAGGCAAGTGCTGTGTTTATGTAAGGGATATGCCTTTCAATGTATTAAAAAAAAAAAAACAAAACAGAACCCACTGCCATCAAGTTGATTTCAACTCTTAGCGACCCCATAGGGTTTCCAAGGCTGTAAACTTTTACAGAAGTGGACTACGACTTCTTTCTCCCATGGAGCCACTGGTGGTTTTGAAAAGCCAACCTTATGGTTAGTAGTTGAACGCTTTAACCACTGCACCACCAGGGCTTTCTCCAATAAGTATATTTTTACTTTACTGTAATTAGAGATACCAGAAATAGAAGACAAAATATTTGATGGAATAAATTTACTTATTTCAGCATATATTCATTCAACCTTTTAATGTATTAGCTGAAATGAGATTTTTCTCCTTCATTCTACTCTTTTTGCAGAGAAGATGAGCCACTTTTTTTCTTTCAGCCTCATCACCATCTCCCTTTAATGAAAGGTCGAAGGGGGAGATTCCGGGCTTGTGTACACTTCCCCTCACACCCAAAAGGGAACCACTGGAAGACTGGTCAACTGTAGTTTAGTTATCAGCAGCTTCTACTTGGCCCTCATTTCCTGTCAAAGCTAAATTATGCCCTGGAACCCGATGGGTGAGCAATGGGTCTTCTGCCCACCCTCAGAGCTGGCCTCAGATATGTTGTTGTACCTGGATTCAAGTTTATTAAAAATATAATATTCTTCTTCGATGTAGTTAGTCTGTTACACTTTTTTTCCATTTATATAGGGAATTGAAACCTAAAACTCTAGCTCCTGACTGCTTTTAAAGTAGCCTGATAAACCTAGTGAAAATTAAATTACTTGCAACCATGTCTTTTCCAACTAATCTAGATATAAATATATGAATGTGCAGGCTCACATACTTGATCTGTAAAATGATGGCATTTAAGTGGATGATCTCTGAGGTCTATCAGGCTCTGACAATTAACCAGATGATTATTGAAAGCCCTAGGAGGCTCTGAACGCAGTGAATTAACAGATGAAAAGATAACTTCATTTATACTTTTGCTTTTTTTAATGGAATTCTTATAATTTTGAACATAAATCTGACAGCTTGTGGACTCAAAACTTGATAGTCGCATATGTTTGCAAGCCTTTTTAACCCTTAGGAGAGTCTCAGTATACACAGAATTTTGTACGATCCATAGAAAGCTTCTGAACGTAGAAGAAAAATAAACAACAACAGAACAGTTGCTGAGTCGATTCCAACTTATGGTAACCCATGTGTATCAGAGTAGAATTGCTCTCCATAGGGTTTTTAATGACTTATTTTTCAGAAATAGATAGCCAGACCTTTCTTCTGAGATGCCTCTGAATGGGCTTGAACCACCAACATTTTGGTCAGTAGTAGACTGCTTAACTACCACTTCGTGATGCTTAGAACTTGGAAGAGTTGGGTTTAAATACTGGTTCTGCCCCTTCTGGGCTTATAAACACTAGACAATTACACGTTGTCTTCAAACTCAGTTTCTTCATGTAAAATGCAATAATTCCTCTGTGTTAACACCTCTTTCCCAGACTGCAGTCTGACTTTTCCTGCTGCCTGCTAGGCATTCTCTTTAGGATGTCCTGTTAACACCACAAATATCTGTCCAAAACAGAACTCCCTTGCCTCTCCTATGGGCCCACCTTCTGCCTAGACACCGCGGTGCCCCGTCTAGTCAATAGGGATGCCTCCTTTCACTCCTCAATCACCTTCACATTTAATGAGTGAAAAATCATTTCAATTCTTCTTCGTGTTATTACTTTGCTTGGTCTCCTTCTCTCCATTTCTATAGCCATTACCCTGGTTGAGATTATTATGACTTTGTGCCTGAAATAATGTAATAGATCCTGAGCAGGCACCGATGCCTTCCAAAGCTTTCATTTCCTTCCCTTTCATTTTGTATCTTACCCTCTACTGCCAGTTTAATCTTCTCAGCACAGTTCTCATTATGCAGTTCTTCTTCTTAAAACTCTTAAAATGGATCTGTTTTGTGAACTGAAAGAAGGCCAAACAAAGCACATCTAGCACATATGAGGGTACCGGAGACTGTCTCCTGCAGTACATCACCTGCCTTTCAGGCCTTCCTAGGGCTTCTTCTATCTAGATGGAAAATTACATTTTCTCTGACACTTCCTCATATTTAAATTCAAGTTTTGCATTTTTGCAAAGTAACCACAAAAGCAAGGTTGTAATTTTCTTGGTACATCATAGCTGAAGGCACTTCATATAGATTTATTCCCTGACTGAAAATGTTAACTCTGATCACTTGGTTAAGGTGGTTCTGCCAGGTTTGTCCACTGCAAAGTTATGTGTGTGTGTGTGTGTGTGTGTGTGTGTGTCAGAGAGAGAGAGTGTGTGGAAATAATTTGAGAATATGTAAGTATCTTGTTATTTATCACATCTTTACCAGTAATCTTAGCATCCAGTGATAACACTTGCCTGAAACAACTATTACCACAGTGTTCGCCAAGTAGTGCTTTTTCTACCTTAAATCTTCCTTAATCCACAGATACTAGTTGGACTTTGACAGTAAGAAAAAGTTTTTCCTATTTATTCATTTATTCATTCATCGGCAAGTGAATTTTTGTTTTATTCCATGGGTTATAATTTATCACAATTTTTGTTTACCATGTTGTTCAATTTTCCCAGATTTGGCCATTGGGAGCCCCCTTCAAGCTGGCTGTTGTATCTTTTTTGGGATGTGCTCATTCTTTTTTTAAGTGTTTCCTTATTTTCTCGCACCATAAGATATCCCAGGCTCATCGTGCATGTCCCCCGCCCTAGCCCTGGCATCAGCTGCTTCTACAAGGAGCTGTGGTTTTCTTTTATCTGGGAATGGCATTCAGAAATTAGAATCTGGGCATTAAGTAGGCTCATTTGTACTAGGGTATTGAAATACCTGGCCATTACTGTTGAAAGTTATCAAGATCATAAAAATCAAGATCATAAAAAACAAAAAAGACTGTTCCAAATTAAAGACTAAGGAGACAGGACAACTAAATGCAAAATGTGATTTTGGATTGGTCCTGGACCAAAGAGGACATCAGTGGGACAACTGGAGAAATTCAAAAAAGTTCTGTAGATTAAATAATATTGCATATTGTATTATAATCCTATAAATTTTTATTCTTCTGTTGTGGTCATGTCAAAATAGCATGATCATACAAGTTATAATTGCTTTTGATGGTGAATTAATTTTGAGGATTTAATAAATTACTTTTTGGATCTCTGCAATTGGACAAAGTGTGATATAAGTTTGGGGCAAGATTATTCAGGAAAATAAAGAAAATGTAGTTAGTGTTCTAACTCTACCATTCAGAATATCCAAAAGAAACCATTATGTATACCAAAAAATTATTTAATTTACTTTTGTTGACATTCTATTTTCCCATGTAAGGCTATGTTAAGCATATTTGTATGTGCATTTTCGACAATTTAAAAATCACCTTGGGATACATTCCTTGAAGTGAGATTAGTTAAATAATTTACTGTATAGCCATAAGCAATATGCAGTCATTAACAATTACGATGTAGACCATGGTTCAGAAAATTATAGCCTACTGGCCAAATCTATCCATACCCATTCATTGATATTGCGTATGGCTACTTTCAAGCTATAATGCAGAAGCGGAGTTGAGTGGTTAAAACAGAAACTGTATGGCTCACAAAACGTAAACTATTTACTATATAGCTCTTTGCAAAAAAAAATTTGCCAACCTAATATAGATTATTAATATGCAAGATGACAGTATGGTTAAGTGAAAGTGACAAATTATATATGTAATATGATATATATCATTTAAACCAAAGAGTCTATTTATTCAGAATTATATATGGACAGAGAGATTCTACAAGGTTGTTCACCAAGTTTATAAGTAGTTACATATTTGTTTTTACATTCTTTTTTATAATTTTCTGCATAACTTGAATTTTCTTAAAAAGATCGTCTATAAATTCTACTTTACATTTTTACTTCCAAGTAACTCCTTAATCTACTCTATTTACGTTTCTGCCCCCAAAACTGTAGTGAAACGTGGCTGGCAAGGATCATGTGGACTTTCAGTGGACACGTCTTAATCTTTAAGTAGGATGACCATACATTGCAGTTTGCCGGGTACCGTGTGGTTTTATGTGCTTTATTGTAACCATCTCTGTCTTTCTCTCAACTCTATGGTAATTTCTTCCTAGGCTTCTTAGCTGTTCTTTTCTCCCACGTGTTCTTTAAGTGTTGATGAACCTCTGGGCTCTGTTCTTGGCCCTGTCTCTTCTCACTCGATATACTCTCTCTGGGACTCTCTCCAGCTCCCAGTGTTTGATTTACCACCTCTATGCTGGTGACTCCTAAATCTATACATTTAACCAGGGCTTTCTGTACACTTTCTAGATACCTCAGGTCATCTGGGTGCCAGCCTTGACACTTCCCTTCCCCCTCCAGCCTCCAATTAATAAAAATCCCTGGCAATTTAACCTTCTAAATATTTCACACATCAGTCCTCATCCTTACCACCACTGTCGTAGTTCAGGTTCTCTCATTCCTGCCTCTTTCACTGCCTTAATGTTATCTAGCCAGAAAAATCAGTCTTAAATACCTACCTGAAAATAATATACCATGCAAATCTTCCTGAGTCACTCTCTCTTTAGGATACGTCCCATTGCCTGTAGTGATGTTTTTCAAAGCGTGGTCTGCGAACAATCTGCGTCAGAACTTCCTGGGTTCTGTATTAAAAATGCAAAATTTAAAAATTCTAAGCCCAAAGTCTGGACTCCATCACAGAATTACTGAATCACAATTTATGGATGATAGAGCTCTGGAAATTTTTATTCATAATAAGAATACCTGATATTTATGTCCCCTAATGTTTGAGAACCACTGGCCCAGGCCTACATCAATATACTTATATCCAAGGTGTTTATCAGATCATATGAAGCTTTCTGTGGTTTGCTTCCTACTAACTTTTTTAGTCTCATTTCTTGACATTCTGTGACTAAAACTTTGCATTCTACTAATACAAATTTCTTTTTTTTTTTATTGTACTTTAGGTGAAGGTTTACAGAACAAATATCTTCTCATTAAACAGTCAGTACACATATTGTTTAATGACGTTGTTTAAAAACCGCACGACATGTCAACACTCTCCCTTCTTGACCTTTTTTTTTTTTGGTGAAAATATGCTTAGCCAAAGATACACCATTTCAAAAATTTTTACACGTGCAATTCAGTGACATCGATTACGTTCTTCCAGTTGTGCTGTTTTTCTCACTTTAGATGAAGGTTTACAGAACAAAATAGTTTCTCATTAAACAGTTAGTACACATGTTGCCCTATGATAATGGTTAACAACCCCATTACATGTCAACACTGTCCTTACTCAACCTTGGGTTCCCTATCACCAGCTTTCCTGTCCTCTTCTGCCTTCTAGTCCTTGTCCCTGGGCTGCTGTGCCTTATTAGTCTCATTTGTTTTTATGGGGCTGTCCAATCCCCGGCTGAACAGTGATCCTTGGAAGTGACTTCACCACTGAGCTAGAAGGGTGTCTGGGGGCCATACTCTCAGGGTTTCTCCGGTCTCTTTCAGGCCAGTAAATCTGGTCTTTTTTTGTGTTAGAATTTTGTTCTACATCCTTCTCCAGCTCTGTCCAGATCCCTCTGTTGTGATCCCGGTCAGAGCAGTCAGTGGTGGTAGCCAGGCACCATCTAGCTGTACTGGACTCAGTCTAGTGGAGGCCTTGGTAGCTGTGGTCCATTAGTCCTTTGGACTAGTCTTTTCCTGGTATCCTGTTCTGTTCATTCTCCCTTGCTCCGGAAGGCGTGAGACCAGTGGAATATCTTAGATGGCTGCTCACAGGCTTTTAAGACCCCAGATGCTACTCACCAAGGTAGAATGCGGAACATTATCTTTATCAACTCTGTTATGCCAATTAAGCTAGATGTTCCCTGAGACCATGGTCCCCACAGCCCTCTGCCCAGCAATTCAGTCCCTCAGGGAGTCTGGAAGTGTCTATGGAGCTTCCATGACCTTTGCTTGTACCAGTTGTGCTGGCTTCCCCAGAATACAAATTTCTTATACTTCCCTGCTTATACTTTACTGTCTTAAGTCTTCATACTTTTACCGTCCCTCTGCCTGGAATACCTCTCCCACCTTACCTGGCCTACTCATAATATATTTCAAGCCTTAACTCAGGTATCCTCTCCTTTGATACTTCCTGGCATCCCCAAGGTAGACTGAGTGCTATACCTTGTGCCCCAGGGAACTCTGTACTTAACATACCATATTGAATAACCATTCCCCCCAACTGCGTTAAGCTTTGCCAGCGTATCTGGCATATAGATATTAATAAAGATTTGGAATATTGAGTTTATAGTAAACTTACATGAAACTTCTTGGAATATATGAGTTCTATCAGTTATCTTTTTGCTGTATAACAAATTACCATAAAACTTCAGGGCTTAAAATAACAACTCCTTATTTAGCTCATAATCTGGTAGGTTGACATTTTTGTCTGAGATCAGCAGTGTGGTTCTTCTGCTGATTTTAACTGGGCTCACTCATGTGTCTGTGTCAACTGCTGACTAGCTAAGTGGCTCTGCTTCTGTGAGTTGACTGAATGTCTTCTGTTCCATGAGTTTCTTATCATATAGCAGGCTATGCCAGGCTTGTTCTTATGGTAGGGGCAGATTCCAAAAGACAAAGAGAGAGTAGAAACTACAAGGTTACTTGAGGCTTAGGCTCAATCCTGGCACAATATCTTATGTCACATTCTATTAGCTAAAGCAAGTCACAATGCCAGCCCAGCCAGTTTTAAGGGTGGGGAAATAGATGCCACTTCTTGATGGGACACACTACAAAGTACTGTGGCCATCTTTGCAATATAATATGCGAGTCTAATATAGTAATTGGTAATTGTCATTTACAGTGTAATTATAACCTTGATTCTAATTTATCGCTGCTCTTACCTGATAAATAGTGCTTATTTCATTTTATCTTCAAACCATCCTGTTGACCAAATGCTGCTGTTTCTTTTCCAATTCTATCACTTAATTCCTCTTCAATTAGCCTATTTTGGGGTACCCTTTGTGTCTGTTCATGAGAATTATAGATAAGGATGTACCATTTAGTAAATTACGTGGATTCGTTTAACAGTGTTAACGATGAAACCAACATTTTGAACTCTCAAGCCAACATGCTTGAATTTTGCCTTTCATTTTAAGCTTTCCTTCCTAAAAGATTGACAATATCTAGGTTTCGTTCTGTCATATCAGTTGACCTATTTTCTTTTTGAAAGCAGTATTCATCTTTCTGTCTACTACAGAGGGTTTTTGCTGCTAAACAGGCTTTTATTTAAAGGGCAAAGCCATCTCAGGGTCATGTCCACTGGCCTGTTTACTGGTAAGGTGACGTTTGCTTTGACTTAGTGCTTATGTTTTGAACCCTAACATTCATTATTGGTGTCTGTGCCTTCCTATTCTGATTTCCATGGTTAGGTTAGTTTGGCAACTTTAATCATGTTGGCATTTAATTTCATTTTCTCATCAGACCTCATAAAGAAATATAGCAGTATCTAATATTTGAAAATAACGTGAGAAGAGAGAATGGTGTGGAAATTATTAAGTAGATTTTTGCTTTTCCTAAACTAAGGACCTTTTTTTATCCTCTCCCTTTTTGCCTCTAATTTTCCTCCTCATGGATTCTGAATTAAACTCTCAGCAATTTTTTTTTTCCTTTAACACAAGATGGATTTTGTGTAAGTCCTTGGGAACCAGACAATTATATTTCCAAAAAATAACAGGATTTCTTTCTTGTTCTGTAAGGCACCAGGTCACGAGAACGTCTTTGCTCCCCATCTCATTGCAGCTTGGCATCCAGTCCTTGTATTCAGCAAGGGAAAAAAGTCCTAGAATTTGTTTTGTGACCTGGGATATATGGGATGTAAATGTGTGTTGCAAAATTTAATGCATAAAGCTGCTACTTTTGATACAGAGAGAAATGGGATTTAGCTGCTCGTACTGAGAATTTGATGTGACTGGAAATTGAACAGAAGCATCTTTTTATCAAAGGTGCTGAGCCTTATAACATTCAGTGGCAGAAGTTATTGTTTTCCACATTACTTTTCAACTATAAAGCCCTTCAGAGCCTCACAAGAATATCCCTATCCTTGTTCAAGCAACAAAATACTTGGTAACTTTTCCTTTACATCCACATAAAGTAAAATAATGCAGTGAAGTCCCTCACCCCCTTAAAGATCTGTGTCAAATGTTCTCTATGTTAAAAATATTCTTTTCCTCTTTCTAGGTCTAAACTTTCCTCTGATGAAATCTTTCTATCCCTCTTTTTTCTTCCTCTGAGACTCTTAAGTGACAAAGGAGAGAAAGAAAGAGAGAGGAGAAATCTAGACATAATATTGGAGGCTTCAAATGTACATAGAAACTTTTTGCAAAAAAAAAAGATTTTTTTTAAACTTTGGCTAACACTTTTCTTACAATGTGCACATAAATAAATGTTTAAGTCTTTATAGATCTTTAGAAGAAGATGAGTAACAAAAAAAATCCCAAACTGGGTGTTTGAATTGAAGCTAGAAGAATATTCCATTTCTTTGCTCCATTCACGAATCAACTTGAGCAATTCATATTATCTTTCTCCTCCAGTTCTTCCATTTATAAAACAGGTGTCTATTCAAGTGAAATAAATTTGTGAATTGATTCTGCTCTGCAAGTATATTTTCATCTCATCTCAAGTGTCATTTAAACAGCACTGTATTTTATTCTTTCCCACCAAAGGATATATGAAGAAAAATCAGTGAGTAGAAAACTTATAATTTTATTTTTTGGTCAGCTACTATATCTGATTAAAAAAAAAAATCCTGATCTTCTGCAAATTTGTGAAACATGTAATTATTGAGTTAGTTTTGAACATATATTCTGTTAACTTTAAGTGTGGTTTTTTCAAGAGTTTTTTTTTTTTTTTTAATTTATAATGTTGATTTGGCAAATATTCCTTGAAGAAAAATGGGTGATATTAAAAGGGTCACTTTAGTTTTCACCAAAATGACAGCCAAGATTTTATCAACCTGTGTAAGACTGATTTTTTAAAATCAATAGCAACATTTATGAGCTTTCAGGATTAAGAAGTAGCTTAAAATCTACAGACACAGACAATTGCTTATGTGTACACTCTCACAGCTGCAGAAGAAAAGGCCATGGTGAGGCTATCACCCTTGCTGGCCTGGACATGCTTTGGGAGAGGCTGTGGCAGAGAAGGCTTTCAGGAGACGTCTTAAAAAAGATAGGCTTCTGGTGTTGAGACTTAGATCTTGCCAAAACACTTCACTTTTTGTTGTAATCTCCATAGAGAAAACATCTTGCTTGCTCAACTCTGTTTTGTGGCATTTGATGTTGTTAGTTGCCCGTGATTCAGCTCCGACTCATGACGACCTTACGTATAACAGAATGAAACAGTTGCCTGGTCCGGTGCCGTATTCATGATCATTGGTATGTTTGAAACCATTATTGTGGCCACTGTGCATCTTGAGTGCCTTCCAACCTAGGGGGCTCATCTTCCAGTACACTATTAGACAATATTCTGTTGTGAGCCATAGGGTTTTCACTGGCTAGTTTTTGGAAGTAGATTGCCAGGCCTTTCTTCTTAGTCTGTCTTAGTCTGGAAGTTCTGCTGAAACTTATCTACCATGGGTGACCCTGCTGGTATTTGAAATACCAGTGGCATAGCTTCCAACATAATAACAACGTGCAAGCCACCACAATACAACAAACTGACAGATGGGTGGTAGAATTGGAGAAGAAATAATTGTTTATTTTTATTTCCTGCTGCCTATCTAATGGGATGTCCTGAGATGTGATGGGGCTCTGGAGATATCCGTGCCATTTGGGTGACTCTGGGCAAACCGGATGGACAGATATATCGGCTGTAGTCCTGTCGTAGGCTTTTAAGATGTATGAAAGCCAAGTATATAAGTGTAAATAAATAACCCAAAACATTTTCAATGTATAGTGTAAGGAAGAAGAGCAAGCAATAATCAAGAGAAATTGAAAAACTTACTTTTTTCACTATTTTTAGTGTACCCTTGGCAGAATATTCAATTTATACCCTGTGACAGTTAAAAGTATTTTGATGCCACTTCAAGTTAAGCTAGCAGCATAATTAACATACATGTTGAATCATCATAGTTTTGTCTGTAAAGGACCAAGATTACAATTTTAAATATCTGTAGAAATGTAAGTGATATTCTAGAATTAAGTCAAAATATTGATTAAAATGGATGCATATGATTTCACTATTTGCAAACCTACTGTCACATTCAAATATTAAAAGTTACTTTTAACAAGATTTTTTTGCCACTGAATATTATGTGCTATTACTCTTGATAATGAGAGGAAAATGTTCTGATTTTAATCTTGGCTCTTTAAGTACAAGGTACACAATATAGACTAACATTAAAATTTTCTCCTCAAGTCACAAAATAGAATAAACCAACAAAAACAAAACAGAGAAATAAAACTATATACAATAGCACAACCCCTCTCTGACATCTTAGGTTCTCTCAGCTTTTAATATATGCACTATCATTTCATCATCCTGTTAGTCTATATTTTTCCTTTTTTATCACCTTTACTGCAATCTACTTTAATTGTCAACTAAAATGAGCAGCATCATAATAAATGAGAGTACAGTAGCCCTTTACCTAACAACAATTACAAGTATCAGAGCATCACAGCAGCTGAAATCATTGTGCACCAGACATTACTCACATTCCTGACATCCAGTTCTACTACCCTTTGGACCACATGGAGACATTACCTTTCTCAGCCTTCTTGCAGATGGGCAGGACTCTCTGTCTACTTCTAGCCAATGAACTGTGAGAGGAAGTGATATATGTTAATTTCAGGCTAAGGAAGTGAGCCCCTCTTCCCAGCGTGAGCCTCCAATGCCTCTTAACCTGCCAAACAATCTAGAAGGACACTTATTCATAATGGAGAAGTTTTAAGAAGGTGAGGCCTCCTCTAGCTCAGGTCCCTAGTTCCCATATAGTGTGGGTTCTTTTGCATCTGCCAATAACACCCCTTTAATATATACAAAGAAGGAGAAATAAACCTTTCTTGTTAATCCACTGAGATTTTCAGGCGAATTTGTTAGCAGCAGCACAGCTTACTTATCCTGAATAATATATGTGGATTGTAGAATTTACTTGCCTTTAGGTTTCATATTTAGGTATATTAGTAATAACTCTCTAAAAGTGCTATTTCCTCCTTAACTTTTAGTTTTTGTCTCTTTTTCTCTTTATTTTATGCTGCGAATATCAAATCGTGGGCAGTGTGTTAGCTGGGACAGGTCAATGAGATCTGGAAGATAACAAAGGGATGAGGAAGGGGATGCAGGACAAATAAATACTATGAATCCAGCGGACAAAGCAGAGTCAGTCTAGGTATCAAGCTACAATACACAAAACCCATAACAAATGACCCTAGTACACGTGCTTGGATCAGAATCTGGTCAAGGTTTTGAAGAGGGCTCAGATGAATGACACACTGATCCATCTGTGGGCTCTTTCCTTTGTTTGAGCTCAGCAAAAGGAAATAGGTTGAGTATCAATTCAGAACGTAAGACTGGGACCAGTGGCTCAGGACTGAAATGGGCAAGTATGGTTGTCTTGGTTGACACCAGGAATGTGGGTGTCTGATGCAGAGGGACTGGGCAGTGAGGTCAAAACCCAGCTCCAGAGCATCTGTGCTTCAAACACAGAAATTAGAAACAGGATTGACTCTTGTTGGACATTTGTTTTGAGACACAAGTTCCTTATGTTTCTGGGGGCAAGATCAGAACCTAGAAGGAGAAGTGCAAGGACTGAACCCAAAGAAAAAACCAGAAGCTCCACAAGAACAGACATTAGAGATCATAGCAGTGGGGAACCATTTTATTTTGAGGGACCTATATTTGGGGTCTTAATTTTATTTTATATGGAATAGAAATTATCTCAGTTCCATTTTATATTTCATCACAGGCGGTCCTTATTCTTATCTCTATAATCTATGCTTCTATTTACCAGATACCTATAATGACTTCTCACAACTTTTGGATTTGTGTTGACCATGACCACATCCTTAACAGGTTTTGTAATGAAGTGTAGAATTCTAAGAAGTGCACCTAGAGTGCATGTCTGCGATCCAGAGTACATTCCCCAATTCTGCCACTAAGAGCTGGCCATGCGACCTCCAGCTGTTCACGTGACTTCTCTGGTCTCAGTTTCATCTTCTGTGGAAGCCATGTGTCTGCGTGTTTACGGGAGGTGGTGGTGGGGGGATGGCAGACTAGAGAACTTCAAGGCCTTTGTGTCTCTTCGATTCTCTGAAGTAATTCTGTGGTGAGTCTGACTTTCACAGAAGTTCTATTTCTGGGAATTAGAGACACTGTCACACACTCCTTCTCATCTGTGTTGATCTTAACATCTGAACCTAAATTCAGCTCAAAGTTTTATCCATTCTTTATTTCCTCCTTTCCATAACCACTTCACAGAATTCTTGTCAGCAGCCCTACCTTGGAAAACTGCCAGCCTTCCTCCAGCTATGTCAGCAGTCGTGAGTAGTTATAAAGATGCTCACCCTGGCACTGCAAAACCTCTCCAGGCAGCCTCTTTGAAAGTATGTCTTAGGGAGAGCAGCTGTGTATAAACCTGACTTGGAGTATGATGTTGGAGGCTGGCTGCTGGCCCCCGTGGTCACAGCAGGGCAGTTTTGAGTTGCAGCTTTGTGCTGTATCAGTTCTGATGCATCAGGAAAAGGGAAGAACGAGCACCCCTTGCTAGCCCTCTGACTTCTATTCTCCTGCCTGAATATACGGGGAAATAGTGCAGGTTTTCGAGGTGTCAGAGTAGATGATAAAAGCTTCAGTCAGTAGTTTCCTCTGCAGTTTGTGCACTTCTTTCATGCCCTTATCCTACCTGCTATAACCACTAAGCTCATCTTTCTGACTCAAAGTGGAAATAAAACTGCCTTAGTGGAAATGTAAAACATTTTCCCCAAATAACACATCCGCAAGAAATTTCAACATGCATATCCTGCCCTCCTTTCAAAGTTAACTTATTCCAGACTGAACAAAGGGTCTTTCTTCCTGTGAACCTGACTGCCTTTCTTTCCCAAGTGACCTCGTGTTGACCAATGGTGCCGACGTTCTTCCCTGTGTCCAAGTCTTTGGTTCTTCCTTAGTGCTTTTTCCTCCTTCATCCCATATACCTAATCACACATTAAGTTCTTCCAGTTCTTCTCCAAACTGACTCTAAAATTTGCTTTTCTTCTATTTCAGTTATCATAACCCCATTCCATGTCTTCATTAAAAATAATTTTTATTTTTCTCCACTTACATACTAATTGACCTTGGGTCTGTGGTCAGGGACCCCAGCAATCCTCCTCCTGAGAAATCAAAGGGTGACATGATAATTCCCCTACACAGCTGGTGGCAGTGGGAGCAGAGCCTACCTGGGCCAGAGAAACTTCTTGGTCTTGTTGGTATGGAAAGAGAAGGCCCACATAGGTGTGTGGACAAAGCTCTCGTCTAGCTGACTGAAGACCTGGGTTCTGATTGTAGCTCTGGCACTTAGCTTATAAGATAACGAAGCTCTGAGACTCATTTTCTTTACCCACCAAGTCAGAAGTTTAAATTCATTTCAACTATATAATTCTGTGTGACCCTAATACTTCACAGCATTGTTTCTCCTTTTTGAAAATTGATGACTGAGAGCTTGACGTGATGAAACTATAAGATTTTTTTCTGCCTGCCTTCTCCTTTCTGCATTCCTTTGTTAATGACTTTGTTTTGTTCTGTCTGGCCACCTGTGACTTATGACCCCCCACATAAAGATTAGAGCCCAGATGTCTGGCATGTACATCTTTAGCCTAATAAGGAGATATCCTGCATGTATCTCTTTAGTCTGATAAAGAGTCTCTTGTAATTATCTTGTAATGAATAACTCATCCGGCCATGCCGTCTACTGGCTACAAAGACACTTCTAAGCTTTGTAAAAATCATATATAAGCTCTAATGTAAAATTGCCTTTTGGGACTCCATAAAGATAGCCTGTATTGCTGTTGGACTCCCCGTTGGCGCTACCTCCTAAATAAACTTTCTCTCTCTTTCTGACTTGGAGTATGTTTCATTGGCTTGACTGCTCCAGGGCATAGACCCTAATCAGGCAACACTGTCTTGAGTCCTCATATGGCACTAATAACTAAGAGCTCTCTTTTCTCACTGAATAGGAAAAATAAATAAATAAATACATGCACTTTCTGTCATTAGGCAGAAAATAAGAATTTTTTTTTAATGTTTTTCATTCAGTCTGTCACCCTATTAAGTTGACTCTGGAGATGATATAAATCAACTATAAACTGTCCATTTACTAACTTTTAGTGTCTAATAGTACATGAGGTAGACTGCATCTTATGGATCCTATCTCCTTAACATCATTCAGGTTTATCCCTCCTTTCCAACCCTACAGCTGCTATCTTTATAAACATAGGCTGCTGAACTAGCTTTCTAAATATGCTGTCTTTGTCACAGCCTTCTCAACCTCCAATTTGTCTTTCTCAGTGTGCCAGAGTATCCTGTACAATCCCTGTGGCTACACTCTGATTGCTTGAGGAAGCTCTCCAGGCTCTGTGTAAAAATGATGTGTGGGCAGTGTCTGACCCCTCTAACTTCACAAGGAGGAAGGAGAATCAAGATCAACAGCCCAAGGCTGACTCCTGTGAGGCAGAAGTCAGCCAGGCCTCCTCTCTCTGCCATCTTTACCAATTCTGATACCAACTGTCCCTCCCACGGCACTCTATACTTCTCTGCTGGGTTCGGCAATACATTGCAATGGCCACAAAGAACTCAGAGACAACACTCACCATTATGGGGTTTATTAGGGAAGTAACAGGTTACAAATCAAGTTCAGGAATGCTCAGGATACAGTTCTTCCATTGAGACATCCTCTTTTCAGCTGTGCCCACAGGCACACCTCTCTGTCCCCTCGGACTCTGCCTTGCTTGAGCAAGTGTTACAAATCTCTTTAAGCTCTGCAGATAAGTGCCTAGAGGCACCCCACTCCACCAGTAAGCCTGGGCTGGAAGTCACTGAGCTCTAGCTCCACCAAATGCCTGAAAGCACCCTACTCCACCAGCAAGCCTCCTGCCCAAAGGCACTATAATTTACTAGCTCCATGGGCAGGAAAGCCCACTGTGCCTTCTCTTGCCAGTCTCTCCTGCCGCCATTTCTCTGCCACTACTTCTCACTGTCTTCAGTGTTACAGCTCTGTCTTTGTCAGTCTCCTGGTTCCAGGAGCTTCATCAGCACAGGGATGCAGGGTCCAAAGGACACACTTTGCTCTTGCCCCTTCTTCCTTGGTGGTGGCGAGATCCTCCCTCTGCTCTGGAATTGGCTCTCTTTTAAGCCTAACAGGATGGCAAAACTGACCAGTCCCCTTGGTAGGTTGATGGGCCACAATTACCTTATTTGCACAGTCCCACCCTAGCAGGATGGCAAAACTGACAGATCCTTTTGATGGGCCACAATTACCTTATTTGCATAGTCCCACCCAATCATTTGGGTGGGAGTTACAAGACCATGGTGGGAAAGGCCATATAAAAGTGATCCATCGCACTGCATTCTGTTTCCCATACTCCCTTGAAATCGTCCTCCTTTGGCTTGGTATGGTTGGTAGTCATCTGAAGCTTAATGTTTGAATTCTTCATGGATTTTATTTTCAATCTTGCCCAAATTGGTTATGCTGTATTTTCCTCAACTCGAAGTGGTGCTGCCTAGGTGCTAGTCTTTCAGACCCTGAACCCATCTCCTCTCCCAGGTCCTTAGGACCCCACCACGTATGCAGTAGATATCAGGAGGGTGAGTAGAAATTCTTGGAAAAAAGAGATGGGGGAAGAGCTTTCCAGGCAGAGGAACATCATGTACTGCAGCTCAGTGGTAGGAAAGAACATATGTTCAAAGCATCGTTTAAAAAAATTGTTTTGACCATGACCCAGTACACATACAATTGAAAAATAACTTCTGAAAATAACAGTCTAATATTTATTTTATTTTTTTCCATTTTATTAAAATGCAGTGCTGATCTTGACCAACTAAATTGTTTTCATACCTCACTAAAACCTATTAGTGATGTTGGAAACAGAAAAACATTGTTTTAAGGTTCAAAATGGCTAGAGCTCAAGGTGTGTGGGGTAGTTCGATACAAGATGAAGCTGTGAAGGAAAACAAAGCCAAATCATTCAATGCCTTACCAGCTGGTTAGTCTATCATTACCCTAAGAGCCACTGAAAGACACTAAGGAAAGGGCTTAAATAGGGGGAACTTGGGGATTGTGACATGAGGAAGCTTGCATTATATGCTTGCTGCATCATGGCAAGCTGATTTGAGGGGGTCAAGAGTTGGTGTGGGAGACCAGCTGGAGACTTATTTCACTGTTTCAAGTGAGACGTAATAGCAATTGGATTGGGAAGTTGGTGGGGAAAATGGAGTAGACAATTTGAAGTTAGTTAATGGACAAAATCTGTAGGACTTAAGTGATAGTGGCTCTGGAATATGAGTGGGAGAGGTCAGGGGTGGCTCTAGATTTCTAGCCAGTGGAATTAGGTTGAGAAGGAACCATGAAAGAAAATCAGGTGTAGGTTGTGTCTTAATTTGGTTTTCTCCAGAAGCAGATCCCAATGTTAAAGAGAAAGTGGTTTATTTGGGAGTTTATCCCAGGAAAGACCAGTTGGGGAGTTAGGGAGTGAGACAGAGAGGGGAAGTCTGTCAATAAAAGATGCTTTGTCAAGCAATTTATTACTATGGACTATAGGAGCTAGGCCTGTTGGGGAGCTCTGGAAGCCAGCATGGAACAAGTGCCTCAGCTCCTGTCAGGCATTATTAGTTGACTTGTTGCTGTTGTTAATTGCTGTTGAGTCAATTTCAATTCATGGTGACTCCATGTGTTACAGAGTGGAACTTCTCCATATAATTTTCTTGACTATAACCTTAGCAGAAGCAGATCACCAGTCCTTTTATTCCATGGTACCTCTTGGTGAGTCCAAACCACCAACCTTTAGTCTAGCAATTGAGTGCAAACCATTTGTGCTACCAAAGTCCTTCATCAGTTGACTAAACCAAAAAAATCAAACCATTGCCATTGAATTGATTCCAACTCATAGTGACCCAATAGAATAGAGTAGAACTGCCCCATAGTGTTTCCAAGGCTGTGATCCTTATGGAAGCAGACTGCCATATCTTTCTCCTGCAGAGAGGCTGGGGGGATCGAACCGCCAACCTTTTGGTTAGCAGTCAGAAGCTTAACCACTGTGCCACCAATACTCCTTTTATTAGTTTACTGTTGTTATTATGTGCCCCCGAGTCAGTTCCAAATCATAGTGACCCAATGTACAACAGAACAAAACACTGCCAGTTCCTGTGTCATCTTTACAGTCATTACTATGCTTGAGCCCACTGTTGCAGCCACTGTGTCAAACCATTTCATTAAGGGTCTTCCTCTTTTTCATTGACCCTTTGCTTTACCAAGCATGATGTCCTTCTCCAAGGACTGGTCCCTCCTGATAACATGCCCAAAGTACATGAGATGAAGTCTCGCCATCCTCACTTCTAAGGAGCATTCTGTCTGTATTTCTTCTAAGACAGATTTGTTTGTTCTTCTGGCAGTGCATTGTATATTCAATATTCAGGGCATCAGTTCTCCAGCACTTCTGGCCTGTCATATGGAATAGGCAGATTGGACTCTAATGGCCAGAGAAAACTCTCAAGCAAAAGGATACAAATATTGGCAGTTGGAAGTGGAGGTATGAACCGAAATAAAAAAGCCAAAGGGACGTCGGCGGAGCTAGACTGCAGCCTTTGCCACAGGGTGTTTTGTGGAGGGTGAAGATGCAAGAAGCAATCTTGAGCTTAGTTTTAGATCTACTGTGTGTGAGCTACTTTCAGACATACAAATAGAGATGTCAGCTGGGCAGTTGGATATATGAGTATAGATTTCGGAAGTGCTGGGATCAGGAGTCATCTAAGTAGAGGTGGCAACGAAAGCAGTGGTTGATATTACATATAGGTATGAACTAGAGAGTAAGAAAAGAGAAGAGCCTCAGACTGATACCTGAGGAATCCAAGCATTTAGTGACCAGGTAAGGGAGGATGGTACTGAAAAGGAAGCTGAGAGGAATTCTAGAAAACAGAACAGAAACCAAGAGAGTCCATGCCTTAAAAACCAGAGGAAGATAATACTTAGAGAAGGAAAGAGAGGTCTACGCTTCAGGGCTGCTTACAGAACTGAAAATCTCCGTTTTATCTGGCATCATGGAGATAACTGGTCTCCAGTGCAAAATCTATGGAGCAATGGGCGTAGGAGACGGAGAGAGCATAGTAGTTATGAGTGTGGATTATAGAGTAGGACTACCTTTGTTCAAACCCGTGTCCTGCTAATTATTAGCTGTATGACCTTGGGCAAGTAACTTACTCCCTTCCAGCCTCAGTTTCCTCATCTCTAAGATGGAGATAACAATTGTACCTTCCTCATAGGATTTCTGTGAATTAACACATGGTAAAATACTTAATAAGGTGCCTGACAGCCAGTGAGCATAAACAAATGATAATAATTGTTAATTTTATGACATAGTCTGTTTATTTCTCTAAAAGTCAGTGTTGCTGCCTTCTGTAACTTCTTTCTAGGCTTTGATATTGCACATTCCAAGAAGACCCCTAGTTTTTGGTAATATATGACTCCTATCAAAGGTTCAAAAAGTTGGCTAATTATCAGGCCATTTTAGGAATTCAGTTTCTCTGGGACTCTGCTCCCATGCATAACAAAAACCAGTTGTCATGGAGTCAACTCCAATTCATGATGACTCCATGTGTTTCAGAGGAGAATTATGCTCCATAGGGTTTTCAATGGCTGCTTTTTTTGGAACTAGATTGCCAGGCCTTTCTTCCAAGGCACCTCTGGTGGGACTCTAACCCCAACCTTTCAGTTAGCAGCTAAGCTTGTTAACTGTTCAAACCACCAGGGTACCAATAAGTACTTTCCCTTTCAAAAAGACTCTAAGTATCAAGGAATTCTGTATGTAAAGAGGTTAACTTATTTAATAAATCCCAGGCTCCTCTATTACTTGTTACCATGTGAGGGAATTTAGCCTTGATACTCTAAAATGTGAACCACAGACCAGCAGCTTCAGCAGTATCTGGAAGCTGGTTAGAAATGCAGAATCTCAGTCCCCACCCCAGACCTACTGTATCAGAATCTGCACTTTAACAAGATTCCCAGGTGATTCACATGCACATCAAAATTTAAGAAGCACTGCTCTTTAGGGCTCACAGAGCATTGTCTGTACCTTGTTGTCAGCTACAAACATTCAATCTCCAATAGCCCCTTCCCCAAATTTTATAGGAATAATTTCAGAGTACAGTTGGCCCTCCATATCCACGGGTTCCGCATCCATGAATTCAACCAACCGTGGATAGAAAATATTTAGAAAAAAAGCAAGTTCCAAAAAGCAAAACTTGAATTTGAGGCGCGCCAAGCACTATGCTGAATCTACGCAAATGAAGGAATGGGTTGGCATCCCCCGCTGTTGTCTCCCGCCATTTCACAGATCCTCAGCCTCTCTCCAGCGCTGCTTGTTCGCATCTCTGCCTTATTGTGTTGTGTGCATCCTTTGTTTCTGTGAAAAAATAGCTCCTAACAAGCAATTGAGTGGTCAAAGCAATCCTTCAAATGCTAAGTGTGGGGGAGTTAAGGACAGCAAGAGGAAGGAGTTTCAGGCTAGTGAGGGATGGCTGGCAAGCTCTGTAAAGCGCTACAGCCTCAAGAAGTTCAAGATAGGGGCGAATCAGCCTATGCCCAGGCAGCATCCGAGTTCCCTGAAGAGCTCCGGAAACTCGCTGAAGAGAAAGGCTACCTTCCAGAGTGCGTCTTCAGTTGTGAGGAAACAACTATTTACATAGCATTTACACTGTGTTAGGTATGATAAGTCATCTAGAGATGGTTTAAAGTATGCAGGAGAATGTGCGTAGGTTATACGCAAATACTACACCATTTTATGTAAGGGACTTGAGCATTCGCAGGGTTTGTGTGTGTCGGCGGTGGGGGGAGTGGTCCTGGAACTAATCCCCTGTGGATATGGAGGGAGGACTTTACTTTCCACATCATTCCTGTGACTTTGCAGAAGAAATCCCAGGACCGGCCAGTTGATACTGTGTCAATTCTACTCCTCTGAAATAGACATCCAACAGTCTGCAGTCATATGCTCCTGGTTCAGAACCAGGGCAGTGATATAAACACGGTGCAGCTGTGTATTGCATCAGGGTTCAAATGAACCTGAACAGATCCTAAAATAAAACCGCAATGTCAGCTCGGGTATCCCTGTATCTAATTTACATTCTCTTGGCCACCTATCACTGTGAGCTGCTGCTTCAACTGAATTAGTGTAGTTTATGCATCAGTTTGCCAGTCCTTGCAGGCTACTACATTTCCATTCGGTGTCAACACGGATACGGAGCTCAACACTGCTTGCTTTCTAGAAAAACAAATAAGCAGAAACACTCACACCAGACCTGTGTGTATATAACAGATTAGCACAGGATTAGGGAGATGGAAGAGACTTTCATTATGGAAATGCAAACAATTTAATAGTAGAATATTAGCCATTCCTTGTCTTAAAATGCCCTTTGGACATTTTTACAACTTGGGTTCCAGCTTCCTGCTTTGTCTCTTCATCTTCCCCTTTTTCCTCCCTCTCACTTCTAGGTCATGTCAGAAAGAAAAGTACAAAAGCAAAAATCTCCACTAATTCTTTCCACTTTTTAAAATGCAGTATTTAGTATTTAGTATTTAGGCTTCTTTGTAAACCCAGACTCTGCTGAAGCTTTGAAATGGCTCCATGTCATTTAATCAAGCATAGAGTAAACTCTCAGACATGCATGGACTGAGCATCAGGGACAGAGGGTTTGTCCAGGGAAGTTGAATACTAATACCAAAGGAAGGATGTGTGCTTGGGGGGCAGCCGTAATGCAATAAATGTCCACCTCTTCTGGGCTGAGTAGCCTCTTCTTTCCTTTGTATTTCCTTGACTGTTTCTCATTTATCGTTTACAACATTTACTACTTTGTGTTAGCAATCACTAGTTTGTGTTAAGTACCTAATATGGGCCAAGCACATTCCTCACTAATTTATGTGCATTAACTCTTTCATACTTACAACACCCTTGGCAAGCTAAGTATTATTATTGCTATGTTACACTTGAAGAAACTGGGATTATGAAATTTAAATATTTTACTCATAGTGAGAGAGCCAGATAAGTGTCCATGTAATTTATTTACATCTCTGTCTTCTCAACGAGACTGTAGGCTTTTTTGAAAGCAAGAACTACATTGTTTTAATATGTGGCTCCGAGGTGTTTGGTCTTCTAGTACATTGTCAGGCCTCGGTAATTGTTTGGATTGAATGAACACTTCAAAGCAGAAGGGATGAGAGGAAAACCTAGTTTCTTGGTAGTAAAAAAAGTCCTACATACTTTCATGATGGAAGCAAGAGATCAAGAGGTGGCAGAGAAAAAAAAAAGGAAAAAAAAACTTGAAAAGAATTTCTATTCTGAGTAAGTTCCCTTATCTCAGAGAAGTTGGACTCTCCTACCTCAAAGAGATGAAAATAGAGAATAAGGTATGGCTGCCCTCTTGAGCCACTCCTCCATCAAGATTACTAACATCCTGGTTTGCTCATTTTGAGTTCACAGACCTTAATTATGCATTACACAGCATGAATCATCCTGTCTGTTCATACAGAGAATACCAATTTGTCTTCCAGACCTAAGCAGCAAAGCAAACCTTCCTGCTGGCGCTTCAGGAGAGGAAGAAAGCACAACCGACTCCTCTGCCCACTCTGTAGGGTCATTTTCCTGTCTGAGACTTTAATAACCTGACCTATGACCACCACTTAGAGCACAGGGCTCTAATACTTTATCGTTTTTAATCAGTAGCAATGGCCTTACCATTGTGTTACCCTGCATGCAGCATTTACCCCCTTGGAGTCTCAGTCAGCTCATTTTAAACAAAAGAGCAATTCTTTCTGAGTAAAAATTCACGATCCTTCTAGAAAAGGCTCAAATCGTAGCCTGCTTTTAAAATGCCCTTCTTCCTACTACACTGGACTATTGCCTTACTTGTTTATTGACTTGGAAACCAGTGCATATAATAATACCTTACCTACCTGGAATTTAATTGTTCTAAAACCTCAGAGCACCTGAGACAAAGCCAAGAAAAGCTGTTTACCAGGAAGTGAGCAAATAAGACTTCCACACACCCCATGTGTTATAGCCAATGCTTATTATCCTTAGTTAAGCCCATCAGGCTTCACCCCATGACACCTATGTCTAATCATCCAGGTAATGAGTTCTTTTCTAGGCCAGGCTCAAATTGGGATGGATGAGTAGACACTCTTACTTCTCCTCATTTTGTTTATTTTCAATATGTAACCACCCTAGAATGAGGTTAAGAGATGCAAAAACATCTTAGTCATTAGACTTTACCCAGGCCACTTCCCATTGCTTGCTCCTTCCAGTACCCTCTTCTTGGCTTTTTGGTTCCTGTACCCCCTCCTCACTTTGGCTGTGTACCTTCAGCTCCAACATTTGGTTAGACCTGTTGATTGATTTCCCAGGTTATCTTTACTCTTTTAAGCTTGATGTGGCTGCTCCCCAGAACCTGACTTTCTGATATAACCCTCTGATGATCATGGCCTCCCTAAGCCCTCTCTTGCCATTCCAGGGTGCATCCCCCGTTATCAAGGTACACAGTTATGGAGGGAGGAGAAAGTTGTGTCACCAACAACAGTGAGGAGGAAGAAGATAGAACATCATCAGGGAGAAGAGAGAAAGAAAAAGTATGAAAAGCAAGCAGAAGAACTAATGAAAAGGATAGGTTCTGGTGGTGTGCAGTATGAGGGGAATGGAAAGGACTCTGGATAAGAAGTTAGGAGACCTGGAGTAGGTCACTGTTGTTGTTAGCTGCTGTTGAGTCAACTTCTGACTCATGGCGGCCCCATGTATATTGGAATGAAATGCCTGGTCCTGTGCCATCCCCATGATTGGTTGCGATTGGACTGTTGTGATCCATAGGATTTTCTATTGGCTGATTTTAGGAAGTAGTTCACTAGGCCTTTCTTTCTAGTCTATCTTAGTCTGGAAGTTCCACTGAAACCTGTCCAGCATCATAACAAGCTACAGCCTCCACTGAGGCTGTGCTTGAGGTGCGTTGGCTGGGGAATGAACCAAGTCTCCTGCACAGAAGGTGAGAATTCTGCCAGTGAACCACCACTGCCCCTTTATTGTCCCTTAATAAAACCATGTCACTAGTCTCTTGACATTAGTGTCCTTGTCTGTAACTGAGATGGTTGAACAAACACTCAAGTCCTGTTTAATTCTAAGGACAAAAGAATGTACATTTCTGAGGGCCTCACAGACTATTTTATTATTGCACAGTATAATAATTAATATTCACAATGATAACTCTGGGTTATCAAGGAAAATTACATTATGCCCTATATACTTTTAAGGAAGGCCTCATAAAGTTTAATACAGTTTAAAAGGATTTTCTGTCAGAATGCTAAATGAAAAAATATATATACTGTATTTGGTACTTAAAAGGTAAACTCTCTGTTATTCTGAAAACCTGCCATCCAGAATGACTCATGCTTCAAAGATTCTGTAGTGTATAAAGCTTTAGTGTGTCTATGAAACATTTTATCAAAATAACTGCTGCAAACTAAGGTGTTTATCAATATTAGAAAAAATGTTCAGATTAAAAACATTAGATGGATTATTATGGAAGCAATTGAGTTTGCTTCCCCATAAGAATCTATTTTAAGTTTTAATATTTCAAACTTAGGTCCACCTGATTGAGACTCCACTTCTACTAATTTATATATTGATCTTATAATTTATTTTTCAGGAAAGTAGACTTTCCCTTTGATGACTTTTTTTTCCCTCTGTTTTGAGATTTATATTCTTTGAAATACTTTGTTATTACCCTGTCTGTTATTGACAGTCACTACTTAGAACTTCCACATATTTGCCATCGAGTCCAGGACTCTGACTATTTACCCACGCCGGAAACATGGCCCTGTGATGAAAAGTACTTAGTGATGTGGTTCTTACACCAAGGAGACATTCCAAGGAAAGATCTTTGCAGCCATTGGAGAGGAGTTTAAGAGACGTGTTCACCTTCCAAAGCTGTTCCTTGGGCTTCTCTCCAAGCTTACCATTGACCAGAGAGTCCCAGTCTGTTTTTCCCTCTCAAGTGTGACCTATATTAATGGCAATCCATGGCTTAGATCTCTCTCCAGGAATATTGAAGAATGTTTTAGCTTATCTCTCAATCTTTAGTAAGTCAGGCTCTCAGATAAACCTTAGTGGTGATAAATGCATGAAACTGGGTTATTGTTACCTGAATGTTGCAGAACAGATGATGGCTTCTGGGTACCCATAATATTTTGGTTTCACAAGCAGACCAGATACAGTATATCAGGTTCTAAACTGGTTCTTGGAGTCCTTGGGTGGTGACCACAGTTGACGCTCTCAGCTGCTAACAAAAGGTTGGCAGTTTGAGTTCCCCCAGTGGCACCTTGGAAGAAAAGCCCGATGATCTACTTCTAAAATATCAGCCATTAAAAACCCCATGGAGCACAGTTGTATTGTGACACATATGGGGTCACCATGAGTCAGAATCAACTTGACAGCAACTGGTTTAGATTGGTCCCTAAATTTGTTCTCCACTGGTAAGGAAATACGATGTGATAGAAAATGAGGAGTTGTTTTTCAATGTAAATTACAAGAATTTTTTTTCTTTCAAGAAAGGTAAAAGCAGTATTTTTCTGCCAGTTGGAGATTTAGCCTCAGGCTATACAGTGTGTTACTTCAGCCAAGCCATCTAACATTCATGGTCTTCAGTATTCCTGAGATAGAAAATGGGGTATAGACTCATGACCTCTGATGGCCCATCTGGCACTTTCACCTGCTGATTTGCTAATGATCCACAGATGAGGGTCACTTTCCTTTTGGCAAACTTTGCTAGCTGGATTGCAGAGAATTAGTGCAGAGCTTTGGAGTCACTGTTTCAGTTCTTAATATTTAACTATTGCCCGAGTCAGTCTTTGCAAAAACTTGGGGATTTTGAAGTTGAAGTTCCTTCAAGACGAGAGCTGTGAAGTCCCCAGAACTGGGGGATAGGGTTACTATATACTCCCTATTTTGTCAGATCTCTTATAATTTAAAAGGGTCTGCCTAGCATTCTGAGAGACCTCTGAGACTCCAGAAACACCACTTGCACACAAAATACTGATTTGGGATAAGCTCTCTGAATTAACAGAAAATAACTGCACAGCTTTTTGAGAGTTTATTTATTTACTGGACTGGCTGCCTTGGGAAAGTACAAAAAAGCAATAGAATCAGGAAGAAGAAAATAAAGAAAATATGTACCACTATACAATGCAAAATATGCAGAGTCAAACTTAAAATTTCAAAGAATCATGAAGAAAACAATACTCAAAACATTAAGTTAACTGAAATAATCTAGGCAGAATGATTTATAGTATGATCTCAATTTTAGTTTTTTGTATTTGGATAATAAAGTTATAAGTGATGCCTAAAGTCTTTATATTTATCTCTAGTTTCTTAATATTATTATACAAAAAAGTTTCTTAATATTATTATTCAAAAAGCATGTATTACTTTTATATACTAGAAAGTAATGAACTAGAAAATATATGTATAATATACATGTAAATGTATAAAATATAAAAATACATACTAAAAAAATAAATATGTTGGGAATTCAGCACCCACTTGGACCACTTTTTTTATCTAGAAGGATTTATTTTGTCCAAGTTGCATCATTAATGTTGAATAGTGGGACCCTTCTTTTGGAATTAATAAAGGACATAAGGGCTCTACTTTAAAATATTGTTTGAGGATTCCGATATTTCTAGTTAATAATAATAGCTTACAAATGTATTACTGTATAGCTTTTAAGCATTTTCACTTTTATTGTCTGGTTTGACTCTTAGAACATCTCTGTAGTGACATGACGTTAAAATCCACCTAACTCATAAGTGGCATACTAGGAGAGAGACCCCAGGATTGTAATGTGTGTCCTTCACTGAGGCTCCTAGGTTGAAAATCAACCCTGGGCAAAAGAACTCCATTGGTGTATAGATGTATCTACCCCCATGTATCGATGAAATAAACTGATTCTGAAAGATGAATATCTTGGTCACTTTTCCTGAACTTACATCCAAAATTATTTTAATTACAAGCCATTTTGCGCATCTGTATTAGATCAAGTGTCTCTTGCTCGTTGCACAGAAAAGATAAAGTAGAATGTGAAAATTCAGTGTAAATGAGGATGAAGGAGGCTTTCTGTGTACTAGAAGATGAATAAGTAATTGCATGTGATCCTGCCTTTTAGGTAAGAGCAGGAGTTCTACAGTGGATTTATATTCCCTTCTTTGCCCCTATTTCTGTTTTATAATCATATATTACATGTATGTATATATATATATATATATATATGTACATTAAGAGCTTCATCTCTGGATATAGACTACCTGGGTTCAAATTTGTTCTCTCTTCCTTAGCACTAGCTCAGTGACTTGGAGTGAGTTACTCAGTTATCTTCTTTGGGCCTCAGTCACCTTCTCTGTAGAATGGGGGTGAGAACATTATGTACCTCATAGGACTGACAAGAGCATAAAACAAGTTCCTATTATAAAACACTAACAACAATGTTCAGCACAAAATAAGTGCTTAGCAAGTATTAGTGATTATCTTTATCATTATTATTATTATCATTGAGTATAAAACTTCTGCACAGTAGCTGTGTTGAATCTTTGCTCCATTGTGTCTTGAGTTAATATTGGTGTGGTTTCCTTGATGCAGTTTACTTCAGTACTGCATGCCCTCTACTCTTTGGATATTAATTCAGGTACATTTATGTGAACCAATAATTTCTGTGTTTTTTTTTTTTCTTACACACCTATAAACAGGGTCCTTCAGATTCAAAGTATAGATTTATAGAAATAATATGTAGAACTATAATATTACCATAAGATCCACTTGATTGTGTTTTCCAGTGTCCGTGTAAAGTGTATCCAGTGTAAGAAGTTTTTCCTCTGTTACTGGATACAAACATCAATAAGCTCATTACTCTTGGGTAATAGGAAGTCCTAAGGTCACTTTATACACAAAATACAGTCTCAATTCAGAAAATAGGTTGTCCAGTCCAATATATTAGTCAACAGCCAATCTTAATTCAGTTCCCCTCCTCCAGCCAAGCCAGGGTTTCAGTGGGTCACCTACCTGACGGAAATCAAATATGACCAGTCCCTTCTATCTTCACACTGGACTCTCCCCTCCCTTCTTCCCTCTAGGAGCCAATGCTTCCAACCCTACCAGAGTCAAAATGGGGTGTTAGGGAGGGAATATAAGGTCATGAAGATCGTTCTTTCTTGAGTGATAGCATCACAATCTGCTTTGTTCTTTCTTGTCCTATTAGAGGTTTTTAAAGGACTCTTTCTCTCATGGATGATTCTGTGGGATCTTTGGAAAGGTTTCCTTGGTAGCAACTCCCATTCTGCCCCTACAGTTCTGGATATCCGCAGGCCAGGGTTTTATGTTGGGCCTCTCCACATGGTCTCTTTCTAGTCTCTTTCCCTTGTTTCTTTGTCCTTGAGAAGGAGTCAAAGCAGTTCAAGGCCAGCTTGCTTTCCAGTAGATTCCCATATCTGCTCCACAAAAAACAAACCAAAACAAAAATTTGTTCTGATGAACTGTGAGAGGCAGATTGATCCAACACAACAGCAACTCTTCTGGTTTTGACTCCAGAGAAATTAGTCATTCTAGCTCTTACTCTGTAGACTCTACAGGAAGAAACTAGATCTCAGTCCACTATGACCACCCCCGCGGCCCCCAACACACTCACACCCTGCAGCAGTCACATCACACATTGCAATCTCTGAATAGGTTCCTTGAAGTGCCCCTACCTAACTCTTCAAGTAGGGTGCACAACTTTCTTTAAAAAGACATTTCCACAGAAACATCTCTCTACAAAAATCCAGTTTTTCCTCTGTTTATGTTGGGTGATAGTTACAATAGCCAGGCCACAGTTTCCTGGGCCCTTCTCTGAAGGGTCCTCCTGCGTGGACACACCTGCACTTGCTTTGATATCTATTATCTTAAGTACCTTGTCATCTCAGTTAAAACTTCAGGTTGAAGATTCATTTTTTAAGGAAGAGATAGGGATCATTTACAGAGTTTAAAATATTTCATAAATATTTCAATGGTTTTATGCCATTTAGTCTATCAAGATTCCCGGTTAAAAATAGGTAAGGCCTCGTGACATCGCATGCAATTTAAAACTTTGGGTAGTAGTTAAAGATGTAAAGAGGAAAAAAATGCCATGCAAAGAAAGAACAAACATTACTGAGCATCAAGAGTTCTTTTTTTTTTTAAATGCTGACTGTACAGTTGAATTCTAAGATGAAGAAAAAAAGAACACTTATGTTACAATGAAGTAAAATGACCTTTTAGCTACACAGTTTGAGGTTTCACTAATGGATTTAGCACCATCAGAAAGAAAAGTTCCATTTCAATTTCTGCCTATCATCCACAAATATAATAGATTACAATGCTAAAGGGGAATTAATCATTTGACAGTGGAAATGAGTTTGCATAAAATTCATTAGCTTGAAAATAGAAGTGCTCATATTTACCAAATTTGCAGTTGCCTAAGAAGTGGTATGGTAACAGCAGAGTTACACAGCATAGAACAAAGTGTACTACTAAACTTAGTTGGAAGCAACATTTATTTAGTTATTGAAATAAAGGTTGAAAATGTGAACTATAGTAATGTAATGTTTTCTCCAAGGACTAATGCATTTAAATGTAACCATATTATGCTTTAATTTGTAAGTGTAAACAAGATACATTTTAAATTATGCACATTCATCAATACTTTAAGAAGTGGACTTCTAACTCTCATTAATGTAATTGGTACACCTCAGAAGTATATTTCCAGAGGTTTTTTTTTCACCCATGATAATGAGAAAAATACTGCTTTGAGCAAGTAAATATACATTTTTGCCTTTTTCTGAATACCTACTACCTTTTTTAAAAAATTATACAATCAAACACCCAAGCTCATTTTGTGCAAGGAAGATTTACAGTGTTTGTATTGTGTGATGGTTAAGATTGTGTGTCAACTTGGCTGGGCCATGATTCCTAGTGTTTTCATGTAATCACTCCCATGATTGAATATACTGTGAGTAGCCAATCAGATGAAAGGGAGTCTCCTTGGGGGTGTGGCCCGCATCTAAATATAAGCAGATGTTCTGGTTTTTTGCTCTCTCTGGATCCTGCGGCTGCATCCTGTCATCTCATCTCCCGTTCTTGGGACTTGAGCTGTCAGCTTATCTGCCGAACCTGGGACTTGTTGATCTGCACAGCCTGTGAGCGGGAGCCCTGCTCTCTAACCTGCCGATCTTGGGCTTGCCAGCTTCTGCAGCTGTGTGACTTGGGAGAGGCCTCTACCCTGATCCACGGACTTGGGACGTTCTAGCCTCTACAATCGCATGAGCTGTTTCCTTGATATAATCTCTCTCTATACACATAGATATAGTTATATACTTTACTGGTTTTGCTTCTCTAGAGAACCCAGGCCAAAACACACTGTGCAAAAAAAAAAAATTCATTCAGTGAGTTTTAATTGGTATAAGTAGCATCTCATTTAATCTTACTGACTTATGTGCATTGGAAGGAGACAATCTATTATTGAGCTGGCAAAATAGCTTTACTGATTTACAGTATTTCTAATTTGAGAGGAAGATGAACTTCATATGAAACTGTTTTTTGAAAGAAAAAACAAGTAATAAAGAGCTGTGGCCCTGAAAGCCAAGATTAATTTGTAGACTAAAAACAAATACTACTGGATTGAATTGTGTCCCCCAAAAAATGTGTGTAGCAACTTGGCTAGGTCATGATTCCTAGTATTGTATGATTGCGTTACCTGATGTGATTTCCTTATGTGTCATAAACTCTACCACTATGATGAGATTATATGTGATCTCCTCATGTGTTATAAATTCTATCACTGTGATGAGGTTATACTGATGAGGTTGACAAGATCAGTGTCTTAATGCAATCTCTTTTGAGATATAAAAGAGAGAAGCGATCAGAGACACATGGGAACCTCATACCACCAAGAAAGCAGT
>NW_004444075.1:515932-539380 GCF_000243295.1 Trichechus manatus latirostris
TCCTTTGGACCTGAGGTTCCTGTGCAGAGAAGCTCCCAGACCAAAGGAAGACTGATGACATGGACTTTCCTCCAGAGCCAAGAGAGAAAGTGTTCCACTGGAGCTGATGCTCTGAATTTGGACTTGTACCCTACTGGACTGTGAGAGAATAAATTTCTCTTTGTTAAAACCATCCACTTGCGGTATTTCTGTTGGAGCAGCACTAGATGACTAGGACAACTACTTTGTAAAATTTTACTCTTTAATATTTGACTCCATAGTCCTGGATTACGTTTCAGATACCATCTTAAGCAGTTGCTTCATACGTATTAATTAAGTATAGGCAAGAAAGATTATTTAAAGTTTAGCAGAAATTTAAATTTTGTATCAGAGATAAGATTCAAAGAAATTCCTATTTTTTCTTGTTAGTTTCCGTATTTAAAAAATGATTTATTCACTGTCTGATAAAGATTTTCATATTTTCCTGTAATAGAAGAGAACTTTTTTGAAAATTATTGTATAGTAAAACCTGTGATAGGTGGTACGTGTGTAAGGCGGGAACCAGTCAGAGAAGGCAAACTCAAATATTTTCCACTAAAACCAGTGATAGAAAAGTAGTTAGACGGCACCCTGTCAAAGGTGGAAAATTTTCGAGACCCAAAAGTACAAGCCAGTCCCACTGAGTTCTTTCTCTCACAGGTTTCACTGTACTAGTCAGGGTCCAGTCAGGAAATAGAAACTGCACAGTAATTTTCATGGGAAAAGATTAGTATAAAGAATTACCAACTGTAACAGAGACTGAAGAAAGAAAAAAAAAAAAAGTTGCCATGGAGTCAGTTTCTACTCATGATGACCCCATGTATGTCAGAATAGAATTGCTCTATAGGGTTTTTAAGGCTGCAACCTTTTGAAAGCAGAACTCCAGGCCTTTCTTCTGAGGCACCTCTGGGTAGACTGAACCCTTCAACCTTTCAGTTAGCAGCCAAGTGCTTAACTGTTTGAGCCACCCAAGGACCCCCTAACAAGTAAAGAGGACTCTAAATAATATAAGAATAATAGATATAAGAATCAACCACTACTCAAGGAGCACCCAAGGAGGACTCAGACCCCCACCACTCCTAGGCCTGAAAGCAGACCTTGTTGGAGAAGTCCCAGCTGCGGTTCACAGGATGTCAGAGAAGTCACTATGGTGCCCTGCAGGCAGAACTTGAGGAACATCCACCCTCTAGGTTTTGAGGAAACTATTCACAGGAAGGTGTCTCCCCAGAGGCTCTTAGCTGCAACACTTCCCACAAAGAGTGCCAGGGGAAGGGGCTGGCTGCTGTTGGGCATCATGTGCTTCAGGAGCCAGACACTGGAGGGGCAGTCAGTGCTGCAGTTCTTGAGCACTGGGGAAGACACATGTGCTGCAGGAGCCTACTGAGCAGGCACAGCAATCCCCTTGTTGTCAAGTCGATTCTGACTCACAACGACCCTATAGGACAGAGTAGACCTGCCCCATAAAGTTTCCAAGGCTGTAAATCTTTATGGAAGCAGACTACCACATCTTTCTCCCATGGAGAGGCTGGAGGGTTTGAACCACTGACCTTTCGGACCAGGAGGGAAAACCTCTTTCTATTGAGTTGTCTCTTTAGCGCCTTCTACTGACAATGCTTATCATCTTGCCAACTGGTAAAGGAAAAATACATTGAGAGCTCAGCTTAATTTTCACAGAGCAAGCAATGAAGGGTGGATTTTGATAACTGGCATAGATATTTAAAAAATAAGTCTACATTTGCCTATAATTGTATGACTCTGAATTAAACTGGTGCTGCTAGTTTCTAGGCAAGTGTGCCCTGGGGAAGGCCTACCTCCCTGGCTCTTGTCTTTTTGGAGCTCTTGCCTGCATACACCTATTCAATTGAAAATTAAGAGATTTAGCCAGGAGTGTTAGCCTATTGGAACCTTGGAGACATTTGGAAATACTTAACATCCTCACTGGGGAGATGTTTCTCTTCTTCCCATCACCAACTACCTGGGTTTAAATCTAATTTGATGATATCCCTATGCCTCTTTCCTATTAATGGCAGTACTAATGGTACCAACCTCATCTTTTATTGTTGTTTTGAAGACCTATGCTAAATATTTATCACATTCTTGGCACTTATTAAATACTCTATAAATATTAGCTATTTATATTAATATTAGCTGCTAATATTCTTTATTATTTTTCCTCATGGCTTGAAGAAATGCTGGTTTTGGGAAGTCTCTGCCAAGAGCTCTATAGGATGTGGAGTGTTAGCATCCCAAGCACTAAGACTGCCATGCCTTGTTGTCCAGCCTAGGGCTAAACCATACTTCTCCATTTAGATGAAATAAGGAAGACATGGAAAAAGCATAATTGCAGAACCATTGGCTTTGGTGGTCAAAATACCTGACATCTAATCTGGGCCCTTCACTTGTTAGCTTTGGGATTGATCTTTGTCAAATAATTTAACTTCAATTTTCACCTCCATAGAGTGAAATTGTGTGTGTGTAAACCAAACCCATTGCCAAACCCGTTGCCAAACCCATTGCCGTCCAGTCGATTCCAACTCAGTGACTATATAGGACAGAGTAGAACTGCCCCATATTGTTTACAAGGAATGGCTGGTGGAGCCCAACTTCTGACCTTTTGGTTAGTAGCTGAGCTCTTAACCACTGCACCACCAGGGCTCCAAGTACTTGTGTATATGTACGCACACACACACACACACACACGCACAGGCATACATATATATATATATATGTATCCCCACACGTCTATCAGTTTGTCCTACTGTGGTGGCTTGTGTGTATCCATATGTGTATATATGTGTGCATTCATAGCATATTAAATAAGATTATGTATATAAAACACCAAACTCCATTCTTAGCATAACAAAAGTTCTCAATACATATTCTTCATTTTTATCATAAATATAAAATTTCCTGTAGACACATAGACTGTCTCAGCCTCACCTAGATAGCAGATGAGTGTTTCTATGCCCAGGTTGCTGTTGAAGTCTAGGACAGTACACATCTTTGTTAGCTCCACATAAACACTGTATACCAACTGGAACTCAGTAAGTCCAGGGTTATCCTGTCCTTCTCCTCTCTAGGTAGCACTTAAGTCCTGGAGGGCTTATGTACGATTCTGGAATGGGGAGTGGGAGGGCATGGGGATGCGTTCCTCATTTAGCATCTGACCTTGCTGGCGTCCACTGAGATGTACAAATTCATCCATCCCTAGCTAATAAGTTTCATTCTGGCATCTCCTGATTAGTTTTCTGTCAGATGTGGACCATATGGCCCATTTCATTTTTCGCTGTAGCATCCATTGTCATGCCCACAAATCCATTTTTAGGTTCATTAGCTCACTGTCTCTCAGCTAACATCACATAGTTCTTGGGGCACAGACGTATTTGGCTATTCTCCCACACCATTCACTGCTATGGGAAGTTTTGGGTTGAGGCAACCTCAGATAACTTTGTTTCTTATATCATCAGAACCTTCTTTATTCTATAATGTTTATGTCAGTATAGTATGGGTGTCCTTCACGCACCTGTTAGCCCAAAGGATCAGCAAACCAAAGAATTTCAGGTAAGACTCTCAGTACAGATCTCTTATTTTCAGATTCCTGATATATGGGGTCACTATAAGTTGGAATTGACTCAAAAGCAATGAGTTTTTTTTTTTTTTTTTTTTTTTTTTTAAAAACATATTTAGGGCTGGAGTTGGGCAGAGCCCAGGGCTTCTTTTCAAAGACTTTCAACAGCCTCTACTTTCTTGCTTATTTTCCCAACCCTTTGTTTTTTATCCTCAGGTCAGTCATTTTTAAAAACATAAATCCAAGAATCTTATGGTCTTTCCTCTGGTTTTGTCATGACAACTTTACCCTGAGGCACCGGGAAAGTCAATAAACTATCCTATTAAATATATTATAATCCCTATATCTCTTTCACTTTTAATCACTCTCCTTGATCACAAATTCTAGCCAAATGAAATAAGACCAGATCCTCCAGATATAGTTGGCAGGTTCAGGATAGATTGAGACTAACACAGCCCATGAGTTGGAAAGTACACATTTATTAATATAGCTTAACACTATTAACAGCTGCATCAAATATGAGTTCATATTAAAATTTTGGAGAACTAACATCTATACATTTTTCCGTATGACTTGCTTTCCTATTCGTACATATGCTATTAAACATTGGAACCAAAGCATAGAACAGAATATTAATCGTTAAGTTTCCCACCATGATATCTTTAAAATCTCTGGAAACCGTGTCTCAGTCATTTAATACATTTTCTGTTTCACACAGCTTGGTGTTATCGTAAATTTAGAAAGCTTGTCATCTATGTTTGTATTCAAGCCATTGATTAAAACTTCAAACAAGTCTTTGCCAGGTGCCACATAACTCAAGTTATAAACAGAGTCAAGTATAATTGATTAAGACATTTTGATTCAATCTAAATGTTAAAATTCAGTTCTCATCATCTTTTTGACAAAGATACAGGGTGACTTTTAAAAATGCTTTTTTTCAATTAAGAATAAACTCTGTTATCAAGAATTATTATCAAGAGAGATAACAGCGTAAGAAAAATGCTAGGTTTTTTTTTTGTTTGTTTTTAAACAAATGTTAAACTTACTGTCTTTAACAGTGGTTCTAAACTGAGGATTATTTTCTTCTCAAGGGGACATTTGGCAAAGTATGGAGATATTTTAGTGTCACATAATACTTTGGGGATACTACTGGCATCTAGTGAGTAGAGGCCAGGGATGCTGCTAAACATCCTACAATGCACAAGACAACGAAAATTATCCAGCCCAAAATGTTGATAGTAGCTTTGTTGAGAAAACCTCTATAAGATTATCTACATTATTTTTTAATGCTGTTGCTCATTTGTTTTAAAGAAGATGGTTGTCCCCCGCCCCAATTTTGGAGAAATCTGGAAGATGATCTTAGTCTCACATTCAACCTCATTGACAAGTGAACCCCGATGCTAAAAGCTCATTATTTCCCAAACGGTTTTATAATTCAAAAATACTGTTCATTGCTCTGAGAAGTATGAATTCCAAGATCATTTGCTTTATTGTATATTCATGTAACATATTTCCATTTTAAAGACTGAAGGAGTTTAATGGTAAAAAACCAAAACCAAACCCATTGCCGTCAAATCAATTTGACTCATAGTGACCCTATAGGACAGAGTAGAACTGCCCCATAGGGTTTCCAAGGAGCTGCTGGTGGATTCGAACTGCTGACCTTTCGGTTAGCAGCCGAGCTCTTAACCAATGTGCCACCAGGACTCCAATAGTAAGAAGGAAGTCTTTTAATTTTGCCTATTAAGAAAAAAAGCTTATTATGACAAGGGATGGAATTTTTTTCAGCACATCTACTTATTCAATAATCTCTCCCTCTCAACAGTTTTTCAATAATATCATTTTGATTAGTGTTACCTTAGCCTATATTGTTAAGGTTAGAATAGCATACTTAATTAGATACTGAAATTAAAAATTATTCTTGTATTAATTATGATAAGGATAACTGCTTTAGTAAACAATCTCTCAGATGGCTTAACAGGATAAGAGTTCATTTCCTGTTCATGTCATAGTCTAATGCAGTAGGCAGGTAGGGAAGCTGGTGATTCTGCTCCACATAATCTTTAGGGGACATAGTTGCCTTCAATTTTGAATGCATCCAACTTTAACACATGACCTTTGAGGTCATTACAAAAGGAGAAGGGAATATAGGGAAGGCACTCTAGATACTTACCCACCTTAGCCTACAAATCATTTCTTCTTATATTCTGTTGGCCCAACCTAGTCACATGGCCCCACCTAGATAAAAGAGGACCAGGAAAAGTCACTCTGTCTGGACACTACCTCCCATTAGCAACTCTATACTATGAAAGGGAAGAAGAAACTTTGGGAGGTCAGTTAGCCATTTCTGCTATAATGAAGAAAAGAATGATATATTTTTTTTCTTAACAGATCTCTGGTTGTGAAGAGAATTATACTTACTTAAAAGAAACTTTTTCAGTGGTTAAGCATTTGGCTACTAACCAAAAGGTCTGCAGTTTGAATCCACTGGTTGCTGTACAGAAAAAAGATATGGCAGTTGGCTTCCATAAAGATTTATAGCCTTGGAAACCCTATGGGGATAATTCTACTCTGTCCTCTAAGGTCGCTATGAGTTGGAATCGACGCAATGCCAATGGGTATTTGAGATCAAGAATAAGATATCAAGGACATACTAAAAAATAAAACCACCTTCAAAATTCTAAGGATGCCTTTTTGTTTTGCTAATCATTGCGATGATTTGTGCATTCAAGTATAGAGGTAGAAGTTGGAACGTGGCTGGCTTATTTTGAATATATAGAAGAGAGGAAGCTGAAGTTCCAAGGAGATCTCTAGGAGTCAGAGGCATGAGGAGGCCTGATAAAGAGTAAGGGAAAAACAAGGAAGAAACCGCTAGTGAGGGCATGACTGCAGGAAAAGAACAATTGCCCTCGAGTCGATTCCAATCCATGGCAACACCATGTGTAACAGAGTAGAACTGTGCTCCATAGGGTCGTCAATGGCTGATTTTTCAGAAGCAGATTGCCAGGTCTTTTTTCTGAAGAGCCTTTGGGTCGACTCCAACCACCACCCTTTCAGTTAGCAGCCAAGCACATTAACTCTTTGCATCACCAGAGACTCCATGACTATCGGAAGCCGATGGGAATTAGAAAAGTCTAAGGGGAATACCTGAAGAGCATGCTGTTGGAGTGTGTAGGTGCTATAAGCTCATTATTTCCCAAACTGTTTTCTAATTCAAAAATACTGTTCATTGCTCTGAGAAATATGAATTCCAAGATCATTTGCTTTATTGTATAGTCATGTAATATGAATATTATGTGTGTTTGTGTGTGTGTAACAAAGAGTGAGAGAGAGAGAGATCTTTTAGAGAATTTGGAGTAGTGCTTAGGTTTGTGTTTGGTACAAGATGAAAACAGAAATGGCACGGGACAAGATCAAGAGAATAAAAGAATCAACGTTAGTGTTATACTCTGTAAACAGTTTTAGTACAATAAAAAAATGCTTAAATAATATGCTTTTTTTTTTTTCGTATTAAGGACATTTTGTCGGTCAGGGTTCCGTGAAAGAAACAATAGCAGCTCTAGGTACTTCAAGCCAAGAATGATTTACTAGAGGGATTAAGCGCTTACAAAATCTTTGACTAGGCTGGAGGAGAGGAAGTCAGGAGGCCAGCACTAGATTTCTGGCATCAAAATCTTATTACCACCGCCAAGTTCCAGAGGTCAAGAACGGCTGCTACTACAGCACCATAGCTGCCAAGTCATTGCTGCCCCAGACCCACAAGCAGGTGAAGAACACGGAGCCCAGCTGCTGCCTGCACCTACATCTGCAAGAGCCCATCCCTTCTTCGCTGTCACTGTCTCACCTGCATTTTCTGAATCACAGGATGAGACATATCCTTGGCAGAAACTAAACTACACTCAGACACTAGAGCAAGGGAGTTGAGAAAGTTAGATTTCTGCTTTCAGACCCAGCGATTCTAACAGGGAGCAGAGCATAAGAATAGAGTCAAAGTGGATCCAATAACTAGCAAAGATGTTTTATTTTCATATTCAATGTTCTTTTCTGAAATGGGTCATTTCATTAAAAAAAATTTATTAAAAGTGCTTTTTTCCCCCTTACCTATGATGTTAAGTTTTTTTTTAAAGTCATTTAAAATGTGTTAATTTATTTTTATCATAAATACATAGCCCATCTGTCCCATCACAAACATTTCATTATTTCAAAAAGTACCATCTCTCTCAGCTTCGCCTTCCTGCAAGGAATCCTTTAATCATATGTAATATCTGAAACAGAGCACAAAATATAGAGCAGATTCAAAAGGGTAACTTTAACATTGAAGTTCAGGATGGACTTGGGAGTTTAGTCGATTTGGCCGATCTCCTCCTCACAGACTCTCACATGCAGTGCTAGAGGGAGAACCAGGGGAAAAAACTGTTGAGACTCACTGGTCTGTATTAAATAATGTAGGTTTGTTCTCACAACAGCAGGTCTCTGAGAAAGGATAAATGAAGACCGAGGGAAGGGGACAGCAGTAATTCCAATTGTATTGTTGATCAGACAACCTGGCCAAATACTTTGAACAGACTGGTCAGTTCAACCCGTCAAGCAGTTGAGCTCAAGTAATGTGAATTCCACTAAATTGATCAGCTTTTAGAATTAACCTTATTGACTGGTTGGATGACTTAACAGACATAAATCTTCAAAGGCAGAATTGGCATCCCTGATAAAAGTCTTCATTAAAACATATACTTTGAAACATATTGTGCTTCACTAGAGAAAATATTTTAGCCAAAACACTTGTTATATTTTCATGTAGATGTGCAGAAGAAATTGTCATCTGGCTGTTCTATGGCTCCTACAGACACTCAGATATGTGGGTGACAAGCATAGCAAACAGCAGGTGTTGTGAGCAACCTGGTGCACACCCTGTAATCTCAACCTGGAGAATCTCCAACCTTGCTGATTTAAGAATGAAGGAAAACTTCTAGTTCACATTCACTAACTAATGAATGACTCCTGAGGGTGGTAATTTTTTTTTTTTTTTTCTTCCCAAGTACACAAAAAGAGGCCTGATATTTAGGGCCAGGATCAAGTTTAAATGATTTCTAGTCTCAGCTTTGTCACTGCTTCATTCTCTCTGTCTCAGTCTCTCTCTTCATTTCTCTCTTCCCTCAATGATTCTGTTTTTTTGTCATTATTGACAAGAGAATGCATAGTTCCAAATAGTAAAGGTCTTTCTGCAATATCTAAGTTGAAGGAAGGTTTATTTCAATAGGGAAATTGCTTTGTTAAAGCAATTCTGAGGCAAATATTTTTAACTTTCCTTAACCTTCACGTCCATGCCTGCTATATAGACGTGTGACTAATTACTACTCGTCATGGAAATAATTAGATTTTCAAATTGCCTTTGTTCACCAAGGTGCAATTTGTATACTTCTCAGTGTTTATAATAAGGAAACTCTTCAAATTTTTATGATAATATTTAACATGAATCATATGTTCTTCAACAGGCATATTTATCAAGGTATTCTTTTATGATATCACAAGGAATTATGATACTGACTTTTAGCAGCTTTTAGACAAAATGTGAGTTTGAAAGATTATAGCTCAAGTATTTAGCTTCACATTTATGTAATTTCCTGTTATATCTGTGTTTTAATATCTATATATACTCACAAAAGTTTAATCCTAATGAACTTTTATTTTTACTAGATCATAGTTAGAATGTCAACATTATTTTTTATAAATTCCTGCCATGTCACAGTGTTTGCTAGAATTTATTTTTAATGTATTACCATTTTTTACACACTCCAGATTGTTGGCTGCCCTTCTTATTATGTGGATTTAACCAATTTAGCAGTCAGTATTGAAAATGTTTGGTGTTTAAAAAATATTGCTTGCAAAGAAGGAATATGGGAAGCCACTTACATAAAGGATTGAGGTGGGTGATTAGCAATCTAAACCATGCTGTACTGTTTGGTGCCAATCCTGAAGGGTCACACATGATGAGCATTTGCCAGAACCCTCAGGTTTAAGTGAGGGTGGTATTGTTGATGTTTAAGGTTAAAAAAAAGTTTTCAAACATTTTTTAAAATTAAAGAAAATCTTGGTAATAATAAATTTTCTTGAAATAAGAACTTGTATATTCTGAACTGTAGCTGACTTCGATTTTCCATTGTATTCTCTTCGGAACAAAGATTTGAAAAATTCAGGGTAAATTTCAGAATAATTATTAACTATTTCTGTATTTCTGGGCTTCATGTGATAAGATACTTTCCATCTTCTCTCTCTCTCATACATTCATATATATATATATATGACAGATACACATTAAATTTTATGCCTTAAATGGAGACTGATTCCCATGTCTTAAGATGTTGCCTAAATGAGTAAAACAGAAAAAAAAGTGTCCAGAGACAAGAGATTATACACACATACACATATATACATATATGTATACATATACGCATACATGTATATACACACACATGTAGAGAGAGAAAGAGAGAGCCTTGGTGGTGCAGTGGTTAAACACTGAGGTGCTCACTGAAAGGTCAGTGGTTTGAACCCACCAGCCACTCCACAGGAGAAAGATGTGGTAGCCTGCTCCCATAAATATTTCAACCTATGGAGCAGTTCTACTCTGTCCTATAGGGTCACAATGAGTCAGAATCAACGGCAACAGGTTTCTATGTAAATACAGTATTCAAGAGACTATATGATTTCTCTTTAAGAACTCCATTTACTACTCTCACATCTAGGTCCTATGCCTCCCAGTTCCCATTTCCATCTCTAGAAATCTGTATTCCTTGACCACCCAGTAAATACTGCAGTTTTATTTTGACTCAGCAGTTTTCCCTTTGAATATGTGCCACCATGCTTAGTTTGAAAGTTTTCCCTTGATATCCATGAATCGTACTTATTGTCCTGTTATTAAACACAGTTACACAGATTCTCTTCTATTTCCTGGAACTTATGCCTAGTGAACTCCTTGAAAATTATTAGAGATTGGCTGGGGTGGTTTTGGATGACAGTGGGAAGCAGGAGTGGAAAGCCACACTAAGAGAGGACCAAATGTCTCTAGCCACACTCAACTCAGGTCAGCCCCAGTCAAGCCCAAGCTGGGAGCTGACCGCACATGCTGAAGTCAGAGCTGTCTGCAGCACGTGTGGGAGACACATACTATTTCATTTCCTCCTTTACTCTCTCTGGAGATCAGCATAACCAAGCTTAAGGAGCAACAGAGGAATTCCAGCAGAGAACTTTTAAATACTCATTTCAGTGTTGGCGGAGGTGGCTTGTGACCCTTACCTGGACTATGACATTAAAGTGGTATATGTGGTATCAATAAAAACTTGTTTTGGGCAGCTGATAATGGTTGTTGACATTTGCAACATGGTAGTATTCATTAAGCTAAAATGAATACTTACAAAATGAATCACTTAAAAAAATCACAATACATTTACTAGATTATGAATTTATTCAAGTACCTCCAAATTATTCAAAATTAATCTTGCAGTTGTTGATTATTGGCTAACAGTCAAGGTGGCTCAGGACTGGCAATGTTTCACTCTATTATACATAAGGTTAAGATTGCCATGACTCTGAGCCTACTTAGTGGCAACCAACATCAACAATGGCAATGATCTATAAAGCTACACAGATGAACATCCGTTTGAATTCTAGGAATTTCATGTGGGTACCACAGTTTGGTCTCTTATCAACAGAAGATTCAAGTTGCCGTGGAAGTTTTGTGCAAAACATCAAGTGTGGCCAGGTCCTTTTCTGTGTATTTGGATCAAGGTAGATGACAAGTTAGATAAAAGTACTGCTTGGCTCTCTATTATTTGTGGCAGAGACATGACAAGAACACAAATGAGATAAGTTAACCTTTAGAAGTTTCATTGACTAGCAATAAATCATCAAAATACAAGAGAAAGCAAAAACAGAGTTATTGGTTTTAAAAATATTTTTACTGACAGTAGTTATATATTATTTGTTAAATTATGTAACATTCCATCTTTATGTCCAACACTCTATTAGGTCTAGAATTACAGAGATTCCAACAGTCTAGAAGGATAAGCAGGCATGTAGACAATCACATGCTATCATTTGTGTAGATGTACATATTTAACACTTTCTGGGAGTGGCCAGGTTGGTCGTCCTGGAAGAGGTGATATTTGAACTGTATTGCAGTAGGGATAGGGATTTTTTTAGATAAATAGGGAGACTATGAAGAATAAAAGAATATTTAGAAAACTGTAGATGAGGAATAGCATAGAGTATCCTAGAAAATGCACATTATTCAGCGGAAATGTAGATTTTCAAGGATAGTAATCAAATCATTAAGGTTTGGTATGCCATGGATATCTACTTCTTGGTTAGACATTACCCTATAACCAGTGGATCAACTGCCATAGATTTCATTTAATTGTTCAAGTGACTGTATTTTATTAGCTGCTGTTAGTGTTTTGGAGTCTTGATGGCACAGTGGTTAAGAGCTCACCTGCTAACCAAAAGGTAGGCAGTTCGAATCCACCAGCTGCTCCTTGGAAACCCTATGGTGTAGTTCTACTCTGTCCTATAGGGTTGCTATAGTTGGAACTGACTTGATGGCAATGGGTTTGGTTTTTGGTTAGTATTTTTGTTTTTCTTACTATGTTTTCAATATCATGCGGTCTCTTGAGTTACGGCACACATGCAAAAGAAGAGAAGCATGTTGAATACTTATTCCTAAAACAGAGATTCAGTTTGTTTAATGTTTACACAGCGATAGATCACATATAGAGTAGCACAGTTTTAGGTGTGAGAGGGCCTTAAGCATAGTTACTTCAACTCACAAATTTGAGTGATAAGGAAAGTGAAGTTTAAAAATGTTCTAATGATCTGCCCAATTGACCTGGCAGAACAAAAAAATCAGTGTGAGTCCCGCTCCCCCTTGGTTATTTTGCTTTCTTAGTGTCAAGTTCATTGATGATAGGAGGGACACGGCCATCAGGGAAGCTACCATCCTTCCAGATGCTGGGACAGCCACTTCCCATCATATATGGCATTGCTTAGATTCCTCAAGTTCTGATGGGAGCTGTTTGGTGAAGTGCAGGGAAAGGTAACTTCAGCTCTAGAAATGCCAGGCCACACCACTGTATGTGCAGCTGCCACTTCTTTTTTTTTTTTTTTTTTTAAGAAAATAACGATTTTACTACTTAGAGGGAAATAAAATCCTAAATTGTAGAAAGGTAGAAAATGATGATGATAGAGTCTTTTGTGGATTTTCAGGTGGTTAATTATCAGTTGAATTAATGGCCATTTATCTTTTCCATGCTTAGAAAAATTTCAGTTCCCATTTTAAGAAGTTAAAATCAGAAAAGCTTTCTGAAGTAGAAAATGGAGAGAAGGAGGACAGCTAATTATCAAGGCATACACAGAAAATAGATTTAGCAAATCAACCACATTGTTTACAGAAATATTAAATATAAGACTCTGTTAGATTTCAGGGACCAATTATTGAATGTTTATTTTAATTCTCATACAGATAATTGGGAGATGTATTTTTAGACTATTAACCTGTCAATATTTTTTATTTGCCCTTGAAAAAATATAGCATTTCTGATATAGCTATATAGCAGAGAGACTTCTCAGCCCTGCAGAATCCTTACTCTGTGAGGAGGGGTTACAGTCAGAGAAGGCCTTACAGCTGGGCCCTCTAGATGCAGGTCTCAAGGTAGGGCCCTCTTTGGCCAAGACTGAGGCCGATATTGAGTTGGGGGACATGATGCTTTATGGAGACATAATGAGTCTGAGAAATCATTGGGGCATCCAGTTGAAAATATTCTAGAGGGAATTGGAAATGTTAGCCTCAGAATAAAAGATGAGTGTATAAAATTAGGAGTCTTAGTTTAGAATTCATAATTAAAGCCTGGAAGATTGGATGAAATTTCTATGGAAGAGAGTATAGAGAGAAGACAGGATAATTGAGACTTGAACTTGGAAAATGCCTATGTATAATTTTATTTAGATAATTATTATTATCATAACACCTGTTGCCACTGAGTTGATTCGGACTCATAGCAACCCTATAGGACAGAGCAGAACTGCCCCATAGGGTTTCCAAGGAGCAGCAGGTAGATTCCAACTGCTGACCTTTTGTTTAGCAGTTGAGCTCTTAACCACTGCACTACCAGGGCTCCATTATCATAATAGTAACTACAAATTATTGAGCCCCAACTATGTGCCAAGGAGTCCTGGGTGGTACAAATAATTTAAGTGCTCAACTGCTATCCAAAAGCTTGGTGGTTCGAACTCACCCAGAGGCACATCTGAAGATAGGCTTGGCAGTCTGCTTCTGAAAGGTCACAGCCTTGATAACTCTATACAGCAGCTCTATTTGCATACATGGCATCACCATGAGTCGGAATTGAGTCAATGGCAACTAACAACAATATTAGAGATGAGGGGACTGCTATAGCATCATTGCTTTTCTTGCATTTCTCCCTAATAAATCAAGAATAGGGGCTATGGCAAAGCAAACTGCTCACTTTTGCTACGCTGCCATATAGTTAGCTTCTGCTTAAGTACACAGCCTCCCAAGAAGAGTGTGGCGATATGTCATGGACTCAGAAATTGCTAGTCGATTGACCTAAGTGCAGGAAGTATTAAGTCACTGCTTGGAAATTTGTTGTTTAAAGGGCATAAAAATTGCTGACATTTACCTAGAAGTGAGAAAAGCAGATGTAGCCAGCTCTGTGTAGGTGGAAAAACTAAACTCTCCTTTAGCTTTTCTCTATCTCTGACTTGTTACTTACCTCAAGCAACGTCATCATTTAGCAGACAAAAGATGTGTTTTCCGGTGCTCAGGGACTTTTGCTAAATCATCAACTGACTCATTAAGTTTCTAATGTTTGGCATTTGCTGAACAAGTTGTGCATAAATATAGTTACCCATACAGTCCTTCAAAATTATGTGTACTTCTTTTGGTAATGCATGAAAACTGATGTTCTTTTAGATATTGTTAATGTGAACATTAAACTAGAACACACTATGTAATTCCCTTACTTCTCCAGGGACTGTATTTTAAGAACAAATGCCATTGTTTTCAGTAACAAGTAAATTGTGCTGTACCTGTGAAAAAGGCTACAAGAAATTATCCATCTACTCTTAGATAATTATAGAAATACATAGACTTTTTCTCTCCCAGGTCAAAGAGTTTAAAAGGAACATTAAGAATCCTAATGAATTGAAATCTGGTGTAATTAGGTGACATTCAAAGCTCTTTGCATCCCTGGTTTCTTTTACTCTAAGGACTTGAGGTTGCAAGTGTGCATCAATCAGGATGCTCTAGATTATGCTGGAGGAATGAACAACCTCAACTTTTAAAAGCTTACATCAGCAAAGGCATATTTCTCACTCATGATTCATGTCCATAATGGCTTGCTCATGCCTCTGACCCATGTCTTTACAATTAGAGACCCAGCAAGAAGGAGTTACTACCATCTGCAGTAATGCCAGTTCAGTGACAGTGGGAAAGGAACCTGGCAAATTGTGCACTAGTTGTTAAAGCTTCTATCAAGAAATGACACCCATCACTTTTATTAACATTTCACAGGCCAAAGCAAGTTCTTGGCCATGCCATTCTAAGAGGATTGGTAAATGTAACCCCACCATGTGTCCAGAAGGAGGAAAATGGAAATATTTGGTGACTAGCACTAATGAAGGAGCCCTGGTAGTGCAGTGGTTAAAGTGCTTGGCTGCTGACTGAAAGGTTGGTGGTTTGAACCCACTAGCTACTCCATGGGAGAAAGATGTGACAGTCTGCTTCTGTAAAGATTTACAGCCTTGGAAACTCTATGGGGCATTTCTACTCTGTCCTATACGGTCACTATGAGTCAAAATCAACTCGATGGCAGTGGGTTTGGTTTGGTTAGCATTAATGATTACTACAATAGCCTTGGTTATAACTGTGTGTTCAAAGAGGCAACTTTAAGATTTAGATGTTCATAAGTTGCCTTCACAACTTTTAAAGCTGGATCACATTTCCGCAGCTTCTTACAAATACTTTTTTTTAAAGTACTTTGCGAATGAGGTCAAGGTGAGATTTTTTTATTACATTTTTGCCCTGCTTCAATTCATTTTGTTCCTAAGATTCAAACTTTTATTCTCAGTCTAATCTTTCAAAAAGTGTAATATGGAAAGTAGGATAAGTAATTGAGAATGGAATGCTTAAATCCATTACCTCTTCTTAAAAATGTCAGCAACAGTTCTTACTGTGTTCATGAGGAGTTGTTGGGTCAACCTAGACTTAAAACTCAGCATTATTCTTACAATTTGACTTTTTTAGAACGTAGTTTTTGTATGCATTTTAGAACTCAGCACAGCATTGACTTCTGTTTGTTAAAAATCAAGACAGACGGTTGGGAGTTTATTGCTTTGTATCTTCAAGCCAGGTTAAAATCAGAGGACAAGCCATCATGGAGCCCCCAAGAAGATTCACCAATTTGCACCACACTGATTTGAAAGCAGACTCTGTGTTTTAAGTAGAGCCTTACTATTGGTACAGAGCAGTGGGAACATTTGTCTTCTGTATCTACTCACACAATTTAGATTGAATTCATCCAAACTGTGAGGCTGATGTCTATATTTACAATACATTTTGAACATTGACCTCCAAGTATAAAAAGGTGAATTGAACGATCACTTTTATGACCTGTAATTTTGGGTGCTATGACACTAAAATGATTTTCTGATTCACTTATTTCTTGAGGCTATGTTTTTTGACACGTTTCATTTGTTTTCCCAGTACATTAATTAGTGCCATCTGATTCTCTCTTTTAGCACTAATATATCCAATACTTGCCATTGTGGCCTACAGCTGCTAAAATAAGGCAAAACAAAATTGTAGAAGGTTTTTAAGCAGAGGAAAGATGTTATTTGATGTGAGTTTTTAAGAAGATCATTTGACTGTTCCCTGGAGAAGGATCAGAGGTAGGTAAGAGTGAGTGCAAAGATCAGGAGAAAAGGTAGTGTGGCAGCCTAGGCTAGAGATGACTGTAATTTGGACCAGGTTGGTGGAGGTTGGTGGTGATGGAGACAAGTGGATGGATTTTAATAGTAATTTAAAAATAGAATTAACATGGTGCTACATTAAAACTAGAAATTGTCTATCTGTTACAGAATTTTCTGATGTCTGTTCTCAGTATAGCCTGACTCTTAGGATTTAATGTCTGGCTGTTGAAATAAATGTAATTTAAAACACAAAATGTTATTTATTAAAAAGTCCTCATACATGAAATAGTGGATGAATAATGCAAATATTTACCAGTTATATTCAGCTTACTTAATGCTTTAATATACATATTTTCAAAAGACACTTAGTCTTGGTGTTTATAGATGGGACTAGCAAATTCTGGCTAATGCTCTTTGATTAATGTCTTGGTTAATTTGGCAGGGTCTTTCCCCTTAGTCTGAGGCTGTGGATTTGACAGCAAATGTGACCTTCACGCAGGTTTGTTAAAAACAGTACTCAAGGAAAATTTTATTCCGTTCAGAGAAGTACAGTGCCATTTTATTCAGGTGTGGATTAGATAACAATAAATCATGCAATAATGTTGAAAGCTACGTCATCAACTTGGACTCATAAAAGAGAAATTATTTCTCATAGACTTCACAATTATGCATAAGCAGCTATGTGAGTCAGGGTTCCCCCACACCATTTCATGTTTTTGATGCTAGATAAGCATGTTATTCTTATATAAGATTCATCATTCATCTGGCTGATATCCAAAGACATTCCTAAGGTACAGAATTAATTTTCCAGAAAAACCTGCTTATTTTGGTACAAAAATTTTTGAACTGAAAAGTTGGGTGGACACTTTCTATTCCTTCCTTCCTTCCTGCCTGCCTTCCTACTTTCCTTCCTACCTGCCTTCCTGCCTTCTTTCCTTCCTTATTTTATTCTTCTTTCCTACTTCCAGCCCTCCCTCTCTTCCTTCATTTCTTGAAGAGCATACAAGTTTCTTGGTAATGACACCATGCCCTCTTTCTAACACTCAAATCATCTAATCCATCAGTATATGCATTACTTGCAAGCCGTATTCAGAACCCAGAAAGTTCTCATCACCTCTACCATTACAGCTCTAATCCAAACTAACATCATTGTTTTCCTGTGTTATTGCCAAGAATCTCCTGACTACTCTTCAGGCTTCTAGCCTCGTCTATGGAATTGTATTCGCCCAACAGCAGCCATTGGCACCTTAAAAATGTAAGCTGTATCATAGCATTCCTCTAAGTAAATGATCTGTGCCTGCCCATCTCAGAGTAATGCCAAGTCTTTATTACGATCCTATGTGACACATGATTTGCTACATCATTTACACTTTAGGACTCTCTTAGATCTTATCTCCTTCTCCCTGCCTCTCTGGCCACACACTGGCCTCCTTGCTACTTCGCAGATATTCCAGGCACCCTTCCACATAAATGCCTTTTCTTTTGCTGTTTTCAGTGTCTGAATGTTCTTCTCCTAGATGCCTTGATTTTGCTCCTTCACATTATTCAAGGATCTTCTCAATCATTGCCTGATAAGAGAGCGATTTGCTGACCACCTTATATGAAATAGGACCCTTCACATAATTCTCTATTACATTTTCTCCTTTAATTTTCTTCACTTACTACACTTTCCCCACTGTGGTAGGTGGAATAATGGTCCCCAGAGATGTCCATGTCCTAATCCCCAAAAGCTGTGAATATATTGTCTTATATGGCAAAGGTTACGTTGCAAATGTGATTAAGTTTAGTACCTTGAGATGGGTAAATTATTCTGGATGATCTAGGAGGGTTCAATGTAATCACAAGTATCCTTGTAAGAAGGAGTTAGAAGGTCTGAGTCGCAAATGAGACGAGATGATGAAGGAAGAGATTGGAGTGTTGTCATTGCTGAAAAGGGACCACAGGCCAAAGAATGCAGGTAGCCTCTGTTGTTGTTGTTAGGTGCCATCAAGTTGGTTCTGACTCATAGTGACCCTAAGTACAACAAAACAAAACACTGCCTAGACCTGCACCATCCTCACAATAGCTGATATGCTTGAGCCCATTGTTGCAGCCACTGTGTGTATTCATCTCCTTGAGGGTCTTCCTGTTTTTCGCTGACCCTCTACTTTACCAAGTATGATGTCCTTCTCCAGGGACTGGTCCCTTCTGATAACATGTCCAAAGTATGTGAGATGAAGTCTTGCCATCCGTGCTTCTAATGAGCATTCTGGCTGTACTTCTTGCAAAACAGATTTGTTCATTCTTCTGGCAGTAATCAATATTCTTTGCTGTGATGGTTAAGATTGTGTGTCAACTTGGCTGGGACATGATTCTCAGCGTTTATATATGATCACTCCTATGATGGATCTGCTGTGAGTAGCCAATCAGTTGAAAGAGTTTCCTTGGGGTGTGGCCTGCATCCAAATATAAGTGAACATTCTGGCTTTTGTCCTCTCTGGATCCTGCAGCTGCCTCCTGTTCATCTGACCTACGGTTCTTGGGACTTGAGCTAGCAGCTTACTTGCCGATCTTGGGATTCAGTGATCTTCACAGCCTGTGAGCAAGAGCCCTGCTCTCCGACCTGCTGATCTGGGGTTTACCAGCCCATGCAGCTACGTGAATCAGGAGAAGTCTCTATCCTGATCCACCGACTTGGGACATTCCAACCTCTACAATCACATGAGCCGTTTCCTTGATACTAATCTCTCTCTATATATTTTGTATGCTTTAGTGATTTTGCTTCTCTAGAGAACCCAGCCTAAGACATTTACCAACACCATAATTCAAAGGCATTAGTTCTACTTTGGTCTTCTTATTCATTGTCCAGTTTTCAAATGCATATGAGGTGATTGAAAACACCATGGCTTCAGTGAGGTGCACCTTAGTCCTTAAAGTGACATCTTTGCTTCTGAGAACTTTAAACAAGTCTTTTGCAGCAGATTGGCCCAACACAATGCATCTTTTGATTTCTTGACTGCTGCTTCCATGGATGTTGATTGAAATCATTGACAACTTCAATCTTTTCTCCATTGATCATGATGTTGCTTATTGGTCCGTTTGTGAGGATTTTTGTTTTTTGATGATGAGGTGTAATCCATACTGAAGGCTGTGGTTTTTGATCTTTATCAGTAAGTGCTTCAAGTCCTCTTTACTTAAAGCAAGAAAAGTTGTGTCATCTGCATATCGCAGGCATGCAGGTAGCTTCTAGAATGTAGAAAAGGCAAGATATGGAATTTCCTGTAGAGCCTCCAGAAGAAACACAGCCCTGCTGACACCTTGATTTTAGTACTCCTGACCTCCAGAATGGTAAGCTAAAAATTTGTGTTGTTTTAAGACACTAAGTTTGTGGTAATTTGTTACAGCAACAGTAGGAAACTAATGTAGCCCCTGAACTAACAAGTAACCTTGGAATACTTTCAATTCAGTGCCCCATCACATTGGAGTTGGCCTATGTGGTAGTCATTAGCATTGCTCACTAAATATGTCTGGTTTTCCTTCTGAGCATATGGAATAATTGCTCGTTCCTGCCTCCTTTAAGTTAAGTATGGCCATGTGGCTTTTTTGGGACAATGACTTGTGAATGAAAGTAGCATATGTAACTTCCATATAAAGCTCTATAAACCTTTGAAAAAGTAGCCATATCCCTATTTTCCTCACTTTTTGTGGATATAACTCCTTGATAAGATGTAGTCCCCATGAGCCTGCTTTTCTTTTTTTTTTCCCCCATACAAAAATTTATAAATACACTGTTATGTGACCCTCATTACTCTGCCTATACTGTGACAGCACACTAGTCCTTTCCATCCCTGATTCCCCATGTCCATTCAACCAGCTACAAACCCTTTCTGCCTTCCCATCTCATCTCAGGACAGAAGCTGCCTGTTTAGTCTCTTGTATCTACTTGAGGTAAGAGGCACACTCCTCACGAGTATCACTTTGTGTCCCACAGTCCAGTCCCAATCCCTGTCCAAAGAGTTGGCCTCGGAAATTGTTTTAGTTCTGGGCTGATAGAGAATCCAGGGGACATGCTTTCTGGGATTCCTCCAGTGTCACTCAGACCATTAAGGCTGGTCTTACTAGAATTTGAGTTCTGCACCCCACCTTTCTCCTGCTCCATCAGGGACTCTCTGTTTTGTTCGCTGTCAGGGCGGTCATTGGTGGTAGCTGGGCACCATCTAGTTCTTTTGGTCTCAGGCTAATGAAGTCTCTGGTTTAAATGGCCCTTTCTATGTCTTGGGCTACTACTTTCCTTATGTCTTTAGTGTTCTTCATTCTCCTTTACTCCAGGTGGTTTGGGACCAATTGATGCATCTTAGATGGCCACTTGCAAGCTTTTAAGACCCCAGACGCCACTCACCAAAGTAGGATGCAGAATATTTTCTTAATAAGCTTTGTTATGCCAATTGACCTGGATGTCCCCTCAAAGCATGGTCCCCAGACCCCTACCCCTGCTACTCTGTTTCTCAAAGTATACGACTGTATTCAGGAAACTTCTTAGCTTTGGTTTAGTCCAGTTGTGCTGACTTCCCCTGGAGTGTGTGCTGTCCTTCCCTTTGCCTAAGATGATTCTTATCTACTATCTAGTTAGTAAATAACACTCACCCTTCATCCCAACCCTCATAACCATCAAAGAATGTTTTCTTCTGTATTTAAACCTTTTCTTGAGTCCTTATAGTAGTAATCTTATACAGTATTTGTCCTTCTGTGACTGACTAAATTCACTCAGCATAATAAGTTCCAACTTCCTCCATGTTATACAATGTTTCATCACTTCATCCTTGTTCTTTATCGTTGCATAGTATTTCATTGTGTGGATATACCATAATTTGTTTATCCATTCATCCATTGATGGGCACCGAGGTTGTTTCCATCTTTTTGCTATTGTGAACAGTGGTGCTGTGAACGGGGGTGTGCATATATCTATTCGTGTGATGGCTCTTATTTCTCTAGGATATATTCCAATGAGTGGGATAGCTGGATCATATGGTACTTCTATTTCTAGCTTTTTAAGGAAGCGCCAAATCTATTTCCAAAGTGGTTGTACCATTTTACACTCCCACCAATGGTGTATAAGTGTTCCAGTCTCTCCTCAACTTCTCCAGCATTTATTATTTTGTGTTTTTTGGATTAGTGCTAGCCTTGTTGGGGTGAGATGATATCACATTGTAGTTTTGATCTGCATTTCTCTGATGGCTAATGATCGTGAGCATTTCTTCATGTGTCTGTTAGCTGCCTGAATATCTTCTTTGGCGAAGTGCCTGTTCATATCCTTTGCCCGTATTTGAATTGGGTTATTTGTCTTTTTGTTGTTGAGGTTTTGCAGTATCTTGTAGATTTTAGAGACTAGATGCTGATCAGATTTGTCATAGCTGAAATTTTTTTCCCAGTCTGTACAACATTGTCTTTTGACGCTTTTGGTGAAGTCTTTTGATGAGCATAGTGTTTGATTTTTAGGAGCTCCCATTTATCTAGTCTCTCTTCTGGTTCTTGTGCATTGTTACTTATGGTTCGTATTGTGCTTATGCCATGTATTAGGGCTCCTAGCATTGTCCCTGTTTTTTCTTCCATGATCTTTATCGCTTTTGATTTTATATTTAAGTCTTTGATCCATTTTGAGTTAGTTTTTGTGCATGGTGTGAGGTATGGGTCTTGTTTCATTTTTTTGCAGATGAATATCCAGTTATGCCAGCACCATTTGTTAAAGAGACTGTCTTTTCCCCAATTAACAGACTTTGGGCATTTGTCAAATATCAGCTGGTCATAGGTGGAAGAACTTATGTCTGGATTCTCAACTCTGTTCCATTGGTCTACGTATCTGTTGTTGTACCAATACCAGGCTGTTTTGGCGGTATAATAGGTTCTAAAATCAGGCAGTGTGAGGCCTCTCACTTTGTTCTTCTTCTTGAGTAATGGTTTATTTATTTAGGGCATCTACGCTTTCCATATGAAGTTGGTGATTTGTTTCTCCATCCCATTAAAAAATGCCGGTGGAATTTGGATCGGGATTGCATGGTATCTGTAGATCGCTTTGGGTAGAATTGACATTTTCACTTTGTTGAGTCTACCTATCCATGAGCAAGGTATGTTTTTCCACTTATGCAGGTCTCTTTTAGTTTCTTGCAGTAGTGTCTTGTACTTTTCTCTGTATAGATCTTTTACGTCTCTGGTTAGATTTCTTCCTAAGTATTTTATCTTCTTGGGGGCTATTGTAAATGGTATTGATTTGGTGATTTCCTCTTCGAGGTTCTCATTGTTGGTGTAAAGGAATCCAGCTGATTTTTGTATGTTTATCTTGTATGCTGAAACTTTCTGAAATCTTCTATTAGTTCCAGTAGTTTTCTTGCGGATTCTTCGGGGTTTTCTGTGTATAAGATCATATCATTTGCAAATAGAGATACTTTGATTTCTTCCCTACCCATGTGGATGCAGTTTATTTCTTTTTCTAGCTTAATTGCTCTGGCTCAGACCTCCAGCACAATGTTGAGTAAGAGTGGTGATAAATGGCATCTTTGTCTGGTTCCCGTTCTCAAGGGGAATGCTTTCAATGTCTCTCCATTTAGGATGATGTTGGTTGTTCGCTTTGTATAAATGCACTTAATTATGTTGATGAATTTCCGTTCTATTCCTATTTTGTTGAGAGTTTTTATTATGAATGGGTGTTGGACTTTGTCAAATGCCTTTTCTGCATCAATTGATAAGATCATGTGGTTCTTGCCTTTTTTTTTTATTTAGGTGATGGATTACATTGATTTTTTTTTCTAATGCTGAACCATCCCTGCATACCTGGTATAAATCCCACTTGATCATGGTGAATTATTTTTTTGATATGTTGCTAAATTCTATTGGCTAGAATTTTGTTG
>NW_004444075.1:541772-558855 GCF_000243295.1 Trichechus manatus latirostris
ATCTTGGATAGATATCTTGTCATCTTTCACAATATCAGGGAAGTTTTCTGCCAACAAATCTTCAATGATTCTCTCTGTATTTTCTGTATCCCCCACCCCTCCCCAGTTCTGGTACTCTAATCACTCGTACGTTATTGCTCTTGATAGAGTCCCATGTAATTCTTAGTTTCTTCATTTTTTAAATGCTTTCATCTGATTTTTCCTCAGATAAGTTGGTGTCAAGTGCTTTATCTTCAATCTCAGTAATTCTGACTTCCATTGCTTCAATTCTGCTCCTATGACTTTCTATTGAGTTGTCTAATTCTGAAATTTTATTGTTAATCTTCAGGATTTCTCATTGCTGTCTCTCTATGGATTCTTGCAGCCTGTTAAATTTGTCATTATGCTCTTATCTAATCTTTAATTTCCTCTATTATGAGTTGTGCATTTTGCTTAATTTCCTTAATAATTTCTTGAAGAGTTCTGTATATTAATCTTTTGTATTCTGCCTCTGGTAATTCCAAAAAAATTTTCCTCCTCTGGAAAATTTCTAGATTCTTTATTTTGGGAGCTTGCTGAAGCTATCATGGACTGCCTCTTTATGTAATTTGATATTGACTGTTCTTTCTGAGCCATCAATAAGTTATTGTGTTTAGTTATTTTATGTTTGCTTACTGTGTCCTAGCTTCTTGTTTTGTTTTGATATACCCAATTGGCTACTCGTATGAGCTAGTTTGATTGTTGGCAGCTTTGAAGCTCTAATGTCCTGTGACCAGTTGGTTAGATCTGTTACTAGGTATGTGAGCTCAGGAGTCCGCCCACTCCTCCTGTATGGATTCAGCTCAGTTGCTCAGGTAGATAGCCACCAAGTGTGTGGTTTAGGCTCTCACTTACAGTCCTAGACAGGCATAGGTGATTGGTGTAGGCACAGGCAGCTGGTTGCAGCAGGGGGACACACTCTGAGCAAGGCAGGGGGCTGACGGCTGCCTGCAAGTGTCCAGGAGGAAGGCTTGTCCCTGTTCCCTAGAGCGTGTAGGTGGGTGGGTTTTACAGCCAGACTATGAGCACCTAATGCTGTTTGCTGTGAGGACTGGGGGGCACCTCTTATTCATGGCCCCTCTCACAGGTGGCTAGGTGGCATGGGTGGAGCCACCAGTCCTCAGGCCCCTGATGTGGGTAGGTGAAGACCCTACTTAATTGGCAGAGAAGTGTCAAATGTCAAGAACGTGCCACTTCACAGCAGAAACAGTTGAAGCTAGACTTCCCATATATATCCTGTTGTACTGTGGTAATGAGGGCCTATGCTGTTGAGATGGGCCCACACGAGTCTATGCAGGGAGAAAGGCACTCAAAGTCCATAGATCCCTTATGCCTGTTCCAAGGTAAAGGAGCTGTGCCTGCCCTGAGTTCCTGGCTTAGGGGAGCCAGAAGTTTATTTTTTCTTCTGTTTGTTAATTTGTTCACTCTCCAAGGCAGGGAGAATGGCTCTGGGCGTGTGAAGTGTCCTACTTCCGGCCCAGGGGACTCAGCAATTGCTGAAACCAATCTGAGACCCACTGCAGAGCAGGGGGCAGGGAGGTACATGTGAGAGAGAGGTTTTTCCCTAAGGGGGGGTGTTTTGGATCCATGCAGTAGGCTGTACTCAATTACTTATCTTTTGCCGATCTAGGGTTGCTTCTCACTGGTTCTTGGTGGCCATGTAGACTCTCTGGCGCTGGGTCTCTCCCGGTGCAGAAAACGCGGTTTCTGAGCACCACCGCTTGCCTGCCTCACTGCTTACCCCCGAGCTGATCAGGCCTGAAGTGCTCAGGCTCTCGCCAGGTCAGGTCTGGCAATTCCTCACTGCTTCCAACTGTCTCTCCCTCCCCCTGCCACTCAGTCTGTTTTCTCACCTCTGCCTTTGATATTCAGGGGTCCCTGATTGCCATATATAATCAATTCACTGTTTTTTTTGGGTATTTGTTGTAAGAGGGTCCACTGGAAGTGTCTGACTACTCCGCCATATCGGCTCCGCCCGAGCCTGGTTTTCTGAGAGAACAATGAGCATATTACCTCAGCCAACCCAAGTGAGTAGGTAATAGGAATGAGAAATAAATCTTTTCATTTAAAGCTGCTGAGCTTCTGGGGTTTTTTGTTTGTTTGTTTGTTGTTACAACAGCAAAATCTAGCCCAGCACTTCTAATTTTTTGGTCTCAGGATCTTTTTACACTCTTAAAATTTATTGAGGACTCTAAAGAGCTTTTGTTTATGTGGGCTTTAGCTATCAGATTTACTATGCTAGGAATTTAGATGGACATTTTAAAAGTAACTCATTTTAAAATAACAATAATAAATTCACTTCATGTTTGCATAGTGTTATGGATTGAATTGTGTCCCCAGAAATGTGTGTCAACTTGGCTAGGCCATGATTTCTGGTACTTTGTGATTGTCCACCATTTTGTGATGTGTTGTAAATCTTACCTCTATGATGTTAATGAGGCCAGATTAGAGGCAGTTATGTTAATGAGGCAGGACTTAATCTACAAGATTAAGTTGTGTCTTGAGTCAATTTCTTTTGAGATATAAAAGAGAAAGGCAAGCAGAGAAACAGGGGGACCTCATGCCACCAAGAAAGAGAACCAGGAGGGGAGTGTGTCCTTTGGACACAGGGTCCCTGCACTGAGAAGCTCCTAGACAAGGGAAGATTGATGACAAGGACCTTCCCCCAGAGCCGACAGAGACAGAAAGCCTTCCCCTGGAGCTGACACACTGAATTTGGACTTTCAGCCTCCTAGACTGTGAGAGAATAAATTTCTCTTTGTTAAAGCCATCCACTTGTGATATTTCTGTTATAACAGCACCAGATAACTAAGACACATAGATAATATATATTTTATGACAATAACTAAATTTTCCTAGATAAAAACCAATTTCATGAGACGAGTAGCACTTTTTATACTATGTATTTGTAAATAACTTTCATATCTGGCTGAACAGAAGATAGCTGGATGCTCATATCTGTTTCCGCATTCAGACTGTTGTATTTTGTTGTTTTGGTTGAAGTATATATAGAAGATACAGCCTCGTATACTTGTATAGTTTAAAAGGGAGAAGTCTTTTTTATACCCTTTTCAGATAATTGTGGATATTCTTTGATAATACACTAACTCTGAAATGGTAGTTTCTTAAAGGTTAATTGCAAAGTAGAATCTAAAACCATGTCAATGAACTTTTCATACTATCTTACATCAAATCCATTGGTCTATCTTGTACTTTGAATTGGATTCATGCCTGATTCTGTAATGGCATTCTTTGGAAATTTGGAAAACATAGACTCACTGAGTTATGCAGCTCTTTCAAATGAAATCTATTCCATTATATAATATCTTTATATTTCATTATATAATATCTTTAATATCCCTATTAAATCTGTTTAGAAGAAGTTTTTTGTATCAAGAAACTGTTAAGCCACTGTTGGCAGATACATATTTTCCAAAATTCTAACATTCATTTGAATGATCAAATTCTACCATTGACAACAAACACTGGCTGTTGTTTTCCTTGAAGTTGCAAAGCTCACTTTGCTCATTTCTGAGAAAGACTCAAGTCTGCAATATCTACAAAATACTCAAGTCTGAATAGCCATAGTTTGTCCATTAACTGTTATTTCTAGTGAAAATGACACTTAATGAAGAAGTGGGGAAAAAAGCTGCTAATTCAACTTGCAACTCAAACAGCCAATAGTGCTTTTCCTGGAGATGACATTGTTGGAGGCAACTTCTGACATGGTTGTCAATGATCCTCGCTTCCTGGATTTCACACTCTTGTGTAGTTCCCTCCCTTTGAGTGTGGGCTGGACCTTGTGACTTGCTTCTAACAAATAGAATATGGCAAAAGTGATGGGGTGTTACTTCTATGGTTAGATTATAAAAGACTATGATTTCTTTCTTGCTGGACTTCTCTCTCTGGTTCCTCTCACATGCTTGCCTTGATGGAGAAGGCAACTATCTTAGTCATCTAGTGCTGCTATAATAGAAATACCACAAGTGGATGGCTTTAACAAAGAGAAATTTATTTCTCACAGTCTAGTAGGCTAGAAGTCCAAATTCAGGGCGTCAGTTCCAGGGGATGGCCTTCTCTCTCCGTTGACTCTGAGGAAGGTCCTTGTCATCATTCTTCCCCTGAACTAGGAACTTCTCCATGCAGAACCCTGGGTCCAAAGGACATGCTCTTCTCCCGGCACTGCTTTCTTGGTGGTATGAAATCCCCAACTCTCTGCTTGCTTCCCTTTCCTTTTATCTCTTGTAAGATAAAAGGTGGTACAGGCCACACCCCAGGGAATCTCCCTGTACATTGGGTCAGGGATATGACCTTAGTAAGGGTGTTACAATCCCAACCTAATCCTCTTTAACATAAAATTACAATCACAAAATGGAGGATAACCACCCAATACTGAGAATCATGGTCCAGCCAAATTGATACACACATTTTTTGGGGGACATAATTCAATCCATGACAGCAACCTAGCAAGGAATTGACAGTGGCCTCTAGTCAATGGCCAACAGACAACTTATATCCTCAGTCCAAAAACCTTGAAGGAATTAAATACTCCAACAACCACATGAGTGGATCCCTCCCCCTTTGAACCTTGAGATGACTGTGACCCCAGCTGACACGCTGATTGCAGTCTTGTAAGAAACTCTGGGTTCATACCTTGATTGCGGCTTTATGAACCCAGAGAGCAGTGCCTGATATCCTGATCTACAGAAACTGTGAGATAATAAGTACGTATGTGTTGTTTTAAGCTGCTACATTTTGGGATAATTTGTTACACAGCAATAGATAATTAATAGAACCATCTATTTTACCATACATCATTCTTTCCAGTTTTTTCACACAGTATTAAATTCTTTCCAGTTTTGTCACTCAAGGTCCAAGATTTAATAAAATGAATAATTTTTACTGCTTCATTACGGATATCCTTCAGTGAACCTAGCATTTTATTGACTGCGAGTACGTGAAGCTAAAGTATACAAAGACTACTAGTATATCTTGGTTCCATTGCTTTGATTTGTTCTAAGGTGTCAGCAATTTTACCCACCATTGCATTCACACCATCTGTGCAAATGTTAACATAGTGAAAAAGGATAATTGTCAACACAGTAAAAAAGAAAAAAGGCCAATAATGGAAAAGACAAATAATGTAGAGAATTGTTTTGACCTCACAGACTTCTTGAAAGGTTTTCTAGAACCCTTAGGGTCTGAGGATCACACCTTCAGAACTACTGATCTAGCCTATGACAATTATTACATCAGGTGGGCTGTTAATTTGTTATCCCTGGTCTCTATGTTACACCACAGTAGAATTGCCCTAAGGAAAGGCAATGCTCAATTCTGTTCATTTAAAAAAAGAAAGATGGTTTTTCTTCCTACAGAGTACATGTACATGATTGACGATACTCATCAATTCATGCCTATTGAAATATTGCTTAGCTTCAGTCTTCACTATTCTCCATTCCAAGATCATACACTTCAACAGAGTAGTTTTGGCTATCTCATTTGTTACTTGTCAGGACTGACTTTGGCCTGTATTTGCTTAATTAGCATGAAATACATGTAAATATGTTCTTGGCATGTGTGTTTGCATGTGTTTCTGTATGAATTCTGTATTCTACATTTTGAATTCTGATATTCAAACTTGTATTCGAAGATATATATGTATATGTATGTATACAAGTATTTCCATTTTATCTTATTATTATTAAAATTGATGCTACACTAATAATAATAATATTTGCTTATTATAGGGAATTTAGAAATTAAATATGTATAAATGAAAAGATTACACATTATCGTTTCACCAAGATATAGTCATTGCTACAAGTTTTGTGTTTTGTTTTGTTTCTTTTCACACATTTGGAATTTGTGTCATTAGTGTTTTAACTTTTCTTTAACAAAATAAATAGGAAATTTCCACACTGTTCTTTTAAAACTTCTAGTTGTGGTTGCAGACAAATTAAACAACCATGTAATTTGATTTTATTGTAAAGAATTGTGATTTCACATCACAAAGGCAGCAGTATTCAACCATCCAGAGTATTAAAAAAATTAAAACACTTACTCTAGGTTAATTTTGTGTATATTGTTAACATGTTATAAAGTGGTAATAAATGATGTGAGTTTTATTGGCCTAATTTTATATGCTATCCTGTATATATTATAGATCTTAAGTTTACATGCATTCATGCATAGGTGTGTAAATTATAAAACAAAAGGAAAAACACACTAAGAAACACATCAAAATTATCTTTCATTTATAAATAATAGAAGTGATAAATTTCAAGTCCCTGAAGATTGATTTTGTTTTATTAAACATGAATTCACAGATGTTACAAGGTAGTCAGCACTGGTTTAAAATCCAGGTGGTATCCCCATGTGAATCCTGCTCCAAAACAAGCCATGGTAGATTTATCTCAGAGGTCTATGCCATTGATTCTTGTAGCCATGGCTGAGCTGATCCTTAGCAACTAGAGTTGACGCTTATTTATGGCCGGAATTAACACCCTGGTCAGGTCTCTGATTAAAAAAAAAAAAAAGAAATTGTCGTAGAGTCAATTCTGACTCATAGCGAGTCAGTCTCTGATGGGCTATTATAATGAGACCTCTCATTATTTCCCCATCTCCATTTCTACCACACAATCAATAAAACTGCCTTAAAAAAGACAACAGAGGAATCAGAAAATAGTTAAATATTTTCTGTGACTCCCTACAGCTCTACACGTTGTGCATGCTTACACATGCTGAACACAAGATGGAACTCATTTTTGATCCTAACTAGTACAAATACAGCACGTTCTTTGCAGACTGCTGTCTTTAGGGAAGGAGAGCGGGGAGTCACTGGGTATACATATACTGACAACTGTTTTGTATTTAATGGCCAGGGATTAGTGCTATTAAAATCTGGGTTCTATGTTATTCCTACCCACATTTACTATTTATAAAGCTTTGTATATGGGCATAGTATTTAATGTTAGATGAAATTGTGCCAAATTTTCTTCCCTAAGGAGCCTTCAATCTGAAAGCACTAGAAGAAAAATGCAGGAGGGAGATTATGGGAAAATGGAGGCTGATTAAGGGTTACAAATCTGGCATTGCTTTGCAGAGTAGGTGAATTACAAGGAAACTTTGAAAGCTGAGAAATGATGCTGAGATTGGGAAGCTGTTCAATAAAATAAACCGATAACTGGAAGCAAGTAAAAGGATCAGGAAGGAAGAGTTTCAGCCCTTTAGATGGCATCTACATCTTCAGCTCTGACATTTCCTCATACAACATGTTCACCTGGCTTCTCTATGTCATCTCATTTCCAAACCAGTGGTTCTCAAGCTTGAATGTATATCAGAATCACCTGAGAGGCTAGTGAAAACACAGGTTGGTGGCCCACACATCAATTTCTGCTTAAGCAGATCTGGGTCGGGCCCTGATGGTGCAGTGGTTAACAGCTCGGCTGCTAACCAAAAGGTTGACAGTTTGAATCCACCACCTGCTTCTTGGAAACCCTCTGGGGCAGTTCTACTCTCCTCTTATAGGGTTGCTGTTAGTTGGAAATCAACTCGATGGCAATGGTTTGTTTTTAAATTTTGGGGGGTGGGGGTTTGGGCCCAAGAATGTGCATTTCTAACAAGATCTTAGAAATTGCTGCTATTGTTCATCCTGGAACCACACTTTGAGAACCTCTGTTCTAAACCAGTATCTTCAATTCCTCTTATATTATTCTCCAAACTCCAGATTGCAATATTCTTTGTCTTCTTTATAGTCAGGCAATATTCAAGTTCTATCTTTTCTTTCCTAGGAACTTCTTTCAGATTTGTTTTTTCTTTTCATTTTTTAAACTTACAGCCATTAACCTAATCTGATACTACTACAACTCGTATACTACTATTACTGCTAGTACTAGCAACAATAGGAACTATAATTATTACTACAAACTTCTTTGTACACTTACTGTATGCAAGGCATTGTGGTAACCACTTTCACTATATTATCTCAATAAATACTATTGTTTTATTCTCATTTTACCAAAGAGATTAATTTACAGCTAAATGAATTCACTTGCAACATTCTTATCCTGGTGAGCAATAGAGAAGGGACGTCAATGATGGTCTACCTGACACCAAAACTCGTGTCCTTCCTATGTTCATCCAGTATTCAGACCTCACCTGATGGCCACTTCTCTCGTGCAGCTCCTCTTCTCTGATTAGGCCAATGCCTACAGGTGACCTCTCTTCCTTCTCTCAACTGCTACTGATGGCCTCTATGCTATGCAGACTTGGCAAATGATAAAAGGGCATCGCAAGTCAGTACAAAAGGGATAGATTAAAGAAATGCCACTGAGACAGTTAAATGCCTACATGACACAATACCCAAAAATAACAGAAGGAATAAAATCCTCACTATAAAAAATAAAACTTGGAAAATTTTTGAAGAAAATATGGCACAAAAGTACAGATTTTAAAGTATAAGATTGATAAAATTTTAAACACAACAAAAAAAATTATAAACAAAATATAAGGTAAACAGTAGACTGGGGAAATGATTTGCAACGATTATGAATAACAAAGGATTAGTTTAGAAAACATGCAATCAACTTCTACAAGTCATCAAAATTCACAAGAGAAAAACAAGGTGGCCAATATTCTTACAAAAATATGTTCAAATTTCAAAAAATGAGGGAATCGCATTATGTATCAGCACAATGTAAGTAAGCTCATACTTAATCAGACTGGTATGAAGTAACGTCTGAGTGTCTGCAGAGGTGAGTCCTTGGAAACTGCTGGGATCTGCTTATTGGAGTGTATATTGGTTTCCTAGGACTGCCATAACAAAGTACCACAAACTGCGTGGCTTATATGAACGTGAATGTATTGTCACAGTTCTAGAGTCCAAAATCAGGATATTGGGTATGTTGATTCCTTCTAAGAGCTCTGAGGGAGGACTTGTTCCATGTCTCTCTCCTACCTTTTGATAACAGCCAGCCATCTTTGGCATTCCTTACCTTGTAGACACACCACTTCAACTACTGTCTGTCTCTGTCTTCACGTAGCCATCACCCTCTGCGCGTCTCTCTGCGTCTCTTCTCTTTTAAAAGGACACTGCTCATGTTGGGTTAGGGCCCACTCTACTCCAGAATGTCCTCATAACTGAAAATATCTTCCGTGACACTGTTTCCAAAGAAGGTCACGTTCACAGGTACCAGGTTTCAACATACCGTTTTGGGGCACGTTCAATCCAGAATAGAGCATGACTTATTTCAATTACTTTGGATAAAAGTTTCAAATATTGCAGTGTGATTACTTTTGGGTGTGGCCTTTCTAGCCATGATCTTGCAACTCCCACCGAGGTGATTGTGTGATAGGGTAATTGTGGCTTTCCAAGGGGATTGGTCAGTTTTGCTTTAAAAGACAGCCAATTTCAGAGCAGAGAGGAGGAGCCTACCACCAAGGATAGGAGAGACCCAGTAGGAGGAGATGGTGTGGTGGGCTTTTCCCCCACCCCAGCCCATGGAGAGAGAAAGCTGATTGCCTTTGGGCAGAGACTGAGGGCCAGGGAGAGGCGTACCTGCGAGTACGGCTGGGAAGAGGTCTCCTGATGGAAGGACTGTATCTTGAGTGTCCTCGAGCCTGAATTTGTAACTGTTACTTCCCTAATAAACCCCATAATTGTGAGTATGATCTGTGAGCTCTGTGTAGCCATTGCAATGAATTATCGAACCCAGTAGAGAATGCTGTGGGAGGGGCAGTTGCTGTCAGAATTAGTAAAGATGGCAGAGAGAGGAGGCTTATCTGGCCATTGCCACAGGAGAATCAGCCTTGCTCTGTTGATCTTTGTTCTCCTTTCCCTTTGTGAAGTTAGAGGAGGTCAGACACTGCCACCGTGCCGTTTTTACAAATACCTATTAAGTTAATAATTTACATATCTATGACTTATTAAGGAGCCCTGGTGGCACAGTGATTAAGAGCTACAGCTACTAACCAAAAGATCTGCAGTTTGAACCCACCAGCCACTCCTTGGAAACTCTACAGGGCAGTTCCACTCTGTCCTATAGCGTCAATATAATAAGACAAGTTCGACTCGATGGCAATGGGTTTATGACTTATTAGTTCCACTTCTAGGCATATACTCCATCAGAAAATCTCTTCAACAGGCACACAAGGAGATAGGTATAAGGATCTTCACCACACCATTGTTTGTGGTCGTAAAAAATTGAGAACCATGTCCTCAATTTACTGAATAATTAGTTTGTGTGTTTTATTTATACAAAGAATGCTATTCCTCATTTACAACAAATCTTATAAACATAATGTTGGATAAAATCAGTAAATCACAATGTATGCAAAAATGCTATTTATTTAAATTAAAATTCTACATATTATTTAAGAATACAAACATATGAAACAAAAGTATAAAAACACAGACGGAAAGAATGATGGTAGAATGATAGTCAGGATGATAGTAACGTCTGGGGAGGGAGGCAGGAAAAAGTGATCAGGTGGTGGCTTCAATTGTATAAGTGATATTTTATTATTTAGTTAAAATATCTAAATCAAATATGGCAACATGCTAATGCTTGTAAATTAATATGGAAGGTACTTGTGTGTGTGTGTGTTTTTTATTTTTTCTCTTCACTTTTCTTCATTTTTGAAGTTTTTCATGGTTAAAAAAGATTTAAAAAATGTTAACAAAGGCTTTCATGATCAGAGAAATTTTGGATATTCTGAGTAAATTAAAGTACAACCATTTTCTTTCCTGAAAACTTTTCCCAGCCATTAATATACTAATGGACATTGTGAATTGCTGAGAAGGTAATGTCTTATAAAATATTTGCCGAACTTATTTGGCCATGGAAGACTTTTATTTTGTTTAATGAAACATCTATTAACATCTCGTGGATATTTTGGGAAACACTGTTATACATCATAGCACTTAATTTTCTCAAATTGTTTCATGTAATTTAACTTGATTTCCCTGATTCTATTTTCCAGCTCCTTGAGGTCAGGACCTAAGTATTATACCTTTTAGCATTTCCAGTTTAGTGGGGCATATAATGGCCATACAAGTAATACTTTCATGGTTTGTTTTTTTCTGGGCAATTATTGTGCAGACCATTATATTAAGTGTAGGTTTTGGAGAGGAGTAGTAAAAGTAATCCTGTATAGTTTTATATGTGAATAAATAGATAAACTAAAGAACAGAACAAAGATAAACATAAGGATAACGGTATTTTTCAAACAAATGTAGTACATTGGTGCCAAAAAATTACCAGAAGGAATCTCTGAAGACATCTCTGCTGAAGACGTCTTTCCTTCACTTACTGATTCATTTACTGCAACCAATATTATGAATATTTTCAAAGTGCCAAGCAACATACCAGGTGCTGGAGATATAAGGATGAGCAAGACATAATTCATACCATCAAGGAGCCTGCCTAAAGAAAGACAATAAGATAGAAGCAAGCGCAAAGTCCTGTAAGCATAAGAAAGCCCCTAACAGGACACTTAATCTGGTCCTAGGCAGTCAGGAAATGTTTCCTGAAAGAAGTAGTGTTCCTATGCTGAAACTTGAAGGATGAAGGTTAAATCTCTTTTTATATGCTTATTGACCATTCTCTTTTGTGAAGTCCAAGTCTTTTGACCAGTTTTAAAATGAATTTCCTTTTTACTATCGATTTGTAGGAGCTAAAAATCATGTTTATAAGTCTTATGTCAAATATATGCATTGAGAATATTTTCTCTGAGTCTATGGTTTGCCTTTTTGTTTCCTTAACAGTGTGTTTGGAAATATTTTTTTTACTATTTATGAGTAACAAATTTTACAAAGTATCATTTTTCTTCTTTCAGGGTTGGTTCTTTTTGTGCCCTGCCTAAGAAATCTTGGACTAACCAAATATTTCTATGTTTTATTCTAGAAACTTTAGCTATAGGTTTAGACTTTAAATTGGGCCTATGATCCACCTCAAATTAATTTTTCTGTATGGAGTGAGGTAGGGGTCAAGGTTCATTTCGTCTTCATATAGATATCTGGTTGAAAGGTCTTTTCTTTCCCCATTGAATTATCCTGGACCCTTTAGCTAAAATCAATTTAATTTATATCTGTGGATCTATTTGTAGAATTCCTATTCTTCCAATGATTTATTTGTCTATCTTCATACCAATACCTCATTTTCTTGATTACTATATCTTTACAGTAAGTCTTGAAATAAAGTAAGTCCTCCAACATTGTTCTTCTTTTACAGAATTTATTTTGCTCTTATACCTGCATTTGAGGCATTGAGTTTATTAAACCTTTTTCATGGGTGAATTTTTTTTTTAAATTTTTTGGTGATGTTTTTCCGCTAATGGAATGGATACAGAATCATTGCTTGTCAGTAGTTTTTTTAATGTGAAAAAATGAGGTGCCAGTTGTAAGCAGGACCCATCAGTCCCATATTCCATGAAGCACGTCACACACGTGGGAAGTATCGATCCCATGGCACATCATACTTCTGGTTACACTTGAGCCATAAAATAACTTACTCAACTTTCCAAAAATACATATGAAATACTAAATAAACATTGCACGTGCTACACATAATTTTATCGGTTTGACTTAGAGTGGGACATATAGGTACCATGTTCCATGAAGCACATCATACTTGCGAAATATATCAGTTCCCTGGCCCAGAAAGTGCATCACAAACTGTTTTCACCCAAAAATAGCTTATTTACTTGAATATTTATGAATGCCAGTATCATACCTTCCCGATAACACAAAGGAAATAGTAAACATACTTGTAAGCTTCATCTTACTGTACAGAAGCCAAATAACACAAAAGTTTCACACAATCAGTCCTCTAGAAAGCATTCCCTCATATTAATGGCTCTCAACACACAAATGTGGTGCAGACCAACTTCCTTGTTTTTTAGACAGTTGTATCAGTATCTACCACAATGCTAGAACGTACTAACATGGCTCAAATGCCTGCCAATAAACCTCCAAGAGTGGAAAATGTAACTGGGACATACATGTCCCCGAGACCATGAAAGGGTAACATTTGTTTATTTTTTAATTTTCTATTACTTCATTCCTATGGCTTTTTCAACTGAGTTAATACAGAAGTCAGTGTTCCTCACTTCTTCCACCTTTGATTATTTACAAATTTATAGAATACAGGTATTAAATGGGAATATCAAACAGATTTTAAAAATAGATATGTAAATATCTAGTACTAGTATCTAGAAGTCCAGGCTGTACTGAAGGCACTGACAAAAAACAAGGCTCCAGAAATTGATGGAATACCAATTGAGATGTTTCAACAAACAGATGCAATGCTGGAAGCACTCATTCATCTATGCCAAGAAAGTTAGTAGACAGTTCCCTGACTGACCAACTGGAAGAGATCCATATTCTTGCCTATTCCAAAGAAAAATGATCCAAGTTGCAGTAGTACATCAACAGGGAACTGCCAGAAATTCAAGCTGGATTCAGAAGAGGACATGGAACCAGGAGTATCATTGCTGATGACAGATGGATCTTGGCTGAAGGCAGAAAATACCAAAAAGATATTTACCTGTGTTTTATTGACTACACAAAAACATTTGACCGTGTGGATCATAACAAATTATGGATAACATTGTGAAGATTGGGAATTGCAGAACATTAATTGTGCTCATGAGGAACCTGTGCTTTGACCAAGAGGATACTGTGTGTTTTAAAATCAGGAAAGGCGTGCATCATGGTTATATCCTTTCAGCATACTTATTCAATCTGTATGCTGAGCAAATAATCCAAGAAGCTGCACTATATGAAGAAGAACATGGCATCAGGATTGGAGGAAGACTCATTAACAACCTTCAATACGCAGATGATACAACCTTGCTTGCTGAAAGTGAAGAGGACTTGAAGCACTTACTGATGAAGATCAAAGACCACACCTTCAGTATGGATGACACCTCAACATAAAGAAAACAAAAACCTTCGCAACTGGACCAATAAGCAGCACCATGTTAAATAGAGAAAAGACTGAAGTTGTCAAGGATTTCATTTTACTTGGATCCACAACCAACGCCCATGGAAGCAGCAGTCAAGAAATCAAACAAGATATTTCACTGGGCACATGTGCTGCAAAAGTTCTCTTTAAAGTTTTAAAAGGCAAAGATGTCACCTTGAGGACTAAAGTATGCCTGACCCAAGCCATAGTATTTTCAATTGCCTCATATGCATGGGAAAGCTCAACAATGAATAAAGAAGACCAAAAAAGAATTGGTGTATTTGAATTATAGTGTTGGTGAAGAATATTTAATATACCATGAACTGCCAGAAGAACAAACAAATCTATCTTGGAAGAAATACAGCGAGAATGCTCCTTAGAATTGAGGATGGTGAAACTTTGTCTCTCATACTTTGGACATGTTATCAGGAGGGACCAGTCCCTGGAGAAGGGCATCATGCCTTGTAAAGTAGATGGTCAGCAAAAAAAGGGAAGACCCTCAACAAGATGGATTGACGCAGTGGCTGCAACAATGTGCTCAAACACAGCAATGATTGTGAGGATGGTGCAGGACCAGGCGGTGTTTCCTTCTGTTGTAGATGGGGTCACTATAAGTCAGAACCGAGTTGAGGGCACCTAACGACAGCAGTACTCACGTTAAAGAGCTAACTGTTGTCCTTTTCAGTTTTTCAGAAAATTTCTTTGTGATTCTCATTCCATAATCATTACCCTTTATACCATTTTGTATTAGGCCAAATCCTGATGCTATTTGTTAGTAAAACATTTGAGTCTCATTTTTTTGGTTAATTTTTCATTTCACTATAAGTCTTTCAATGTTAAATAAATTCTTTGCTAGAATTGTGTAAAATAAAATTTCTGCCCTTTGCAGAAACTCAACTTGTATACAGTAAAATCTTATCTGAAGTATAATTCAATACCTTTAACACTGTTTAGGTTATTTTATGATCATGATTTTCCTAGAGGAAATTCATATCCATCTTAATGAAATAATCTGTGTTTGGAGGCACATTGTACTAGAATCTAATATTGAAAACAGTGTGTAAGGATTTTTACCAAAGAAATTCTACAGGAGCCAAAAGTTCTTTAGTGTTGGGACTTTTCATCTGCTTTGTTATTTCAGTCTTAGAGATATAGTGATGCAAAAAGTAAACATTTATCTTCTCTTATTTTATCATATTTTAATATTTGCTTGACATGTTAATGATAAATTGCCTTTATATAGGGTAGAAGGCAAATAGGTAGGAGTAATATAATACCTACTTTTGTTGCTTCTGTTAGTGCTAGTACTTTATATAATGTTATCATGACTCATAGTAAAGTTACAATTAATAATTGTTTGAAGTTTTTCTGCAACTCAAAAAACTCACTTGGTTTAAATGCAAAGCTAGGCCTTTGCAATATTTCAGCCAGATGTCCGTCTCAACTGCCTAACTCGCTTGTTTCACTACCAGCTGAGATAATATGACTCAATTCCACCAGTAAACAGGAGTCAACGGCAGGACATTAGCTCACTACTCATAACTGCCTGGGTAATAAAATGATATCGCTAGTATTTGCTTATGATACTATTAGGAAATGGAGAAAAAATCTACTGCATTACGAATAAGATATATATACGTGAAGATCAAATATGTGATACTTATTTTTATAAACAATTTATTGGATAAAGGCATTTTACAAATAGACCTTCAACTTGTTATACGTGCAACCATGGACATGTATATATTATAACATTAATTCTCTAAAGGTATGTGATTCTCAAAGTGTACATGTCTTCCTGTTGTTGCTACATGTTTTACTATTCTGGATGGAGGGCTTACTTGAAAGATGGGTGTGTGTGTGGGGAAGGTAGGAGAAAGGATAGATAAATTAGGTAGGTAGGTAGGTTGGTAGATAGAGGTAGAAGTCAAATAAACCCTGTATAGATTGGAAAATCAGAAGGGAGAGTGCTTTAGTTATCTGTTGCTATGTTACAAATTACTCTCTGTTTTTGTGGCTTACAACAACAACAAACATTCATTATCTCACATAGTTTCCATGGATCCAGAATTTAGGAACATCTTAGCTGGGTGATTCTGGCTCAAGGTTTTTCATGAAATTACAGTCAAGATATTATCTGGTGCTGCAGTCATTGAAGGCTTGACTGGGACAGGAAGATCTGCTTCCGAGATGGCTTAATCTACCTGGCTGGCACATGGTACTGGTTCTTGGCAGGAGGTCTCAGCACTTCATCATCTGGATTTTTTCATCAAGCTGCTTGTGTGTTCTTTTGAAATTTCAGCTGGCTTCTCCCAGAGCAAGTGATCCAAGAGAGAGCAAGGCAAAAGCCGCGGAACTTTTACATCCTAACCTTGGAAGCCACATGCTATCATTTCTGCCATATCCTGTTGGTTATACACGTTAGCCCTTATCAGTGTGGGAGAGAACCACATACGTGTGTGGATACCAGAAAGTGTAGGTCATTGAAGGCCATCTTAGAGGCTGGCTACTATATGTGTAAAGGGGAAGGAATAGCGTGTATTACTTGAAAGAACCACCGTGTCTTGATTTTACTTTAGAACAATGAGAATCTTGATCACTTAAAATATTTTCTTACTCATTTCTGCTGGGTGAAATAGCATGATATATATATATATATATATATATATGTACATTACTAGCTGTACATATAAATCACATTTGCTCATGCCAATGAGTCTGCAAACGAGATCATGGAGAAAGAGTTATTTTTCATTTTATAGTGGGAGAGCTCTGGCATCACGCATCAAGATGGTGGCAGAACAAGAATTAGAGGAGTGGGATCCAGGATTCCTGACTTTTAACTTTTGTTATTACTTCTTCCCAGACAAGGAGTGTCCCGAGAGGCTTCCCAAATGCTAAGAGCAAAAATAGATCAATTTATTATGCAGCCATCTCTAAGCACTGTTATATGAAATTTAATTTATAGAGATGTCAATTTGTTGTATCTATTTCACTGATTGTTTTACGTGCTCATAGGTCTTTTTTCTTTTTTCCCATACAAGAATTTATACATACACTGTTATGTGACTCTAATTGCTCTCCCCATACTGTGACAGCAC
>NW_004444075.1:560070-561732 GCF_000243295.1 Trichechus manatus latirostris
GTGGTTGTACCATTTTACATTCCCACCAACAGTGTATAAGTGTTCCAGTCTCTCCACAACCTCTCCAGCATTTATTATTTTGTGTTTTTTGGATTAATACTAGCCTTATTGGGGTGAGATGATATCTCATTATAGTTTTGATCTGCATTTCTCTAACAGCTAATGATCGTGAGCATTTCTTCATGTGTCTGTTAGCCACCTGAATATCTTCTTTGGCGAAGTGCGTATTCAAATCCTTCACACATTTTTTAATTGGCTTATTTGTCTTTTTGTTATTGAGGTTTTTCAGTATCTTGTAGATTTTAGAGATTAGACGTTAATCGGATTTGTTATAGCCAAAAGTTTTTTCCTAGTCTGTAGGTTGCCTTTTTACTCTTTTGGTGAAGTCTTTTGATGAGCGTAAGTGTTTGATTTTTAGGAGCTCCCATTTATCTGGTCTCTCTTCTGGTGCTTGTGCATTGTTACTTATGGTTCCTATTGTGTTTATGCCGTGTATTAGGGCCCATAGCATTGTCCCTATTTTTTCTTCCATGATCCTTACGCTTTTTGATTTTATATTTAAGTCTTTGATCCATTTTGAGTTAGTTTTTGTGCATTGTGTGAGGTATGGGTCTTGTTTCAATTTTTTGCCGATGAAAATCCAGTTATGCCATCACCATTTGTAAAAGAGACTGTCTTTTCCCCAATTAATGGACTTTGGGACTTTGTCAAATATCAGCTGCTCATAGGTGGATGAATTTATGTCTGGATTCTCAATTCTGTTTCACTGGTCTATGCATCTGTTGTTGTACCAGTACCAGGAGGTTTTGACTAACTTGGCAGTATAATAGGTTCTAAAATCAGATAGTGTGAGACCTCCCACTTTGTTCTTCTTCTTGAGTAATGCTTTACTTATTTGGGGCCTCTTCCCTTTCCATGTAAAGTTGGTGATTTGTTATTCCATCTCATTAAAAATGCCAGTGGAATTTGGATCGGGATTGCATTGTATCTATAGATCACTTTGGGTAGAACTGATATTTTTACAATGTTGAGTCTGCCTATCCGTGAGCAAGGTATGTTTTTCTACTTACACAGGTCTCTTTTGGTTTATTGCAGTAGTGTCTTGTAGTTTTCATTGTACAGGTCTTTTATGTCTTTCATTAGATTTATTCCTAAGTATTTTATCTTCTTGGGGGCTGTTGTAAATGGTATTAGATTTGGTGATTCCCTCTTCGAGGTTCTCTTTGTTGGTGTAAAAGAATCCAACTGATTTTTGTATGTTTATCTTGTATCCTGAAACTTTGCAGAAATCTTCTATTAGTTCCGGTAGTTTTCTTGCGGATTCTTTGGGGTTTTCTGTGTATAAGATCATATCGTGCAAATAGAGATACTTTGACTTCTTCCCTCACAATTTGGATGCCCTTTATTTCTTTTTCTAGCCTAAGTGCTCTGGCTAGAACCTGCAGCACAATGATGAATAAGAGGGGGTGATAAAGCGCTTCCTTGTCTGGTTTCCGTTCTCAAGGAAATGTTTTCAAAGTCTCTCCAGTTAGGATGATGTTGGCTGTTGGCTTTGTGTAAATGCCCTTAATTATATTGAGGAATTTCCCTTCTATTCCTATTTTGTTGAGAGTTTTTATCATGAATGGGTGTTGGACTTTGTCAAATGCCTTTTCTGCATCA
>NW_004444075.1:562375-563552 GCF_000243295.1 Trichechus manatus latirostris
TATTCTGTTATGATTCTTTTAATTTCAGTTGGGTCTGTTGTGATATCACCCATCTCATTTCTTATACGGGTTATCTGCTTCCTCTCCTGTTTTTCTTTCATCAGTTTACCAATGGTTTATCAATTTTTTTGATCTTTTCAAAGAACCAGATTTGGTCTTGTTAACTCTTTCATTTGTTTTTCTATTCTCTATTTCATTTAATTCTGCTCTAATCTTATTATTTCCTTTCTTCTGGTGCCTGAGGGTTTCTGTTGCTGCTTGTCTCAGTCATCTAGTGCTGCTCTAACAGATATACCACAAGTGGCCGATTTTATCACAGAGAAGGTTATTGTCTCACAGTCTAGTAGGCTATAAGTCCAAATTCAGGGCATCACCTCCAGGAGAATGTTTCTCCATTGGCTCTGGAGGAAGGTCCATGTCATTAATCTTCTTTTGGTCTGGGAGCATCTCAGCACAGGAACCTCAGGTCCAAAGGATGCTCTTTGCTCCCAGCACTACTTTCTTGATGGTATGAGGCTCCCGCAGGTCTCTGCCCACTTCTTTCTTTTATATCTCAAAAGAGATTGGATTAAGACACTATCCAATCTTGTAGAGCTCATCAGTATAACCTCATCATAGTGATAGAGTTTACAACATATAAGAAAATCATATATAACCTCATCATAGTGATAGAGTTTACAACCCATGAGGAAATCACATCAGATTACACAATCATACAATACTGGGAATAATGACCAAGCCAAGTTTACAGATATTTTGGGGGGACATAATTCCATCCATGACACTGCTCTCTTTCTACTTGTTCCAGTTGTAGGGTTAGTGTTTTGATTATGGCCCTTTCTTCTTTTTGGATGTGTGCATTTATTGCTGTAAAGTGACCTCTGAGCACCGCTTTTCTGTGTCCCAAAGATTCTGGTACGATGTGCTTTCATTCTCATTTGATTCTATGAATTTCTTTATTACATCCTTAATTTCAACTATAATCCAGTAGTTATTGAGCAAGGTGTTGTTCGGTTTCCATGTGTTTGAATTTTTTTCCTTGCTTTTCTGCAGTTCTTTTCTACTTTTATGGCTTTATGGTCAGAAAAGATGCTTTGTAATATTTCGATGCTTTGGAATTTGTTAAGGCTTGTTTTATGGCCTAATATGTGGTCTGTTCTGGGGAATGTTCCATGTG
>NW_004444075.1:565079-572383 GCF_000243295.1 Trichechus manatus latirostris
TTCTTCATTTTTTTAAATCCTTTTATCTGATTTTTCCCCAAATAAGTTGGTGTCAAGAGCTTTATCTTCAGTCTCACTAATTCTGTCTTCCATTGCCTCAATTCTGCTCCTGTGAGTTTCTGTTGAGTAGCCTAATTCTGAAATTTTTTTGTTAATCTTCAGGATTTCTGATTGCTGTCTCTCTGTGGATTCTTTCAGCCCATTAAATTTGTCATTATGCTCTTCTCTAATCTTTTTAATTTCCTCTATTACATGTTCTGCATTTTGCTTAATTTCCTTCCTAATTTCTGGAAGAGTTCTGTATATTAATCTTTTGTATTCTGCCTCTGGTAATTCCAAGAAATCTTCCTCCTCTGGAAAATTTATAGATTCTTTGTTTTGGGAGCTTGCTGAAGCTATCTTGGACTGCTTCTTTATGTAATTTGATATTGAATGTTCTTTCTGAGCCATCAGTAAGTTATTATATTTATTTATTTAATGTTTGCTTACTGTGGCCTAGCTTCTTGTTTTGTTTTGATATGCCCAATTGGCTACTCATATGAGCTAGTATGATTATTAGTACCTTTGAAGCTCTAATGTCTGTCACCAGGTAGTTAGATCCATTTCTACTTATGTGAGCTCAGGAGTCTGCCCACTCCTCCTGTATGGATTCAGCTCAGTTGCTCAGGTAGATAGCCACCAAGTGTGTGGTGTAGGTTCTCACTTACAGTCCTAGACATGCATGGATGATTGGTGTAGGCACAGTCATCTGGTTGCAGCAGGGGGACACACACTGAGCAAGGCAGGGGACTGACAGCTGCCCCCAAGTGTCCAGGAGAAAGGCATGTCCCTGTTCCCTAGAGCACATAGGTGGGTGGGTTTTGCAGCTGGACTACCAGCACATAATGCTGTTGGCTGTAAGGACTGGGGGGCACCTCTTATTCATGGGACCCTCTCACAGGTGGCTAGGAGGGATGGGTAGAGCCACCAGTCCTCAGGCCCCTGATGTGGGTAGGTGAAGACCCTGCTTAATTGGCAGAGCAGTGTCAAAGTCAAGAATCAGCCACTTCACAGCTGAAATAGTTGAAGTTAGAGTTCTGATATATACCCTGTTGTACTACGGTAATGGGGGCCTACGCTGTTGAGATGGGCCAACACAAGTCTATGAGGGGAAAGGCACTCAAAGTTCATGGATCCCTTATGCCTGTGCTTAGGCAAAGGAGCTGTGCCTACCCTGGGTTCCTGGCTTAGGGGAGCTGGCAGTTTATTTTTTCCCCTGTTTGTTAATTTGTTTACTCTCCAAGGCAGGGAGAATGGCTCTGGGCATGTGACTGATCCTACTTCCAGCCTAGGGGACTTGGCAATTGCTGAAGCCAGTCCAGGACTCAGTGCAGAGCAGGGAGTGTGAAGGTAAATGGAGAGAAGTTTTTCCCTAAGGGTGGTGTTTTTGATCTGTACAGTAAGCAGAACGCAAGTATTTATCTTTTGTGGAGGGCTGCTTCTCACTGGTTCTGGGTGGCCATGTAGAGTCTCTGGTGCTGGGTCTCCACCAGTGCAGAAAACATGCCTCCCATGCATGGCTGTTTGCCTGCTTCACTGCTCTGCCCAGAGCTGATCAGGCCTGAAGGGCTCAGGCTCTCATCGGGTCGAGTCTGGCAACTCCTTGCTGCTTCCAAACCGTCTCTCCCTCCCCCTGCCACTCAGTCCAGTTCCTCAACTCTGCCTTTGATGTTCAGGGCTCTCAGATTGCCGTATATAATCTAATCACTAGTTTTTTTGGGTCTTTGTTGTAAGATGGTCCACTGGAAGTGTCTGACTACTCTGCCGTGTTGGCCCCACTTCCTGCTCACAGGTCTTAAAACCTTTGTGACAACATTCTGATGATGAAACAATGAGATGTGTAAGCAGAGGCAGTGAGTAGTTCATCTGACACACATTTAACTTTATAAACATCAAGTCACGGTAAAAAGAAATGTATTCTTCTCTACCAAGCCAGCTGAATTGTAGCTATGAAACTGGACTTTCAGCGTGCATACCAGGAGTAGGACAGTGAAGAGTTATCAGCACTATTAAGGTGACTTAGGAGAGGAGACAGGAGGCACATTTTAAGGGGAGGAAAAGCGACGGGTGACCGCTGATGTTCTTACTTCTTTTCAGTGGAAACAACGTTGGTTCTTACCATACGATGGGCTATTAAAGTAAATGCCAAGAACAACTTAAGATGTTTTAAAGAAGAGATGGTAAGGTCAGTCAGATGCTCTCTCTCTTTGTCTGAGGCCAAGACATATTCATAAGCATATATTGTTTCTGATGAATGACTAATTGAATTGAAGGGAAAATAAGGATGCACCTGGTGTCTCTCTGACCATGGGATCACATTTCCTGGATGTATTTTATTACCTGGTTCCAGGAAGCCAACTATCTAGTATTGTTGGCTGCTTAGCATTAAATATTTTTTGTATTTAATTAGGCTAAGTGTCTGATTTATGACATCTGAGTCAGTAAGGTCCTTCAACTCAAAGACACCAACATCCAGTGTGAAGAGTCCATTATGTTACTGCTCTACTGTTTGACCCTAATGATAATTTAATAGACCCAAATACTATAATCAGAACAAAAATGCTGTTCTATTTGTAGACCTCAATTCCTAGCCTCTTAGAGAGAAAACTGAAACATAATTTTCAAATTGGCTTGTAGTGAGAGTAGTGGAGCTCCATTTGGACAGCATTTGTTTCCTGGGCATCGTGTGCCGAAGTTGGAAGGAGGGGATAGGCAGGATTAGGATGCATTTTCTTGTTCAGTCGTAGGTAAACTAGATGGAGGAAAATAACGCTCTGCTCAGATTCTTCACATGGTGAATTGAAAAGAGCTCAATAAAAGGATTATTTATGAAATAGTGGTCAGGGTTTAGGGAAAATAACAAATATAGTGCAGTGTCCTAGCAATATGAACAGCAGAGAGGTATTTCATACTTAAGTCTGTAGGGGCAGGAGAAGGGAGAGGTACGAGAATCAGGAGAGGAGTGACTCATTTGGCAGGAGCTGTGGCTTTCCACAGATGGGCGTAGCCAACCTGTAGTGACCTGGGTGGAAGGAACCAGGGAAATGAATACTCTGACCTTACCTTTCCCTTGACCTCTGATCTCTAGCTACTGCCAAATCCAACTGGAAGCCAAGATAAGGGAGCACACTGATGCTGTCCATAGAGGTCAGCCCCTGTTGCACAGAGCAAGATAGAAGTGTGAAGTAACTCTGAAGGAATGAAGGGGAGACATCCAGCACAAAAGCATACTTGTAATTGGCAGACTTTAGATCAAAATATATTTTCTTTTTCCTGAATTGTTTGAAATTATAAAACTAAACCATTATGTGGTGATCTCGTGACTCTGATTACCTAGATTTGAATCTTAACTCTAACATTGACCTTGGGCAAGTGGTTTATCTTCTCTGAGCTTCACCTGTAAAAGGAAGTAATCGTGTTGCTAAGCCCATAATGCTGTTATAAGGATTAAATAGACTAATGAGTGGAAAGCACTTAGACCAGTGCCTGGCACATATACCTGCTGCTGTCGAGTCAATTCTGACTCATAGCAACCCTATAGGACAGAGTAGAGCTGTCCCATAGGGTTTCTAAGGAGTGGTTGGTGGAGTTGGTGGATTCAAACTTTTCCTTAGTATCTGTAGCTCTTGACCACTATGCCACTAGGGCTCCACCTGGCACATAGTAAGCACTACATGTCTTTGCTATTACTATTTACTTAAGTACTGTTCATTAATCCTGTAGTGGTATTGCTCCTTTTTAAGTCAAAGAATATATATTAAGTTAAATTGGATTCTTTTTGTTTTTTTTTCCAGTATAGTTAGTTCCTGGGTTACAAATGAGATTTGTTCGTAACTGTACTTGTAAGTGGAAATTTTAAGCTGGTAACAGGTAAATGTTGTTAGGTGCCATTGAGTAGGTTCCAACTCATAGCGACTCTATGTACAACAAAATGAAACACTGCCCATCCTGCACCATCCTCACAGTCGTTGCTTTGTTTGAGCCCATTGTTGCAGCCACTGTATCAATTCATCTCATTGAGGGTCTTTCTCTTTTTTGCTGACCCTCTACTTTACCAAGGGAGTGCCCCCTCCTGATAACATGTCCAAAGTGTAATACAGAATCTCACCATCTCCCTTCTAAGAAGCATTCTGGCTGTACTTCTTCCAAGACAGATTTGTTTATTCTTCTGGCACTCCATGGTATATTCAATATTCTTCGGCAACATCATAATTCAAAGGCATCAATTCTTCTTCAGTCTTCCCTATTCATTGTCCAGCTTTCACATGCATATGAGGGGATTGAAAATACCATGGCTTTCATCAGGCATGCTTTAGTTCTGAAAGTCATATCTTTGCTTTTTAACACTTTAAAGAAGTCTTTTGCAGCAGATTTTCCAAATGCAATATACTTTGTTTAATTTCTTGACTGTTGCTTCCTTGGGTGTTCATTGTGGATCCAAGTAAAATGAAATCCTTGACAACTTCAAACTTTTCTCCATTTATCATGATGTTGCTTATTGGTCCAGTTGTGAGGGTTTTTGTTTTCTTTATGTTGATGTGTAATCCATACTGAAGGCTGTAGTCTTTGGCCTTCATCAGTAAGTGCTTCAGGTCCTCTTCACTTTCAGCAAGCAAGGTTGTATCATCTGCATATTACAGGTTGTCAGTGAGTCTTCTCCAATCCTTATGCTACATTCTTCTTTATAACATGAGCATATGGTTCTTATTTAGGCTTGCTTGAGTGCAAGAAAAGGCTCAAAGCCCTTTCAATGATTTTAAAAGCTGCACATGCAGCAAGTGAAGGTGATTGTGATGAATAAGTTGTTGGAAGTAGGGGTTGGTTCAGTCATTTCAAAGTAGGGCAAATTTACATAACATTAAAGGGCAAGTCTCAGTTTTCCTTAAGTCAGACGTTTCTAACTTGGAGACTGCCTGAATTTAGAATTTGGTGCTTGGATTGAACCTGGGATTAAACATCCAGATTGCAGTAATTGAACTGAGATCCTCAGAGTTCTCACTTGCAACAAAAGACTCCTTGAATATCCTTGTAACTACCAGGAATATCTTCCTAACAACCAGGATGTCTGGTACAGTTCTCTGCAGAAATGATTGACTGAGTTGACCCCATGTGAATTAAATTTTTGGTGGAAAAGTTTAAATAGTCAGCTGCTCCTGCCTCTTTCGCTAATTGAATCCCTTTAGGAATAGCATTTTAAATGTGCTTACTGCATAGAATGGCAGAGACAAAAATGAATCTTTGTCTTGAAACAGTGCCTTTTCTTGAGATTTATTATCTAATTATGCAATTTCCCAACAAAACAGGCATTTAAATTTTCACAGGAACCAAGAAACAGCAGTAATGATGTTAAAAATCAGCATTTGTAAATCACACTATAGTTTACAAAGTACCTTCACATTTATAGGCTCGGTGGCTTTCACTTTTATTTTAGCCTTGAACATTAATCCTTATATACATATATATCAGAAGGGAATGAAGCTCTCTGCGTAGAGCCCACCTGATCAGCCCTCTTCTACCCACTCTGAGGTAATTCCCAGTGGATGGCTGCTGGGTCTCAGAAGCTTTCTTAATCTTCTGAATTCTTTCCCTCCTTGAGTGTAGGGCTCAGTCATCCCACCATCTTTTGGAGTTCTATTCCAAATGCAGAGTGCTGGGCCTTAAAACTGCTTTCCTTGAGAATATTTGTATTAGTGTGGAGGAAGTCACCTAGTTAGGGCTTTGAGAAAAGGAAACACTGAGGAGAACTGGGAGCAGATCGCTAACATCTCCTTTCATACCTATGGATGCTTGTGTTTGAAACTTGATAGTAAATCTGGGACCAAGAGCTAGTGGACTTTAGAATTTCCAGTTCCTCAAATCCTTCATATAATTCATCCAAGTAAAAACTGGTGCATAGCCATTCTAAGTCACCTGACCACATGCAGGCTTCTAAGCAATAGAGTTTAAGGAGGTCATTAAAAGAGTAATTTGGAATAAGCAAATTCAAACTTTTTTTTTTTATTCCTATTAAGATCTTTCTGCATGCAATATTTAAAATAATCTCCAAGTGTTCTGTGTGTGTATGCTGTTTTTCTCTGTCTCATTTGCTCACTCACTCATTATCTATTGAGGGCTTTCTGTGTGTCAGGCTATGAGTCCTCTATATTCTATTCTAAACTCACAATATTATTATTTATTTTACAGATGAAGGAAGTTGAGGCTAGCCTAAGTAGCTTAGTGTCTGTCAACACGCCTTGCTCTTAACCACAACACTAAACCACTTGTACTAGCTTGAAATATTTCAGCTCCACAAATTCAAGGCAACAATAGTAACAGTGACAAAGAAATGAAGTGTTAAAAATGCAAATTGTATGGTAACAAAATTTAAAAGACAGCACTGATTTTATTTTTTTGGTAACTGTTTTATTGAGATATAACTCACATGTACAATTCAGTCATTTAAAGTGTACAATTCAATGATCTGTAGTATATTCATAGACTTGTACAACCATCACCACAATCAATTTTAGGACATTTTTAGCATCCCCTAAAGAAACTCTGGACCCTTCAGCTACAATCTCCTAGCCATCCATCTCCCCTCCGCCCCCACCCCATAATCTCCCCATCCCTGTTGTGGTGGTGACCAGTAATCTACTTTCTCTTTCTATAGATTCGCCTGTTTGGGGCATTTCATATAAGTAGGATCATATAAAATGCAGTCTTTTTGACTGGCGATGACCCTGCTTCTTCGATATCTGCAATTAGCTTGAAGCAGAAATCTGCTGTTATTTGAGGCTGTAGAATCTTGTCTCCTAAGCACCACAAGAATATAGGAAATTTTACTATGACTTTTGAGAATCCTCATCCCAGTTTCCCAGCCTCCCATGTGCTGCTTTAGAACTTCTCAAATGCTTCATGAGTGGAAAACTGGCAATGTTTAGAGTACCTCAGTATTCTAATATGTCACATGAGCTCTGCCTAAACATGAAAAGTCTTGCCAGTTTCTCCTTACCCCAGAATAATCTTCTATGTGTGTCAAGCCCAATTGATTCTGAGTCCACTATCAGCAAATGTTTGATTTGATGGGATAAATGAATCCAGGAAGGCCTCACAGAGGAGGTAATGTTTCGTGATGGATTTTTTTTTTCTTTTTTTATTGTACTTGAGGTGAAGGTTTACAGAACAAATAGCTTCTCATTAAACAGTCAGTACACGTATTGTTTTATGACATTGGTTAACAACCCCACAACATGTCAACCCTCTAGCTTCTCAACCTTTTTTTTTTT
>NW_004444075.1:578555-620425 GCF_000243295.1 Trichechus manatus latirostris
CTCATGTTTGTCAACTTTTTGCCTCAGCTCTTGGAGAATTCTGAGTATTAGAGATTTGAATTTCCTATCAGGTAGTTCTAGTGCATTTTCTTCCACTGGAGAGTCATCTGGTGTTTTATTTTGGACGCCTACTGGAACCATCCTGTCCTGTTTTTGTAAATGTTTTGATATAGTCTGCTGTCTTCCGGGCATTCAGTAATTATTTTTCTCATTTATTGATTATAGATTTGTATGTTTTGTCCCTTTTTTTTTTTTTTTAAATTTGACTATGTCTGAGCATGCGGACTGTGTGTTCTTTGTTGTTTGCTCGTCTATGAGCACAATACTTTTTGCCTCCTTCTCGAATTCACAGGGTCATTCACTCAGATATGGCACAGCAGGGCAGGTCTAGCTGAAGAGGAGTTATTGGAACAGTTTGTTTGTGGCACTTACTTCAGCCACCAGAGTGGGTCGGTAATCAGTGCAAGGCAGGTTCCGGTAGGCCATGCCTGTGCTGCTTGGTAGTGTGATGTCAAGTGCACCGTGCAGGTAGGCAGGATGCAGTGGGGAGATTGTTATGTGTGGAGCTAAGATGGATATGGGAGAGAGCAGAGATGAACAGGAACCAAAAACATATAAACAAACAAAAAATAATGCTAGGGGAGCTTGCTGTTGGAGTGGAGAGATGAGAAACTATGAAATGGAGAAAAATAGAAAGGGGAAGAGGAAGAAAAGAATGAATAAATAAAAATCAGAATGGTTAAAGAACCGCAAAGTTCCAAGCGATCCCACTGGTGCAGCTATGAGGTCTGGGGAGGTCGCTCTCAGGTGTTGCAGTACAACCTGGCTAGAAGGCGTAGAGGTATACAATGCCAGGTATTCAGGGAACAGAAAGAAGGAAGATATAGAGAGACGAGAAACTGAGCAATGAAGAAAGACAAAAAGGGAAAAGAAAACAAACAAACATAAAAAAAGAACAAGAAAGGCCCTCATAAACACAGAAAAAAAAAAAAACCAACAAAAAAAGAAATGTTCTCAGGGATCCCTCTGCACTTCTGTGCAAGCCTAGGGGGAAGTCTCGTTGCCATGCAGCTCCGCCTGGCCAGAAAGGGCCCCCAACTCAAGAAAAGGAAAAGAAAACAAACAAACAATTCAAAACAAACAAATGCACAAAATCCCTGGGATCCCACCAGCGTGGCAGTCCAGACCGGGAAGCAGCTCCACACTGGAACGGAGCTCCACAGCCCCTCAGGAAGAAGCAAAGATGGCACACGGAGCCAGGTATTTGAGTAAAAGAAGGGGAGGTGGTGAGAGCTAAGGAAGAAATCAAAAGAAACAGGAAAAAAAGCAACACTAGCAGCCAACAAATGGCACTCAGAGAGTCAGCTATTGCGGGCTGGTGTTTCTCGGACAAGAGACTGTGTCTGTGGGGAGCAGAGGGGGCCGAGTGTGGGTGAAGAAGGGTAGGGAGTGGGAAAGTGTATATCACAAATTACCAGAGCTCTGCAGCCCCTCAGGAAGAAGCAAAGATGGCACACGGAGCCAGGTATTTGAGCGAAAGGAGGGGGAGGTTGTGAGAGGTAAGGAAGAAATCAAAAGAAGCGGAAAATAGCAACACCAGCAGCCAACAAATGGCACTAAGAGAGCCAGCCCGCTTGGGTGTGTGGAATCCAAGCAGCCGGTGTTTCCTGGACAAGAGATTGTGGCCACAGGAAGCAGAGGAGGCTGAGTAGGGGTGAAGAAGGGTGGGGGGCGGGAAAGCATATATCGCAAATTACCGGTTGTTTTGTCTCCCGCTGGATGCTCAGTGAGGCTGCTTTCTCGTACCCCCTGTTTGCTGGTCTCCGATAGGAGTCCGAGATGGTGGATCCACACTGCATTAGCTGGAAGGTGACCTCTGCATGAATCTCTCCTCGCTCTCTGTTCTCTGTCGGTTTTCTCACTCCATTTGGTGCTTGGCTGAGTTCTTTATCTCTTTATTTGATGTTTTAGGGTTTCAGGATTGTTGTATTCTCTGTTCGGCTTAGTTTTTTGGATCTTTGCTGTGGAGGGACGGCGTGCTGCTTCTGCCTAGAGCGCCATTTTGCCAGATCTCCCTACACTATGATATTCTTATGCCAAATTTCATATTATTCTCCTGTTCTTGAGAAAAAAAGTTCACATGACCAGCAACTGGTTCTTCTATTTCACTTAGTGTCAGTTGAAGGGTTAGCGATATCTCCCTTCATTTTTATTGTCTTATAGGTGGCTATGGAAATTCAAATTGCCCCAATTTAAATGTACATGTGTAGAAATCATCTCAAATATTTGATGGAGTTTTATAAGAAAAAGTACAAAACTTAAAAAATCTATTTCATTAGTGGTTTTAAACCTCAATATAAATGTAATAGTTGGAGGTGGAAAGGTAATCCTTTCTTCTTTTTTAACCATTAATTGTGGGTATTATCTAAGTATCTAAGTTTTCCTTTTAATGTGATGTATTTTAACTCTATCTTATAGTGGCACTCTTATGAAGCCTATTTCTGTAAAGCAGTGGTTCTCAGACTGGGCGGCATATTGCAATCACCTGGGGAGCATTAAAAGTACTGTTGCAGAGACTAGATTGGACTGTGGGACATAAAGTGATACTCGTGAAGAGTGTGCCTCTTAGCTCAAGTAGATACAAGAGACTAAATGGGCAGCTTTTGTCTGGAGGTGAGATGGGAAGGCAGAGAAGGTTAGGAGCTGTTTGAATGGACTTGGGAAATCAGGGGTGGAAAGGAGGAGTGTGCTGTCACAGTATGGGGAGAGTAATTAGAGTCACATAACAATGTATGTATAAATTTTTGTATGGGAAAAAATAAAAAAAAAAAAAGTACTGTTGCCTGGTTCTTAGGCTAGATCACTGATATAATTGATCTGGGGGCAGTCTGGGCACTGGAGTGCTTAGACATTCCACGGGTGATTGCAAAGATTGAGAACTACTGATTTAAACTGTAACACACATATATACTTAGACTATAGTATAGTATAGTTTTCCAAACAAGCTAACCTGTCGACTTTTTGTTAGCTCAGGATCTGTAGCTGGTACTGATTTACAAAAACATCCTTCAAGACAATATCCATAGAGGATTTCTACATGATAAAACATTTTCTCTTTTGGATAGAATGTCCAACAGATCATTTGCCATCATGTTGCAGGTATTGTGAAGAGTAATTCTGTGACTATACTGCTCTCCATAATTCTTGTTTTCTTTTTTTAAATTCTCCTTAACATTACGTCCTGATTTGTACCTTACTGAAATTACACTTTAGTGATCCTCTTCTCAAAAATACATTAGAGTACGCTAGCAGTTTGAAGATTATATTTTTCAACTCAAAATGTTAGGATAAAATTGAGAAATGAATTTATGAGAGAGTTACAATAGGAATAGCATATTGAACTAACCAAAATGCACCCTCTGGAACTCATAAAGAGACAGAGAAATTTGAAAATTTTAATACAAATCTGCTTTATATAGGAATAGAAAATGAAGGAAGATACCCTTCATTTCCCAGGATTTCAGAAACCCATGTCACATCCAATTTGGAACTGACAAGTCTATTGGAAGAAAAAATTAGTTTAAGAAAATTGGGGGTAAGAAATCCATTGTTTTTGAATTTTAAGTTTCCTTTAGTTTGGTGGTTTAAAAACTAACATTCTTTATATATTGATTTAGTAGTGAATCATTGAGTGGAGAGTTTGGGATTTTACACTTTTACTCCTTATATACTAATGCATTTTAAAATTTAAAATACAGCTCTTGAGGAAACAAAGGTAATCTTGGGCATATTGCCAGGAATGTATAAACCAAATATAAATAATAGATGCTGTAAATGTAGAATAAATTAAAATAAGACATCATAGCTAAAGTCTACTATTCAATGTGTAGTTGATGACGATGCACTAGAGCCCTGCATTAGAAAGTAAAGCAAATTCATGTGCATCTGAACTACACACAATTAACTTTAAATTGCTTTGTTCTGATATGAGTTTTCAAGTTGTATACAAAAAGGGACAAACAAAACCAAGCCCGTTGCCGTTGAGTTGATTTCGACTCTTTGTGACCCTATAAGACAGAGTAGAACTACCTCATAGGCTTACCAAGGAGCGGCTGGTGGATTTGAACTGCTGACCTTTTGTTTAGCAGCTGAGCTCTTAACCACTGCACCACCAGCACTCCATGCAAAAGGGGAAGGGACATTTAATTGTTTAATTGTGTGTTTGCCAAATAAAATGAGAACACAGAATTAAATTTATGTTTGTTCTTTATTGTTGCTATTATAACTGCTTTTTGAGTAAATGAAAAGGAAATTAGATTTGCTGTTTAAGTTAACTTGCCAGCTACTAAGAGAGCACCTGCAAACATACTTATTCTTCTAAGGGGGGTATGGGCTAAATGAACAGCCCTTCCTTTGTCAGTGAGATACTGGTAGGTGCTGGCATTCTATATGGGATTAGTCATAGTTATTATTGTGTATATTAATTGACTGAGATGAACCTCTAAAGGAGATAATGGCAGAGTAGCAGTTCATTAGCCTATATAGACTAATTAAACATCTAATTAGAGTCTTGCTAGGAAATACCTTCATGTAGATTATGAGTCCAAAGTGACTCACAAGCCCACAAATTGGATTACCTGGGTCTTAAATTCTCATAAAAGTAATGGTATTTGAAGAGTTAGCTTGGTCTAAAAATATTAAATGATTGCATAAAACTCAGAAATTAATTAGATGTCATTTATTTCCTCATTTATTAAGTAGTCAATTCATGGATCCCTATTTTCCTTTCTTATTACAGTTTTATAAATTGTTATGTTTACTATAAGTCAGGCACTAGGCTAAGCTGTGGGCACGCATCATATTGTTGAGTCATCATAACTGCTCTATGAGGCAGGTGCCATTATCCTTTGCGCAGATGAGAAAACCAAGGTTGAGAGTTAAAGGACTGGTCCATGCTATACATAATCAGTGAGTGGATCACATTCTGAACTAATACAAAATACAGCTCTGTCTGGGGTTAAAATAATAATTCAGTATCCTATTACATTTATTTGTTCTGCTTATGTTTCTCAATGATATCCTTTCTCAGTTGCCTGCTTTTGTTGTCCCTTAGGAACAACAATCTAATTTATTTTAGTGCAGGCTTTTTGGCCACAGCCTAATTTCTTTAACCAGGCTGAGACCTAGGGGAAGAGTGATCTTATGATCCTATTTTTATATCTGGGTTCCCAACCTTTAGGAGCTCTGGCAACGCAGCGGTTAAGCGCTCAACTACTAACCAAAAGTTGGCATTTCAAACCCACCATCTGCTCTGTGGAAGAAAGATGTGGCAGTCTGCTTCTGTAAAGATTTACAGCCTTGGAAACTATGGGCCAGTTCTACTTTGTCCTGTAGAGTCGCTATGAGTCAGACTGACTCGACGGCAGTGAGTTTGGTTTGGTTTCCCTACCTTGGCATTATTAGCAGTTGAACCAGATAATTCTTTGTTGTGGGGGCTGCCCTGTGCATTGTAGAATGTTTAACAACATCCCTGGACTCTACCCACTAGATGCCAAGAACACCTCCTTTCCCAGTTGTGATAACCAAGAATGTCTCCAGACTTTGCCAGATGTCTCTGGGGCAGGGTGGGGGGAATGGATTATATTGCCGTGAAGTTTTATTGAATAATTTTTTGCTAACCACGATTATTACCACCAGTATGTTATGGTGCTGTAAGAGCTATGATAATGCATATATACTTGGGATGAATCTAGGACCTACTGTTGTTAAAATCAGTGGTTGGATTGGGATTTATGTGACCCAGTCACACCTCTGTATTCAAAAGGAGAAGGGGCATTTATTTTTGCACAGTCTCAGTAAAGGATGTTCATAGGAGAGGCCTGCTGTTGGTGCCATGGCCTGCTTTATTGCCGTCAGGCTATGCCTGCTTCAATTTCTGTATCTTGATCTTATAAAGTTGACAACTCAGGACCAGAGTTCCACCAACTCCAAATTTAATTAGCTGTTTGAACTTTCAGCAAATGATGACTATGCATTTTGCCAAGTGAGACCCATTTTAACCTGTTGTAAACATTATAAGTCAATGATATACAGCAGGTTCTGTGTCTTCATCTTTCATTCCCAAGGCCTGGCTCATAATAGGAGCCTAATAGTTTTTTACTTCATGCATGGATAGCTGCTGGATCTCTATTTTTCTTGGTCTTCAGCTATGTCAGCCCTTGGGTGGTACAAACAGTTAAGCGCTCAACTACTAGCCAAAAAGTTGGTGGTTGGAACCCACCCATAGGCAGCTCAGGAGACAGGCCTGGTGATCTTCTTCCGAAAGGTCACAGCCTTGAAAATCCTATGGAGCACAGTCCTACTCTGACACACATGGGGTCTCCGTGAGTTGGAATTGGATCAGTGGCGACTAATAACAACAACAGTCAGCTGTGTCAGAGTTAGCTTGACTCTTACCCAGTAAGTCCACAAGAAAGCTGAAACAGTGTTCTGCTTCCTGGGAGATGTTTTCTGGATTTATCCTCCAGAGGCATTTGGGCACAACAGAAATAACAAGGTTCTGGATTCTGTGACAAATTTCTAGCACCAGTTCATTCACCAGCAATGTAATCAGCCAGAACTGAGTGTTTTGCATGAGCAAGATAACTGTGTTAAGCACTGGGAATAAGAAGACCAGTCAGACACCATACCTGACCTGAAGGAGCTCATTGTTTCCGAGAATTCTGAATATACTCATGACTGCAACACTGTATGATTGATGGGGTGTAAAGGCTACAGGAGCACAGAATAAAATGTTAATCTACCTGGAGAGATTATGAGAGACATTATGGAGACAGGATCAGGGAAGGCAAGACTCGCTGCTGGGTAGAATTTCAAGAGAGAGCAGAGTATGTGAACAGTGTCAGCCAAAGCAGAGGGGAGAAGCAATGGGTACTTACAATGGCACCAGTAAATAAAGGTATAATCATGAAATACCTTATTCTTTCTCCCATCAGTGCCATCCAACGTGATTTTTGGGTCTCTCTTCTCTTCCCCTGAGCAGTATCTCAGAACGATCCCAGAGCTTTTCCAGAAATAATATTAAAACAGTCATTGGATATTAGAACAGTCATTTTCTGATATTAAAAGTATAGTACCATCACATATGATAACTTTCACCTCTAATCCAATTTAAGGCATCTCCCCATCTTCCAGCTCAGTCCTGACACAAGAATTCCCCAGACCAAGAGTAGGAAAGGAGAAGCATTGTCTTTTTTTTTTTTTTCTCATAGTCTTTAACTTTGCTCTTACATTCCTTTTTCTCCATAGCTCTACAGCTTCTGGGTCTTCCAAGGCTGGGATGGGAGGAGGGAACATAAGTAAAGAGACACAGCGTCCCTTCCTGGTGCTCTTATGCTGTGGCACTAGTGTTTCAGATGCCCAACGACTGGATCTTTCTATCCAGTGGCATGGGATGCTTCTTGCTCACAGCTTAGAGGGTAGGGGAGGTGAAAAATCCAAACCTCTTCTCTTCTAGGCTGACAGCTTTTCAAAACAGCCCTCCAAATTCATTATATAGACTGGTGATAGGTAGTCGAGAAAGGTAAGGATATATTTACATTTATCTCAGCAGGTCCTGGCAGGAGTGTTTGGACCCTCTTTTTAAAAGATGTGAGCATTTTTCACCTGCTGTCCTCAATTTTAGGGCCTCAGCCAAGACTTGCAGCTGAAACCTCCCATTCAACATGCTGCTACATTTAAATTTGTAGAATATTTGCTGTTTATAGAACATCTATATACATTGATGGCAATAAGCCATGTTAGAATAAGCCCGGGTTTGGGGCTAGATATATTTAACATCAAAACAGATTCTGATGCTCCCTTAAACTATGGGAATAGTATTGCCTTTCATCTGCAGGATGGTAAAAATAGAACATAGTTTACAGTGTTACTGCATGTAGCACAGTGCCTGGCATGTAGTAAGTTATCAATAAGTGTGAGTCAGCCTCTTCACTGTTTGACCCTCGGAGCAGCTCTTTGAGTGGGTATTGCAGGAATTGTTCGGCAAATAAATAGTTTCAAATGTCTACACATAGGAGAATTGTTGAAATTAGGTGAAAGATATTTTGAGGATCTTGAAAGCCATGTTAAGAAGTTCTAACTTTCTTTGATGCCCAAGTGAAACCTAGAAAGGAGAATTTAAAATATAGCAGCATGATTTCAAATCACTTAAACTTGAACCTCAAATTCATCTTGCTGTCCACCTTTCCCCTTACTCTAGTCTTTTTTTTTTTCCCAGTTGCTGTGGAGTCAGCTCAGACTCATGGCAACCCCATGTGTGTTAGAGTAGAAATGTGCTCCATAGGGTTTTCAATGGCTGATTTTTCAGCAGTAGATCTCCAGGCGTTTCTTCTGAGACACCTTTCACTGCACTCATATCTCCAGCCTTTCGGATAGCAGCCTGGTATGTTAACCGTTTACACTATCCAGGAACTCAATTCTTCTCTAATCAGGATCCAACTCTAGTGGAATAGTAGTAAGTATAATAATAATGATAATCTTAATAACCAACATTTACTGAATACTTACTATGTACCAGACACTAAGAAGTTTAATTACATGTTTATAGTTCTTATTACTAGGAAAGAGAAAGGCTGTTTTTCAATATTTAAAAAATATTTATTTCATGCTGCCTTACTATACTCTTTCATTTCATTATTACCTTCACTTTCCCAGCTCTCATAATCTAATACATATGATCCAATTATTTCAATCTACTCAGTACTACTCTTTGCTCTACTCTTCATCTTCCCTCATCTTGAAATTTCTGTTATGGTTGTTTGGCTAAAGTATTTTTTCAAGTATTTTCTTCAAACACAGTGTATGGGTGATACGGTATATATCATTGCATGTTCTCAGATACTGTTCTTTCACCCTGATGAGTGATGGATATCCTGGATGCTGAAAAGCTTGTCTCCAGATTGGTTCTGAATTTTATTCTATTACTTTACAGCCTGCAGGGATGCATGTAAGTCCAGCCATGCAATTCCTTACCAGTCTGGTTCTCTTTTCTTTTTGACAACTTGTCCTTTGTGTTTTTAAGCTATGGTCTTTTTTTTGTTTTCAGACTTCTGAAAGTTTAATTGCAGAGGCCTAGAAATGTGTCTTCTCTTATCAATGAAGTCTGGAAGTTGGTGTGCCATTTCAAATGCTGATTTAGATTTTTCTTCGCCTAGGGAAAATTCTCTTCTATTATTTGCTCAATTATCACTTTGCCTTCATCAGTTCTTTTTCTTTTTCTGAAATTTCTATTATTTAGATATTAGACCTATTGTATTTATCATCCAAATCTCTTATATTTTCCTTCATCTTTCATTTCTATATTTTTCTGCTCTGGATTTTGTAATAAAACTCTTGGTCTAACGTTAGTATTTTGGTTCCTGGTGTTGATAAATTCACTCTGTCCTTCATTTAATGAAATGTAAGTTTTGAAGTCAATTTTATTACATACATTTGTGTGTGTATGTGTGTGCATGCATGCTCCGAGCTGAATTTTATTCAGACGTCCATCTGTCTTTTCCAGTCCTGTTTCTCTGAGCAGTTTTTCTGATTGCTCTAATCTTCCTCTATCTTTGACTGCTGAGTCCCCTAAAATGGGTTGGAATTTTTGTTGTTGTTGTTGATTCATTGTGGCTCAGGTGTTGTAATGTTGGGATATTCCAAGCAGTGACATTCCCACAGAGGGTGGATGGCACTCTAATTGCTGTGTCTGTGGGCCTGTGATATAGGAGATCAGTCCCTGATGATGCTCCTAGAAAAAAACCTCAGTTCTCAGGTCTCTGTAACCTACTGGCCTCAGAAGGGAGGAGACTTAGCCCACCTCTTCTAGAAGTTCAGGCAGCCCCTTTCTCCCCAACTCCAGTTCATTAAGTCAACCTTCTCAGGAGTCCATAGGTTCTAAGTGCCAAGTTTGTCCTCAAAAGTACCATTTACTGGGCCTTACCCTTGGGCTTCAGTAAAGTTCCTCAAGATCTTGCCAAGCCCTTCGGGAAGAAAGCTCCCATGTCTTCTCCCATACATGACCTCCCTAGCTCCTGATTGTTCTAGTCATAGTTCGGCTCTGAAGTATAAAAAAGCTTAGAGCATATTGTGGGGGCAAAGGGAACTGCTGAATTTTATTTGTTATGGTTCCAGAATCCCCTTTGCTTCTCAAAGGGAATATTATGCTTTCCTAAGGATGTTGTTAGGTGCCATCAAGTCACTTCCGACTCATGGCGACCTTATGTATAACAGAATGAAACATTTGTCCGGTCCTGCATCAACCTTACAATCACTGCTGTTTGAACCCATTGTTTCTAAGGAAATTGGAGGCAACTTGGGGAAGCCTGAGACCAGGCAGTGGATTTGGCCTTAGGATCTCATTAGTGGCCTCAGTGAAAGACATGTTATGACATAGTAGAGTTTGGGGTCAGATTGCAGGGGTGGGATAGTGAACAAAGTAAAGGTGGGGTATGTATACATTCAAGATATAATAGGAGATTTTATCTTTTTATTGATTAAAGGGAAGGCTACTTGGAGAACTCTTGAATTGGTACTTGGTGTCTTTCAGTAATAATGACCCCTGTGGGGTGATGGACCACAGCCTCTCCAGGTAACCCTACTTCCATGGGATGTCTGAGCAGTCACATACTCAGTTTCTTGATAAAATCAATTCTTATTCCTGCTCAGATCATCTCAGGCAAAACACACTTGAAAAAGCAACATTTTGTCATAACTTGAGTAACAATGAAATTTTTGTTGGTATCAATAAGTTTATCCAATACAGCTGACTATAGGTTATAAAACCCGTTGCTGTCAAGTCGATTCCAACTCATAGCGACCCTTTAGGACTCAGTAGAACTGCCCCATAGGGTTTCCAAGGAGCAGCTGGTGGACTCGAACTGCTGACCTTTTGGTTAGCAGCCAAGCTCTTAACCACTGCACCACCAGGGCTCCACTATAGTATATACACACATTTAAATACAATTAAAATCTATTTTTAATTTTGTTCTGCATTATTTTATATCATTGTGATTTCCCTCATTAAATCCTCCTCTAATCAAGTGTGTGATCTGCTAGCAATAACTCCTTGTTCTGAGGCATTTGGTTGTCATTTTGCATAGGTCAGGTCTCAATTAAATATTTTATTTTTAGAAAGTTGGATCATTTGCTTCTTGATAAGTCAAGTAAATAATCAGCACTGTTTTTTAGGGTATCAAACCTCAGTTCCAGCTCCCTAGATAGACTGAAAGGTTTTTGTGGAAGAAAGTATTTTTTTCTTTATCTTTTCAGATCCAGTGCAGATCACAGGAATAAAGGCAAAGCTTCCACATTATCCAGCTACAAAGATCTTAATAACCATCCCTTACAGGGAGAAAAGTCTTTTCAAATATCGTTTCAAAATGATTTCTACATTCTGGGAAGTTGCTTTTCTCTCTTCAAACCTGAGTCAAGATATTTACACAAACAGGATTGCCTTTAGGTTCCTTGTCCCATATTTAATAATTCTAACTCATAGTTGTGCATTCAGTATTCAAATGATATTATATTATAAAGGTTATCTTCTAATCTAAACCAAAGCATTTAAAAATAAAACCAAAAAGTCAGTTGCCGTAGAGTTGTTTCTGACTTATAGCAATCCCATGTATGTCAGAGTAGAACTGTGCTTTGTGGAGTAGATTGCCAGGCCTTTCTTCCAAGTTACCTCTTGGTGGATTTGAACCACCATTTTTTTGCATCACCCCGTCTTTGATCAGGACTTTTTAAATAGGTAGATCTTTTTTTAAAAAAAATATTTTAATGAATTTTAATAGCAAACTTATAAGAACAGCACAGAAGACAGCCAACATTAACTTGCATGTAGGACAACTCAGAAAATTAGAGTAAATTGATGGAATCAACTGTATGATAAAAATGCTACAAACACCATTTAGTTGCCATCAATAAGAAATGGTACTTGTTTTAAAAAAAAAAATCCAAATGCTGGCATTTTCCAGAAAAATTTAACAGGTTTCTTTATAATTGTTATAAAGTTGAACTGCTGAAACTTGTTCACTGAAACATTTTGACTTGCATTAATGCTTTATGTTCATACATTTATATTAAAAATTCACACAAATGAAAATGTAAAAACTGTCAATACCTGATTTCTGACCCCTATTTTTTCATTCACAACTGTATACTTATGTACCTTTTAGCACATTTGGGGGATAAAAAAATCTAACATTCAGAAATACCAATAACAGGAAGAAGAGTTTTTTTGTTTTTTTTTTAAAGAATGAAAAGTTTCCCATCATAGTGGATTCTTAAGCATGTTCTCCACGTATGCAGTGTGCTAGCTAGATGTCTTCTGGCATAATTTTTACACGTTTGGCATGGATAGCACACAGGTTGATGTTTTCAAAAAGGCCAACCAGATAGGCCTCACTTGCCTCCTGCAAAGCACCAATAGCTGCTGCACTGTGGAAATGCAGATCTGTTTTGAAGTCCTGAGCAACTTCTCGCACTCAGGCTGGAAGGGAAGTTTGCCAGTCAGGAGTTCAGTGGACTTCTGATAATGGCTGATTTTCCGGAGTGCCACAGTACCAGGCCTGTAACAATGAGGTTTCTTCACCCTCCGGTAGATGGCGCACTCTTGCTAGTGGCTTTAGTCGCCAGTTGCTTCCTGGGTGCTTTACCACCGGTTGATTTGCAGGCAGACTGCTTTATACAAGCCATGGTATAGAGACCTCCTCACTTACCCCCCTTCTCCTTCGGCTGGAGCTCCTCAAGCTGAAGGAGGCACTGGCGTTAGAGAGCGACTGTGGCGCAGCAACTGTTGTGAACGCAATTAAAACAGAAAGATCTCTTGAAATAACAGTTGGCTATCTCACAAAATAAAAATCATGTTCAATTTTTAAGGGAGCTATACTTTTAAGGTTGTTGTTAAGTGTCCTCAAGTCGGATCCAGCTCATAGCGACCCTATGCACAACAGAAGGAAATACTGCCCGGTCCTGCACCATCCTCACAGTCTTGCTATATTTGAGCCCATTGTTGCAGCCACTGTTGTCAGTCTATCTCATTGAGGGTCTTCCTCTTTTTCGATAACCCTCTACTTTACCAAGCATGATGTCCTTTTCCAGGGATTGGTCCCTCCTAATAACGTGTCTGAAGTACGTAAGATAAAATCTCACTATTCTCACTTCTAACGAGCATTCTTACTGTACTTCTTCTGAGAAAGATTTGTTCCTTCTTCTGGGAAGTCCATGGTATAGTCAATATTCTTTGCCAAGGTATCTCTAATGTTTATTTCTGTGTCATATTACTTTGTGAGAAGTGACTCTTATCCTTTAGCAGAATGATGCGATTGGTAGAGGCTGGTAGACCTGAGTTGTGGTCATGTGTTGCCTGGATTGGCTGTGTTGGACACTTTTTCCCCAATGAAATCAGCCAGGAAGAGTTAATGTAAAGATAAAAAAAATGAGTTGCAAGATCTAAATGAACTGGTTATGCCATGAATTGAAGGTAATCATTCTAGGCACCTTCAAATATACATTAAAAAAAAAAAAAAAAGAACTAAATTATATATGCATAATATGTTCTTCGATTGCAGTTTTGTCCTTTAATTTGTAATTCTGTGCAGATTACAGAACTGCAAGTAATCTTCCATATAAGCTTAATTGAAAAGTGTGGTTTTATTCTCTCTAGATTTTTCAGATGGGTAGTGGACGAACACATATTAATAGCGGTTAAGCCGTCACAACCTTCTGTTTGGCAGTATGCCAACAATGCAGCAACTATGACTGGGGCCAGTGATGATATACTGATGGAAGACGTTGACGATTACCTTTGGAAAATGCAAGCAAATTGAAAGCAAATGGAGAGCTTAGGCATAGTTTTGTTTCTGTAGGTGTAACCTTGTTCATAGATTTAATTATTTACAGCTTTGAAGTTTCGGTTTATTTAGCTTGTGTTTAACTACTGAAGCATTTGCTTAAACTATACTTTAGGTGAGACAGATTAAACACATTTTGCGGATTTATGAGTCTGCGTGGAAATCTTGGAGTTTATTAATTTGTCCTGTGTGACATTTGCAATTTTCGTCATTAACAGATATGGCTTTGTTTATTGTTTTTTGTTTGTTTGTTTTGGTAATTCTCCGGAAGACAATGTTATGAGAGCATATTTGACTAGAAATCGGTTTTACTGAATGTCAGAATAAATATAATGTGAGCATATTGCATTACTTGTTGGTTTTATATTGTGTGATTCAAAAGTTACAATGAGGCCAGGAGAGCTGTGGCTCAACATTGTTTATTTCTTACCTGGTATTAGTTACAATTGGAGTAATTGAATGTGACATGGCTAATAAATTATCAGCTAAAAAGGCCTATTTTTAGATGGGTATGGCAGAGAAACATACATATGTAGCTTTTTATGAGAGTCAAAATAAGGCAAAAAACAAAACACATGAAAGAAAGGGGAAAAAAAAGACAACTGCAGCCTTTTAATTATAGAGCCATCTTATTCTGATTATATAACTTGAAATACTGTTTATATGTGCATCCCTCCTCCTCCTTTTTCTTTTCTTGTTTTCCAGTTTTCAGGTCTTTACCAGTTTGTAATTTTGCCACCTTAAAGAGTGACAGTGAATCTACATGGTCCCTAACTTGCTTTATAAATACCAATATTAGAGTGATACTTCACTCTTTTACATTGAATATTGACAGGTAAATCTGTTGATAAGGAGTTAGTTGTTGTGATAAAGTTAAGGCTGAATTATCTACTTAATGGACTGAAGCAGAAATGTGAATAATGCAAAGTATGAGTCATCTGAAGTCATTTACACATTGTTTGGCACGTTGTTGTTGTTCTGTGCTGTCGAGTCAATTCTGACTCACAGCGACCCTATAGGACAGAGTAGAACTGCCCCTGTAGGGTTTCCAAAGAGCGGCTGGTGGATTCGAACTGTCGGCCTTTGGATTAGCAACCCAGTTCTTAACCATTGCACCACCAGGGCTCCTTGTTTGGCATAACCAAAATTAAAATATATATTAAAAAAAAACAACAGAATACAGGGAACTACATTTACTGCAAATATGACAGAGTTAATATCTTTATTACATAAAGTGTTTATCCAAAACAACAGAAAACTATGCTAATAAAGAATTGACAAAAGGACTTAGAGAAAATATAACCAGTTCGAAATATACAAATGGAAACTCTCAATACTAGTAGTGGAAACAGGAACAACCACTTTGGCAGTATCTACTAAAATTTGTTTGGCAATGTTTACAAAAGATGAGCACATGTGTACCCCATGATCCAGTAATTGTACCTTATACAGACCTAACAACTTGTATTTATATATTCTCTAAAAGAATTTGTCAAGAATGCTCAAAGCACCACTATTCATTATAACCAGGAACTGGAAATTTCTCAAATGCTCATTAACAGTAGAAGGCAAAAATAAATTTTGGTGCAATCATATTATGGAATAGTCTAAAGCAATGAGAATGAACATTCAAGGAAATGGATAAATACCCAAAAAGAATAATATCGAGCAAAATTATCCAGATTCTCCCTCCCCCCCAAAAAAAAAGAGTACATACTATATAATTCTACTTATATAAAGTTAACATGCGAGAAAGATGTGGCAGTCTGCTTCCATAAAGATTTACAGCCTTGGAAATCCTATGGAACAGTTCTACTCTGTCCTATAGGGTCATTATAAGTTGGAATCGACTCAAAAGCAACAGGTTTGGTTTTATGTAAAGTTAAAACTGGGTTTATGTTTTAAAGTAGAATGTCATAAGTCATGTGAGGCCAACAAAACTACTGACAGAACTAGAGAAGCTGGATAAAGTATAAAAATCATATTTTCAAAGATATCAGAAAGTTATGAAATAAATGAGTACTACATGCACTGAAAGTCCAGAAAGTCTGAAATGAAGTAAGCTAAGGATCAGCAGATGTTTGTTCCCTTAGGGCACATCCCTCTAAGGGCTGGAAGGTTGTAAATCAGGTATTCACCCAAGAAAACCACTACTCCTGGAGATAGAAGACCAGTAAAGTTCTAGTGGTCACTGGACATAGAAGTAACAAAATTAGAGAATTAGGAGCTTCAAATACACAGCTGGTTTATAATTCAATACATTTGGAGGCTCTGCATGAAATTAAAGCACTACGCCAAAAACCTCTGAAAGTCAGAATGAAGTTACTCTCACCTACATGTTAATTCCACTATCCGTCTGTTATTTTGTTGTACTGTGGTGGCTTGCAAGTTGCCAGGTGCTGGAAGTTATACCACCATTATTTCAAACACCAGTAGGGTTACCCATGGTGGATAGGTTTCAGCAGAGCCCTCATACTAAGTCAGATAGGAAGAAAGGCCTGGCAGTCTACTTCCTAAAATCAGCCAGTAAAAAGCCTATGGATCACAATAGAACGTTGTCCAATATAATGCTAGAGGATGAGCCCCTCAGGTTGGAAGGCATTCAAAATATGAACGGGGAAGAGCCACCTCCTCAAAATAGAGTCAACCTTAATGACGCAGATGGATAAAGCATTTGGAACCTGTATTTGCTGATGTGGTATACTCAAAATGAGACTTCAACTGCAAACATCCATTAGAAATTGAAACATGGGATGTACAAAGTATGAGTCAAGGAAAATTAGAAGTTGTCAAAAGAAACAATTGAAGATCGACATCCTAGTAAGCTGAAATGAACTGGTATTGACCATTTTTAATCCAACAATCCTATGATCAACTATGCCCAGAATGACAAATTGAAGAACAGTGTTACATTCATCACTGAAAAGAACATTATGAGATCTATCCTGAAGAACGACACTGTCACTTATAGGCTAATATCCATACACCTACAAGGAAGACCAGTTAATATGACAATTCAAATTTATGCACCAACCACAAATGCCAAAGATGAAGAAACTGAAGATTCTTACAAACTGCTGCAGTCTGAAATTGATCAAACATGCAATCAAGATGCATTGATAATTACTGGTGATTTTAATGTGAAAGTTAGAAACAAAGAAAAAGGATCCATAGTTGGAAAATATGGCCTTGGTAATAGAAACAGTGCCTGAAAATGCATGATAATTCTGCAAGACCAATGACTTATTTATTGAAAATACTTTTTTCAACAACACAGTCGATGACTATAAGCATGGTCCTCGCCAGATAGATTACACAGGAATCAAGTTAACTACATCTGTGGAAAGAGACAATGAAGAAACTCAATATCATCAGTCAAGACAAAGTCAGGGGCCAACTGCTAAACTGACCATCAATTGTTCATGTGCAAGTTAAAGTTGAAGCTGAAGAAAATCAAAACAAGCCCTCAAAAGCCAAAGTATGACCTTGATTACCGCTCACCTGAATTTAGAGACCATCTCAAGAATAGATTTGATGCACTGAACACTAATAACCAAAACCCAGAAGAGCTGCGGGAAGACATAAAGGGCATCAAACATGAAGAAAGTGAAAGGTCACTAAAAAGAAAGGTAAGCAGAAGAAATGATGAAGCAAAAGACCTGAACACAAGATTTCAAATGGTGACTCGAGAAGATAAGTAAGAAAGAACTAAAGAGAAAGTTCAAGCCTCTAATTGTAATATTGAAGGATTCTATGAACAAAAATTTGAATGGTGCAGGAAGCATCAAAAGAAAATGGTAGAAATATACAAGTCACTGTAGCAGAAACAATTGGTCACTGTTCATCCATTTCAGGAGGTAGCATATGATCAAGAACTGCATTTGATCCTGAGGTCAAGTAAAAGTTAAGAATCCAGGAGGCCAGAGCCAGAAGTCTGCTACTGGAGGACAGCGAAAACAGAAGTTGTGGCCTTTTTTTTTTTTTTTCCATTCATCAACTTGTAATTCTGCCTTTTCTAAGATTAATACTGAATTCAGAAAATAGAATATTTTATGTGTACATACAGAGACATTGCTATTCTATTGCATTGCTGATGGCACTGTAGATTGATGTAATAACTGCTATGGAAATAATTTAGCTTTATATATTTATTTTTTTACCCTTTTTTTGTTCTTAAAACAGATTTGAGGAGAATAATTTTTTAGTATTGTCGAGAATGAGGAATGTTTTCCAACCCTTTACTAACTTCTAGGAATCAGTCCCAAGGGAACATTACTAAAATTTTTAAGAACTTCCCGTATAGCTTTACTTATAATAGATAAAAGTGTTTAATAGCATTTTATGTTGATTAATATTATATGTTTAATTAATGTAATGTTCTACTTTGTAGATCATTAAGATGCCTATGATAGGAGACTTCAGCTTCCATTCATGACAGAATAACTGGTTTCCAACTTACCTTCCTACCATAAGCAACTATAAAACTGGAAAAAATATACTAAGTGTATCTTTAATGTCATTGGACAACAGAGAGTACAGGACTTTGATCCTTGTGAAAAGGGAAAAATGTGACGTGTGCTGCTCAAGTTTTCTGACTTGGAGCAGGGAAGTAGATTCTGAGCAGAGAGTGGAGATTTCATTGAGAAGTCAAAAGCTGAGTTTGAGGCTGGGGTAGCTAGGATATATGCAACAGGTTACTGGAGAGGACACAGCTTTACATGGACAGTGACCCATAGTTATATGCATGGAGGTTTAGTTCAGATCCTTGACCAAGCACTAGGCTATACAAGGATAGGATGAGCTTGCATAAGGGGTGAAGAGCTGAGTAGCAGTATCAGAAATTGTGCAGTGCTAGAGGATATGAGAGTCCAGGCCCATCCAGAGTAGAGTAGCATCACTGAACACCTTCAGTCAGTTGAAACTCCAAAAAGTTCATTCTTTGGAAGTAAGAACCATACCATAAAGTAAGGGCTACCTCATAGGTCTAAAAACAAAATCACAGTAGATATTCCCTGCCAAAGCACGAATACCAAGCCTGACAGGATTGAGAGAATCCTCCAATAATTTAGCCGCTTGTCAGAGCTAAATTTAATATTATTTAAAGACATCATACTCAAGACCTTTTACAATGCAAGTCCTACAATATCTAGCATAAAAGAAAATGAAAATAAATTTACTGGTCATGCAAAGAGCAAGAAAATGTGTCCCATAATCAAAAGAAAAAGTCAACAGAAGCAAAAACCTTTGCGACCCCGATGTTGAAAACAGAATACTTTAAAACAGCTATTAGAACTTTATAATAGGTATTATGAATATGTTCCAAAAGTTTAAAAGAAACAGGAAAAAATTAGTGAACAAATGAGAGTGCTCAGCAGAGAAATGGAAGTTATAAAAAGAACCATATTGAAATTCTAGAACTAAAGATTACAAAATCTGAACGTCGAAGAAATCACTGGATAGGATTAACAGGAGATTAAAACTGAAGAAGGAAAGGTGAATGAATATGAAGACAGAATCAACAGAAATTACACAGTCTGAAGAACAGAGAACAAAATATTGTTTTAAATAAGCACAGTCTCAATTATCTGTGAAGTCATGTAAAATACTATAATATGCATGCAAATAGAGTCTCAGAAGAAGAGGAGATACAGATAGGGCGATAATTTCTTTTAAGAAAATAATAGCTGAAAATTCCCAAATTTTCTATTAAACAAAATCAGTGCACAGAATCAAAAAGCACAGCAAAGCACAAATAGGATGGATACAAAAGAAACCACACCTAGATATATCATAGTCAAAATGCTAAAAACCAAAGATAAAGGAAAAGAATTCAGAGCAGCAAGAAAAAAGTGTACATGACACATAGGGGAATAATGATACAAATGTCAGATGACTTCATTATCAGAAACAATGGAAACCAGAAAAAAAAAGAATAATATGTTTAAAGTTTTAAAAGAAAAGCAAAACCGTCAGAGTCTATACCCAATATATACATACAAAAAACAATAATAACAACTAAGGGTTAAAATAATTTTCCAATTTGAGAGAATTCTTGGTCTGCATAATTGTACTATAGGAAAAGCTAAAGTAGGTTCTGCTAACTGAAGGCAATTGATACCAGATGGGAACTTGTATCAGTAGGAAAGAATGAACAACACTGGAAATGGTAAATATGTTGGTAAATATGAAAGCCGATATTTTATGTTACTAATTTCTTTAAAGATCCATATTTATGCCTATTCCCAAGAGAGATGATCCAACTGGATGTGGAAATTATCGAACAATATCATTAATATCACATGCAAGCAAAATTTTGCTGAAGATCATTCAAAAGTGGCTGCAGCAGTGTTATCGACTGGGAACTGCTAGAACTTCAAGCCAGATTTAGAAGAGGATGTGGAACCAGGGATAGCATTGCTGATTTCAGATGGATCCTGGCTGAAAGCAGAGAAAACCAGAAAGATGTTTACTTGTGTTTTATTGATTATGCTAAGGCATTCGACTGTGTGGATCATAACAAATTATGGATAACATCGTGGAGAATGGGAATTCTGGAACATTTAATTGTGCTCCTGAGGAATCTATACATGGATCAAGAGGCAGTCTTTTGAACAGAACAAGGGGATACTGCATGGCTTAAAGTCAGGAAAGGTGTGCATCAGGGTTGTATCCTTTCACCATACCTATTTAATACGTATGCTGAGCAAATAATCCAAGATGCTGGACAATATGAAGAAGAACGGGGCATCAGGATTGAAGGAAGACTCATTAACAACCTACATTATGCAGATGGCACAACCTTGCTTGCTGAAAGTGAAGAGGACTTGAAGCGCTTCCTGATGAAGATCAAAGACCACAGCCTTCAGTATGGATTGCACCTTAACATAAAGAAAACACAAATCCTCACAACTGGACCAATAAGCAGCATCATGATAAATGGAGAAAAGATTGAGGTTGTCAAGGATTGCATTTTTCATGGGTCCACAATCAACATTCATGGAAGCAGCAGTCAAGAAATCAAAAGATGCGTTGCATTGTGCAAACTGGCTGCAAAAGACCTCTTTAAAGTGTTGAAAAGCAAAGATGTCACCTTGAGGATTAAGGTATGCCTGACCCAAGCCATGGTGTTTTCAATTGCCTCATATACATGTGAAAGCTGGACAATGAATAAGGAAGACTGAAGAAGAATTGACGCCTTTGAATTGTGGTGTTGGCAAAGAATATTGAATATACCATGGACTGCCAAAAGAACGAACAAATCTGTCTTGGAAGAAGTACAACCAGACTGCTCCTTAGAAGCAAGGATGGCCAGACTACGTCTCATATTCTTTGAACATGTTATCAGGAGGGATCAGTCCCTGGAGAAGGACATTATGCTTGGTAAGGTAGAGGGTCAGTGAAAAAGAGGAAGACCCTCAACAAGATGGGTTGACACAGTGGCTGCAACAATGGGCTCAAGCATGGCAACAATTGTGAAGATGGTGCAGGACTGGGCAGTGTTTCATTCTGTTGTTCATAGGGTCGCTATGAGTCGAAATCGACTCGATGGCACCTAACGACAACAACAATTTCTTTAACTGGAAACTGTTTAGAACAAAAATAACAATATTGTCTTGTGAGGCTTATAACATAACAATAGCAAGTAGAAAGGAGGGTATATAAAATTATACTGTTGTTTTAAGATTCTTACGTTTTTACCTGAAGTAATACAATATTAGTTGGAAGTAGACTCTGATAGGTTAAGGATGTAAATTGTAATCTTCAGCATTACTATTTTTTAAAATGTATACAAAGAGATATAAAATACAACAGAAGAAACAAAGTAGAATATATGCTGCCTATAAGAATCACTCTTAACACAAAGACATGTACATATGTGAAAGTAAACACTAAAGGGAGAATATACAAATGCTCAATCCGAGTATTTTTAACACCTCCTTTTGGCAATTTAAAGATCTACTAGGCAAAAATTTCATAAGTAGATAAAAGACTTGAACAACAATATCAAAGTGACCTAATTTATATTTGAAGAATAATACTCCCAGCAACACCAGAACACACTCTTTTCTCAAGAGCATATGGGATTCTCACCAAAACAGACCGTATGCTTGACCATAAAAGAAGTTTCAAAAGATTGACGTCACGCAGAGTAGGTTCCCTGACCACAACGTGTATAGTAGAATTTAAGAAAAATAATAATAATAGTAATAAGGTATCTGGAAAATCACCAAATATTTGAGACTTGAGTAACATGTTTCTAAATGGCTCCTAGGTCAAAGAAAAATTAGTAAATAATTTAACGTAAATAACAATTAAAACACATTGTATTAAAATGTATGGGATAAAGCCAGAGCAGTGTTTGGAGATGCATGAACACTTTTAAATGCTACTATTACAAAAGAAGAAACATTTAAAATCACAAAACTAAGTTTTCACCTTCATAATCTAGAAAAGGGAGAACAAATTAAAACCAAAGTAGAAGGATAGAAATAGTAAACACAAGAGAGAAAATCAATGAAGTATTAAAAAAAAAAAAAAAGATGAAAAGATTAGCTTTTTTTATTTAAAGGCTAATCAAATTTATAAGTCCCTTGTAAGATGGAACAAAAAAAGAGAAAGTACAAATTACTAATATTGGGATTGAAAGAGGATAATAGTACATATCTTAAAGATATTAAAAGGAAAATCAAAGAATATTATGGACAGTGAAGAACATTAGCCCAATAAATTCAATAATTTAGATGAAATGGAGAATTTCCTTAAAAATCACAACTTATCAAAACTGACTGAAGAAACAAAATATGAACAGCTCTGTATCTGCCATGTAAATTACATATTTTTTTCCTTTTTATTGTACTTTAGAGGAAGGTTTACAGAGCAAATTAGTTTCTCGTTAAACAATTAATACACATATTGTTTTGTGACATTGATTGCCAATCCCAAGACATGTCAACACTCTCCCCTTCTCGACCTTGGGTTCCGCATTCCCAGCTTTCCTGTCCGCTCCTGTGTTCTCATCCTCGCTCCTGGGCTGGTGTGCCCATTTAGTCTCGTTTTGTTTTATGGGCCTGTCTAATCTTTAGCTGAAGGGTGAACGTCAGGAGTAACTTCAGTACTGAGTTAAAAGGGTTTTCCGAGGGCCACACTCCCGGGATTTCTCTAGTCTCTGTCAGACCAGTAAGTCTGGCCTTTTTTTGTGTGCATGAGTTAGAATTTTGTTCTACATTCTTCTCCAGCTTTGTCCGGGACCCTATACTGTGATCCCTGTCAGAGCAGCTGGTGGTGGTAGTCAGGTACTATCTAGTTGTGCTGGACTCAGTACGGTGGAGGCTGTGACAGTTGTGATCTATCACTTCTTTGGGCTAATTTTCCCTTGTGTCTTTGGTTTTCCTCATTCTCCCTTGCTCCAGATGGGGTGGGACCAGTGGAGTATCTTAGAGGGCCACTCACAAGCTTTTAAGACCCCAAATGGTACTCACCAAAGTAGAATGTAGAACATTTTCTTTATAAACTATGTTATGCCAGTTGAGCTAGATGTCCCCCGAGACCATGGTCCCCAGCCCTAAGCCCAGTATATTTGTAATTAAAAACCTTCCTATAGAGAAAATGCCCTGCCCACATGGCTTCACTGTTGAATTCTATTAAACATTTAAGGAAAAAATAATTCAAATCTTACACAAATTGTTTTATAAAATACAAGAATGAACACTTCACAAGCGATTTTATGAAGGTATCATGACTTGAAAACCAAAGACATTAGAAGAAAGTACATTACATTATCCCTCATGGACAGAGATGCAAAATCATCAACAGAACATTGGCAAATCAGTTAAAATATATATGAAAAAGATAAGATATTATGAGCATTTGGAGCTTATTCCGGGAGTGCAAGATTGGTTTAACATTCAGAAAGTAATCATGTAATCACATTAGCAGAAGAAAAGAGGAACTTTTATGATCAACTCAATGGATGCAGAATAATCACTTGAAAAATTCAATACCTATACATGATAAAAATCTTCAGAAAGCAAGAACAGAAGGGAATTTACCTAATCTCATAAAATCTCATAAAAATACTAGAGAGCATCATTCATAATGGTGAAATTTTGAATGCTTTCTACCTAATATTGGAAAAGAATTAAGTTGGAGAATTTATATTCTCTAATGTCAAGATTTACTTTAATGCTGTCTGCTTTCCGTTTAACAGCATACTGTAGGACTGAATCAGTGCAGAAAGACAAGAAGAAATAAAAGGCATAACAGTTCAAAAGGAATAAGTACAACTTTTTATTTGCAGAAGATATATGTGTTTAGAAAATCTTGACCAATCTAAAATGCAACTACTAGAAATGAGTGAATATAGAAAGATCATAAGATATAAGGTCAATTGCTCACAAATTTATTTCTATATACATGCAGTAGCAATTGGAAAATAAATATGAGATACAATATCGATTTATAAAAGCATTAAAAAAATGAAATACTCAGGGAGATTTAATAAAATATGTACAAGACTTCTACAGGAAATTATACAAATTTTTCTTAGAGAATTTAAAGAAAAACTTTAATCCATGCTTATGGATTAGGTAACAATGTTAAGATGTCATATCTCCTAGAATTGATTTATAGATTCAGTGCAATTTTAATCAAAATCCCAGAAGATATTTTCAAAATTGATAAGCTAATACTAACATTTATATGGAAATGCACAAGATCTAGAATAGACAAAACATTTTGGAAAAGAATTAAGTTGGAGAATTTATATTCTCTAATGTCAAGATTTACTATAATGCTGTCTTAATCCAGACAGTGTGGAAGTGGCACAGAAATAGACCTACACATAATGGTCTCTTTTTTAATTGTGGTACAAGTATACATAACAAAACATAGGGCATCTCAACAATTTCTACATGTACAATTCATTGACTGCATTCTTCAAGTTGTGCAAATATTATTGCTTTATGTAATGGATTGAATTATGTCCCCCCCAAAATATGTGTATCAACTGGGCTGGGACATGGTTCCCAGTATTGTGTGGTTGTCTTCCATTTTGTAATTGTAATTTTATGTTAAAGAGGGTTAGGGTTTGACTGTAACACCCTTACTAAGGGCACATCCCTGATCCAATGTAAAGGGAGTTTCCCTGGGGTGTGGCCTGCACCACCTTTTATCTCTTACATCTCTTACAAGAGAGATGAAAGGAAAGGGAAGCAAGCAGAGAGTTGGGGACTTCCTACCACCAAGAAAGCAGTGCTGAGAGCAGAGCGCATCCTTTGGACCCAAGGTTCCTCTGCAGAGAAGCTCCTAGTCCAGGGGAAGGTGGATGACACCGACCTTCCTCCAGAGCCAACACAGAGAGAAAGACTTTCCCTGGAGCTGACGCCCTGAATTTGGACTTCTAGCCTATTAGACTGTGAGAAAATAAATTTCTCTTTGTTAAAGCCATCCACTTGTGGTATTTCTGTTATAGCAGTACTAGATGACTAATACACTGTTCTTCTCCAAAGGATATACTTTTACCACCATTAACATAAATTCAATGCCCCCTAAGCAAAAACTCCCCTCCTGTTTCTCACTAATAAGCTTTGGTTTCTATATATTTATTTTGTGTAAGTGAGATCATACAACATTTGTTCTTTTGCTAGTCAATTGACTTGTGATAAAGGCATCAAGGTATTCAGTGAGGAAATTCTTTGCAATAAATGTTTTTGGAACAACTGGATAATTGTATGTAACAAAACAAAGACCCTCCTACTCCCTCTAGGTGAGTCATATATCAAAATGCAAGTGCTAAAATGAAACTTCTAAAAGAAAAGAAGTAATATATTGTCACAAACTTCGACAGGAAATAATTTCTTAGATATGGTTAAAAAAAATAAAGTACAAACTGTAAAAGAAAAACTGATAATTGGAGTTCATAAAAGTATAAAATGTCTCTTCTTTAAAAGATATCATTAAGAAAATGAACTGTCATGTCACAGACTGGGAGAAAATATCACTGACAAAAATATTGTGACGAAAATATATTTGACAAAAGATTGTATCCAGAATATAAAAATAAATCCCCTCACACAATAATAAAAAGATAAACTTGCCAATTTAAAATAGGCAGAAAATTTGAATACATAGTTCTCAAATGAAGATGTAACAAATGAATAATAGTCATATGGAAAATGCTTATATGTCATCAGGAAAATACAAATTAAAGCCACAATTATCACTACACATGGACAAAATATCTAATATTTAAAAAGGCTGACAACAACAAATGTTGATGAAAATGTGGAGCAACTGAAATTCTCATACTTTGCTGGGAGGAGTATGAAATGGTACAACTACTTTGGAAATTCCAAAATCTTAGTAGCTTATTGCAATAAAATTTTATTTTTTGCTCATATAAATCCCAATCTGGTCATTCCTGGTAGATAAGAGCCTGCTATATTTCAGGAATCCAAGATCCTTTCCTCTTGTAGATCTGCACTTCTTGGAGTTTTTCTCTTTTAGCTAGTGGAATGAGAAGGAGAACATGAAGGATAGTGTAGAAGGTTTTTATAAGTCAGGCCTGGAAGAAGTGTGCAAAACTTCTATCTGCCTTCTGTCAGCCAGATCTCAGTCACATGGCAGAACCTAATTGCACAGAAGGCTGAGAAGTGTCTTCTAGCTGTGTGCATAGGGTCGAAGAAAAAAGGGTTTGGTGAATGAATAGCAAGTGTCAACCTTATTCATAGTGCTACTTGGTGATGAATGAATGTGGGAGGCAATTTGTGTAATGAGAGAAACACTAGCTAGCGAGTTCAATTACTAGTTCTAGTAGTAAATGATGTCACCTTGGACAAGAAATTTAAAATATAGTAGGTTATGAGCATAGGTATAGAATCAGACACCAATTCATTCAAATCCTAATTAACCTGGCTAAGCCCCAAGTAAAACTAGTCCATACAGTAGATGTTATAAAATGAGCAACTATTGATCTATATTTACTAGTTCTTAGAGATTGGGTTCTTACTTTTATAAAATAGAAATCAAGATACCTTCTCTTACTCATGCTAGGGTTATCCTGAAAAGCAAATGAGATAGTGTCTCTGAACTATCTAAACTGTTACAAAAAATAATTTTTTTTCTGCCTGACAAAGGAGTATTGATCTATGTGATGTTTACATAAACACAAATTTTGGAAAACATACTGCTTGTTGAATAAACGATTATTATTTGTGTGTGTGTGGCTCACTGATATAAGACTATCAATGTCTAAAAGTTCAACACCTAAGGTTTCTTTTTTAATGAGAAAATTTCCACTCCAGATAAGTGTTCCTAAAAACATTTAACTCTTCTGTGACCATTGGCATAAACAGTATGCCAGCCACTTTTTATGCCTCTGGAACTCAGAGGTAAGACCTTATTCTAGTTCTAATGCATTTAGCCTCAGGGTGGTTCCCTTTTGAAATGTGTGAAACTCAATAGACCAGAATTGGAGCCTCATTGTTGTGTAGATTGAGTATTCTATTAGGTGATGCTACCTGGATGTGTTAGTTTTGTAAACTTTTGCCTTTTTTTTCCCCCTTATTTCTGTGAGATAAGGCTTGCAAGCATAATGATGGCTTTTCTGTGTCATAGTTAGGGAGCCCTGATGGGTTTGTTTTGTTTTCTCTGTGTCATATTTGGAAAACCAGAGGTTCCCCATGTAACCTAATAGAAAGACGCCCACAATAAATTACTTATCTAGCTCTCAAAGGTATGCACAGTGGTGATGGTGCACAGTGCCACTCACCTCATTGGTGGCTTGTATTACCAGATCATATTTCTCAAAATCCATATTACCAACCAAAAATTTAAACACAGTCAGTATGCATTCCAATACTGAAGACACATGCCATCAAAAAAATAAATAAATAAACGGAGAAAAAATGTAGTATGAAAGTTAAATGAAGATTGAAAATATACCTGGATTTGGATTGCTTTGTTCTTTTCTCTCAGCTTTCTCTCCTTAGATCAGAGTCCTCTATCAAAGTAACTTTATATGTCCCTTAGGGTCAGGTTAAAAAATTTATCTATGCGTATCTTTTCTGAAGGCTATTTCCATTTGCTGGAAGGAATGGACTAATCTCCTGAAATCCTATACAGTACAAGGATTCTCTGATGAGTGGTCAGGTATCTAGCTGTATTTTAATAGGCCAAAATGATAAACTAACATTATAGTAACTTCAGGTTCCACTTTTGCGTTAGTTATCTAGTGCTGCTGTAAAAGAAATTCCACAAGTGGATGGTTTTAACAAAGAGAAATTTATTTCCTTACAGTAAAGTAGGCTAAAAGTTCAAATTCAGGGTGTCAGCTCCAGGGGAAGGCTTTCTCTCTCTCGGCCTTCTCATCAGTGTTCCCCCTGACTAGGAGCTTCTTGGTGCAGGAACCCTGGTCCAAAGAACGCGCTCTGCTCCCGGCGCTGCTTTCTTGATGGTATGAGGTCCCCAATTCTCTGCTTGCTTCCCTTTCCTCTTATCTCTTACAAGAGACAAAAGGTGGTGCCGGCCACACCCCAGGGAAACTCCCTTTACATTGGATCAGGGATGTGACCTGAGTAAGAGTAGTGTTACAATCCCACCCTAATCCTCCTTAACATAAAATTACAATCACAAAATGGAGGACAACCACACAATTCTGGGAATCATGGCCTAGCCAAATTGTTGCACACATTTTTGGGGGGACACAGTTCAATCCATGACAACTAGCTTGCATTGATTTTTTTTAAACGGAAATCATTATTAAAAGAAAACTAAACATAACCCCTAACTGCAGGAGTTAACATAATATCTGAACCAAGGGACTTTTATCTGAACATTTCCTTAGAATTATAAATATGTTATTCCTTAATTTATAAATATGTTTTCTTTCTAGAAGATTGGGAAACCCAGTAATATTGGGGTTAGTTGGTATCTCACGGTAGTTTTGATTTGCATTTCTCTAATAGCTAGTGATCATGAGCATTTCCTCATGCGTCTGTTTGCCCTCTGAATGTCTTCTTTGGTGAAGTGTCTGTTCATATCCTTTGCCCATGTTTTAATTGGATTATTTCTCTTTTTGTTATTGAGGTGTTGAAGTACTCTATAGATTTTTAGAGATTAAACTCTTGTCAGGTATGTCATAGCCAAAAATTTTTTCCCAGTCTGTAGATTCTCCTTTTTCTCTCTTGGTGAAGTCTTTTGATGAGCGTAAGTGTTTAATTTTTAGAAGATCCCAGTTATCTAGTTTCTTTTCTGGTGTTTGTGCATTGTTAGTTATGGTTTGTAATGTATTTATGCCATGTATTAGGGCCCCTAGTGTTTCCGTATTTTTTTTTCCATCAACTTTATCATTCTAGGTTTTACATTTAGGTCTTTGAACCATTTTTAGTTAGTTTTTGTGTATGGTGTGAGGTATGGGTCCTGTTTTATTTTTTTTACAGGTGTACATCCAGTCTTGCCAGCATTATTTGTTAAAAAGACTGTATTTTCCCCATTTAATGGACGTTGGTCCTTTGTCAAAGATCAGCTGACCATAGGTGGTTGGATTTTCATATGGGCCCTTGATTCTGTTCCGTTGGTCTTTGTGTCTGTCATTGTGTGAGTACCCAACTATTTTGACTATTGTGGCTATATAGTAGGTTTTGAGATCAGGTAGTGTGAGGCCGCCTACTTTGTTCTTTTTCTTCAAGAATGCTTTTTTTTATCCAAGGACGCTTTCCTTTTCATATACAGTTGGTGATTAGTTTTTCCATCTCATTAAAGAATGCTGTTGGCATTTGGATCAGGATTGCAGTATATCTGTAGATGGCTTTGGGTAGAATTGACATTTTCACAAAGTTGAGTCTTCCTATCTATGAACATGGTATGTTTTTCCATTTATGTAAGTCTCTTTTAGTTTCTTGCAGTAGTGTTTTGTAGTTTTTTTGTATGGAACTTTTACGTCCCTGGTTAGATTTATTCCTAAATTTTTTTAAATCTCTTTATGGGTTATTATAAATGGTATTGATTTCCTGATTTCCTTTTTGAAGTTCTCTTTGTGGGTATGTTGGAAAACAACTGATTTTTGTATCTTTGTCTTGTATCCTGCTACTCTGCTGAATCTTTCTATTAGTTCTAGTAGTTTTCTTGTGGAATCTTTGGGGTTCTTTATGTATAGGATCATATCATCTTGGAAAAGAGATCCAATTTAGGTGCCCTTTATTTCTGTTTCTTGCCTTATTGCTTTAGTAGGACTTCCAGCACAATGTTAAACAGGAGTGGTGATAAAGGGTATCCTTGTCTTGTTCCTGTACTCAGGGGGAATGATTTCAGCCTCTCTCCATTGAGAATGCTGTTGGCTGTTGGTTTTGTATAGATGGCCTTTATTATGTTGAGGAATTTTCCTTCTACTCCTATTTTATTGAGAGTTTTTATCAGGAATGGATGTTGGACTTTATCAAATGCCTTTTTTGTGTTGATTGAGATGATCATGTGATTCTTTTGTTCTATTTATGTGCTGGATTATGTTGATTGATTTTCTAATATTGAAACATCCGTGCATACCTGGTATGAATCCCACTTGGTCATGGTGTGTTATTTTTTTGATGTGATGCTGAATTCTATTGGCTAGAATTTTGTTGAGAATTTTTGCATCTATATTCATGAGAGATATTGATCTGTAATTTTCTTTTTTTTTTTGTGGTGTCTTTGCCTAGCTTTGGTATCAGTGTTATGCTGGCTTCATAAAATGAATTCAGAAACTTTCATTGCTTTTCTATGCTCTGAATTAGTATGAGTAGTACTGGTGTGAGCTTGTCTCTGAATGTTTGGTTGAATTCTCCAGTGAAGTTGACCGGGCTGGGTTTTTGTTTTTTATTGTAAATTTTTTTTGTTACTTCTTCAATCTCTTCTCTTGTTGTGAGTCTGTGCAGGTTTTTGGCCACAATTTGTGTTAGTTTAGGTAGATACTGTGTTTCTAGAAATTTGTTCATTTCCTCTAGGTTCTCATATATGCTGGAGTATAATTTTTCATAGTATTCTCTTATGATACTTTGTATTTCATTTGAGGCTGTTGTAATGTCCCCCATCTCATTTCTTATTTGGGTTATTTGCCTCCTCTTCTGTTTTTCTTTTGTCAGTTTGGCCTATGATTTGTCGATTTTGTTGATCTTTTCAAAGAACCAACTTTTGGTCTTGCTGATTCTATCATTTTTCTGTTCTCTATTTTGTTTATTTAGGCTCTGATCTTCATTATTTCCTTTCTTCTGGTGCCTATATAAGCTTCTTTTCCTGTTCTTTTTCTATTTGTTTCAATTGCAGGGTTAACGTTTTAATTTTCATTTGTTCTTCTTTTTTGATGTGTATGTTTATTGCCATAAATTGACCTCTGAGCACTGCCTTTGCTGTGTCCCAAAGGTTTTGGTATGATGTGTTTTCGTTCTCATTTGATTCTAGGAAATTTTTTATTCCCTCTTTGAATTACTTCTATTACCCAGTTGTTTTTAAGCAAGGTGTTATTCATTTTCCATGTATTTTTTTTATCCTTGCTTTTCCTGTTATTGATTTCCACTTTTATGACATTGTGATCAGAGAGAATGCTTTGTATTATCTTGAGGTTTTGGATTTTATTTAAGGTTCCTTTGTGTCTTAAAATGTGGCCCATTCTGGATAATGTTCCATGTGCACTGAAAAAGAATTTACACTTTGCTGCTGTTGGATAGAGTGTTCTATATATGTCTATGAGGTCAAGTTGGTAGATTTGGGCTTTAGATCTTCTATATCTTTGTTGAGTTTCTTTCTAGATATTCAGAGCTTTACCACGAGTGGTGTGTTGAAGTCTTCTACTATTGTTGTGGTTAGGTGCTATCTAGTCAGTTCCAACTCATAGTGACCCTATGTACAATAGAACAAAACTCTGTCCAGTCCTGCTCCATCCTCTCAATCGTTGATATGTTTGAGCCCATTGTTGCAGCCACTGTGTCAATCCATCTTGTTGAGGATTTTCCTCTTTTCTGCTGACCCTTCTCCAGGGACTGATCCCTCCTGATCACATGTCCAAAGTATGTGAGACAGAACCTTTCCATCTCACTTCCAAGGAGCACTCTGGCTGTACTTCTTCTAAGACAGACTTGTTCATTCTTCTGGAAGTCCGTGGTATATTCAATATTCTTTGCAAACACCGTAATTCAAGTGAGTCAATTTTTCTTCAGTCTTCCTTATTCATTGTCCAGCTTTCACATGCATATGAGGCAATTGAAATATTATGGCTTGGGTCAGTCCTTAATCCTCAAAGTGACATTTTTGCTTTTCAACACTTTAAAGAGGTCTTTTGCAGCAGTTTTGCCTAATGCAATGCAATGTTTGAAGCATGTTTTCATTAGTTTTGTCTGTGTCTTCGATTTTTTTGTCTGTTTTTTCCTTGGTTTTGTCTGTGTTTTCCTTGATGTCTTTCCTAATATCTTGAAGATTGCTAAATATTAGTTTCACTGCCTTTTCTTGTACTGGAAGTTTATATGATTCTTTATTTTGGTCACTTACTGGAGCCATCTTGTCCTGCTTTTTTATATATTTTCATATTGTCTGCTGTCTCTGAAACATTAAGGTATTATTTTCTTTATTTATTGATTGTATGTTTATTTTGTTTTGCTTCTTTGTTTTGTTTTGATACATCAGGATGGGCAGGCCAGGTGTGCTTTATTGCTTGCTTGTCTGTGGGCATGATAACTCTCCTCACCTTGTCTGGGTGGGCAGGGCAGCAGCAGGCAGGGTGAGTCCACTTCACTGTGCACTGGTTTGGCAAGGTGGCTGAGGGTAGACTGTTTGGGCACTGTCTGCCTCCTGATGTTGGTTCAGTGGAGTGGGAGCCTTCACAGCCCCTTACCAGATAGGCAGGGGTGTCAGATGGGGAGTGGTATGGGCTCACTTCCCACCATTCAGCAGCTAGTCAAGTGGCAAGAGGGAAAGGGCAGTGAGTGCTTGGTGTGGTGGCAGGCCTGAGCACTGGGGATGTTCTAGCCATGGTGGCATGGTGGAGGCTGGTGACAAAGAGGAAGGGTGTTGTATGAGGCTATGTGGGAGAGAGAAATAAAAAAGAAAAAAGGATAGCAGGTGGGCAAGGGGCAGAAGTAGGGGCCATCAGGAAGGGGAGGAGGTGGCATATGGGGCTAGGTGGAGGTCAAAAGAAACAAAAAGAAAATAAATGATGGCCTGGTGGGGCCTGGTGGGGGGAACCCAGGGCAGCAGTGGGCCAGTGTGCCAGTGGAACTCTACTTGTGGTGCTATGGAGGCCAATGGGAAGCGGGGCAAAGTGTTGTACAGGACTAGGTGGGAGGGACACAGAAAAGTAAGAAAGGACAAAAGAGAATAAAAAATGGCAGCATGGCAGTGGTCAGCAAGTGAGAGTGGGGAGGACCCAGAGGCTGGTGGGAAGAAGAGGGGAGGTGCCATACTGGGATAGGTGGGAGGCAGAAAGACTAGAAAGAAAAAGTAATAAAAGAAAAAAATGGCAGTGTAATGGGGGCCATAGGTGTGGGTGGTGTGGACCCAGAGCAGCAGGCTGGTGTGTCGGTGGCTGTCTAGCTTCAGTGATGTGTCATAGTCCAGCAGGAAGGGGAAGTGGTAGTGTACAGGGCTACGTGGAAGAGATAAAGACAAGGAAGAAAGAGGAAAAAAAATAAATTAAAAAACTTGCTGTGTGGTGGGGGCTGGTGAGTTGGGGTGGGATGGGTTCAAGGGCTAGTGGGAAGGGAGGGGAGGTAGCATATGGGGCTAGGTAGAAGGGAGAAAGAAAAGGAAGAAAGAGGGGAAAAAATGGCATGGCAGGAGCCAGCAGGTGGCTGTGGGGCAGTCCTGTGTTGGTGGTGGTCTGACAGCTCTCTTGCCAAGGTAATACAACATGGCCTGGTGGGAAAGGTTAGAGGTGGGGTACAGGTCTAGGTAGAGGCAGAAAGAAAAGGGAGAAAGGGGAAAAAATGGCATGGTGGGAGCCAGCAGGTAGGGGCAGGGCAGACACAGGTTGGGATGGGCTGGGGGTCCTCTAGCCAAGGTGGCACGATATGTCTTGGCAGGAAGGGGTAGAGGTTGCATACAGGCAGAAGGGTGAGGAGTGGGAAAGTGTGTTTCCCTGGTTACTAGGTACTGTCTCCTGTTGGGAACTCTGTGAAGTTGCCTTCCTGTACTCCCTGTCCCGGGTCATTGCTGGATGTGTTTCAAGATGGTGACACTGTGTCATGTTAGTTGGCAGGGGACCTCCACTCCATATCTCTCTTCATTCTCTGTTTTCCTTCAATTTCTTCTTCCATTCAGTGTTTGATCTGTTTCTTTATCCCGTCATTTGATGCTTAGGGTTCCAGTATTGATGTTTGTATCTGTTTTACATAGTTTTTTAGGTCTTTGCTGCAGATGGATGACATGATGTGTCTGTTTAGGGCACCATGTTAGCTCCGCCTTTCTTTTTACTGAATTCTTTACTCTCTTCTTTAGACCTTGATGTCTTGAGTCTCAATGACCCTTTCTAATGTGGAAACAACTAAGCAAGGATGATAAACTGTACTTCATAAGGTTGTTGGATCCATTCAATGAAACAGTGTGTTTAGTTTAGGCACCAAAAAAAAAAAAAAACCAAATCTATCACCCAGGAGTTGATTCTGACTCATGGTGACTCCATGTGTTGTAGAATACAGCTGTGTTCCATAGGGTTTTCTTGGCTGTAATCTACAGAAGCAGATCACACCAGGCCTGAATATAATAAATCTTCAAAAATACTAGCTTCGAAGAATACATTTTTGTAGAATTATTTTATTCTATACTTACACCATTTCAGGGGACAATTTGTGAAATAATATTCCCTGAAAATTTTACCTTTTAAAGAGAGCAGCTTGTCAGGTTTAGTCATTAATTTTTCTTTTTAGAGCCTAAATGCTCTCTTTGACAAACCATCATCATATAGTTCATTGAGTCTCTAGCTGGCTTCTTTCCTTGATATATCGAACATATATACATATATGTGTGTGTGTTTATTTGCTTTAATATTCCTTGAAAGGCAATCTTTCACGTCATCTTTGGAAAAAGCATTATTCCCAGATAGCACTTGATCTGGAGGCTATTTCGAAGGTTTCCCTACCATCCTCACTCTGCCTGTCTTTCCATGTTTTGAAAGATTATTTTTCACAGGTGACAGTTTATCGCATTTGATTGGTGGTATTTACCACTTGTGCAAGAAGCTTCTTGAAAGATCAAAACTTCAAATCTATGGTATTTCAAAATTGATAAACCTGTGTTGAACTTTAAACAAAGAAGTGTTCATGGTTTTTCTTTACAATAATATATTTGTCTTTATTAGCCAGGCCTGTAGTCTTGATCCTCAGCAGGTATTTTTCCTGGGCTGATAGTGGGATTTTGTAAATGATCACCAGGATTCTTGTAGGCTATTGACATTCTCTATTTTAATTTAAAATACTTTCCCAACTAAAATACCTGCATATTGCTTCCATAAGTCTTTTTCTGTAATATTTAACTATTTCCTTTGTTTTCTCACTCTCATGAGGATACTGAAGGGAATTCTGTTGTGATGGTTATTACTTTGTGGCTCACACACAGTTATCTCTCTTATACTTCCTATGTATAAGACTACACATAAATGGAATGGATGCTCCCTTCCTGAGGCGTTTTAATTACTTGTTCTAAGAAAATAGATTCAAATCCCATCTAAACTTTCCAACACTAAATCGTATGCCTATCAGTTTGTGTTTGAGCAATTAAAATCACTGACCTTATTGTGTTTTCGTGATTTAATAGTTTTACCTCATATTCAGCAGGATTAGTCATCTATTTTTCCCAAAGCTGGTGAAATCAAATCATCTGGAAGCTTTTAAAAAATGCAGAATACCCGAATATACTGAATTAGAATCTATAGTCCTCATAGCACACCAGAAAACCAAACCCATTACTGTAGAGTCGATTCCAACTCATAGTGACCCTATAGGACAGAGTAGAACTGCCCTATAGGGTTTCCAAGGAGCAGCTCATGGATTTGAACTGCTGACCCTTTGGTTAGCAGCCAAGCTCTTAACCACTGTGCCACCAGAGCTCCTCATAAGAGGTAAGAAATAAATGCCTTTTGGTGGACTTGAACTGCCAAGTTTTCAGTTGGCAGCTGAGTACTTAGCCTTTTGCACCATCCAGGGCTCCAGATTGGTTGTATAACAACATACAAATAAACTATCAAATAATAAGCCGTATAACATAATAATGGGAATTTTGAGAGAAAGAACATTCTTTCAGCTCATGTGTCAACAAGTATCTTCACAGAGGATCTGGCATATGCAAGGAGCTTTTGTTGAGTTGGTAAAGTTTCAGCAGGTAGCAACCTGATGAAAAATGCCTTCAGACACAGGAAATGTGCAAAGGCCACAAAACAAGAGTTACTGTGGAAATGGCTGAGACATAAAATCTATGTAAAGAATTAGTAAAGGAGAAAGATGGAAAGGGGCAGATTATAAAATGTCCTGAGTGTCAACCTGAGGAGGATCTTTATCTTTTATTATGGAACTATGAAAATAACACCCCTAGAGATTCTCTTTTCCAGTACTTTAGCTCCAATGATATTTCTACAACATCTTATCTGGAGCTACAATCTCCTGGTCCCCTGTTGCTTAGCCTGCCTGAAGTGCTTACAGCTTTTAATCATTGCATCTCTCTGATTATCCTTTTGTATTCAACTATTTTAGATACCAGTTTTACCAAGAATTTTAGTTATTGCCAAATAATTTATTTTACTGATTTCATTATTTAGATATCTAGCTATCTTCTCCCATAAAGATTACAGCCTAAGAAACCCTATGGCTCAGTTCTACTCTGTCCTATAGAGTCACTATTGTTTGAATCAACTTGATGGCACATAAAAACAACAACCATAGACAAATATATGTAATCTGCCTTGAGCAGTGGACTGTGACAGAGATGGCCAGCTGTCCATCCTTGTACCCTTCCAGTGCAGAGGACCTCAGCCCCCTTGTACTCAAGTGTGTCATGTGAGACTTCCAGACTTGGCATATTAAGTGCTCTCACATGATATTCTCATTCTTTCTTCTAATCTCCCTGTTAGGTGCTCGTATTCCAGAAGATGGATGGAGTTTCTTTTTGCCTGGTCTCCTAAAGAACTTCATAAAGTATAGGCCCTTCTCCACCTTCTTGCCCCTTCTGAGCAAAAAATAAAACTTACCAGTGACTTAAGTTAATAATTTAAATAAGCTTAAATGACTGAGATTTCATTTTTAGCCATTACAGAAACTCGAGTTATCATAACTAATACAAAAACCCAATAAATATTTTTTGAATTAGTAAATCAGAGGAAAGTTTTTTCAGCTAAGATACATACAAGTTTCATTATATATATATATATATATATATATATATAAACATTATATCAAAATCTATCTAGCTATCTATCCATCCGTCTATAGTGTGTGGGAGTGTGTCATCCACCACTTGTCTGTCAGTTTGTCATAATGTGGTGGCTTGCATGTGGCCTTGTTGCTGGAAGTTATGTAACTAGTATTTCAAACACTGGCAGGGTCACCGTGGTAGAAAGGTTTTAGTGGAGCTTCCAGACTAAGACAGACTAGGAAGAAGGACATGGAGATCTATTTCTAAAAAAAAAAAAAAAAAAATTAGCCAGTGAAAACCTTATAAATACCAGCAGAACACTGTGATATAGTGCTGGAAGATGAGCTGCTCAGGTTGAAACACACTCAAAATACAACTGAGGAAATGCTGCCTCCTCAGAGTAGAGTAAACCTTAATGACGTGGATGGAGTCGGGCTTTTGGATCCTTTATTTGTTGATGTGGCATGACTCAAAAAGGGAAGAAACAGCTGCAAACATCCATTAATAATCAGAACATGGAATGTATGAAGTATGAATGTAGGAAAAATGGAAGTCATCAAAAATGAAATGGAATGCATAAAGATCAATAGCCTAGGCATTAGACTGCTGCCTTTGAATTATGGTGTTGGTGAAGGATATTGAATATACCATGGACTGGCAGAAGAATGTATGAATACATCTTAGAAGAAGTACAGCCAGAATGCTCCTTAGAAGAGAGGATTGCAAGACTTCATCTCATGTACTTTAGACGTGTTATGAGGAGGCACCAGTCCCTAGAGAACGACGTCATGCTGGGCAGAGTAGAAGGTCAATGAAAAAGAAGAATATCTTCAACGAGGTGAATTGGTACAGTGGCTGCAACAATGGGCTCAAACATAGCAATGATTATAAGGATGGCACAGTATGGGGCGGTGTTTCCTTCTATTGTACATAGGGTGTCTATGAGTCAGAACCAACTTGATGACACTAATAACAGCAATGAGCTGAAATGGACTGATATGGGACATTTCGAATCAGATAATCATATGGTCAACTATACCAGGAATGACAAATTGAAGAAATATGACATTGCATTCATTATCAAAAAGAACATTTCAAGATCTATCCTGAAGTACAATACTGTCAGTGAAAGGATAATATCCATACACCTACAAGGAAGACCAATTAATACAACTATTATTCAAATTTATGCACCAACTACTAGTGCCAAAGATAAAGAAATTGAAAATTTTTACCAACTTCTGCAGTCTGAAATTGATCAAACATGCAATCAAGATGAATTGATAATTACTGGTGATTGGAATGCGAAAGTTGGAAACAAAGAAGGAAGATCAATAGTTGTAAAATACGGCCTTAGTGATAGAAACAATGCTGGAGATCATGTGATAGAATTTTGCAAGACCAAAGGTTTATTCATTGCAAATACTTTTTTCAACAACATAAATGGTGACTATACACGTGGACCTTGCTGGATGGAATACATAGGAATCAAATCGACTACATCTGTGGAAAGAGACAATGGAGGGCTCAATATCATCAGTCAGAACAAGGCCAGGGCTGACTACAGAACAGATAATCAGTTTGCTCATATGCAAGTTCAAGTTGAAGCTGAAGAAAACTAAAATAAGTCCATGAGAGCCAAAGTACAACCTTGAGTATATCCCACTTGAATTTAAAGACCATCTCAAGAATAGATTTGACACACTGAACACCAGTTACCAAAGGTCAGACCAGTTGTGGGATGACATCAAGGAGATCCTACATGAAAAAAAGCAAAAGGTAGTTAAAAAGACAAGAAAGAAAGACCCAAATGGATGTCAGAAGACTCTGAAACTTGCTCTTGAATGTAGAGTAGCTAAAGCTAATGGAAGAAATGATAAAGTAAAAGAGCTGAAGATAATTAGAAATGATTCCAGCAGTACATTGACAGGGAACTGCCAGAAATTTAAGCTGGATTCAGAAGAGGACATGGAACGAGGGATATCATTGCTGATGTCAGATGGATCTTGCCTGAAATCAGAGAACACCAGAAAGATGTTTACTTGTGTTTCATTGACTATACAAAGGTATTCAACTGTGTGGATCATAAAAAATTATGGATAACATTGCAAAGAATGGGAATTCCAGAATACTTCGTTGTGCTCATGTGGAACCTGTACCAATAGGCAGTCAATCGAAAACAACTAGGGAATGCTGTGTAGTTTAAAATACAGAAAGGTTTATTTCAGTTTGTATCCTTTCACCATACTGATTCAATCTGTATGCTAAGCAAATAATCTGAGAAGCTGGACAATATAAAGAAGAACAGAGCATCAGGATTGGAGGAAGACTCATTAACAACCTATAATATGGAGATGACACAACCTGACTTACTGAAAACGAAGAGGACTTGAAGCCCTTACTGATGAAGACCAAAGACTGCAGCCTTCAGTATGGATTACACCTCAACATAAAGAAAACAAAAATCCTCACAACCAGGCCAATAAGCAACATTATGGTAAATGGAGAAAAGATTGAAGCTGTCAAGGATTTCATTTTACTTGGATCTACGATCAATGCCCATGGAAGCAGCAGTCAAGAAATCAAACGTGGTATTGCACTGAACAAATCTGCTGCAAAAGATCCCTTTAAATGTGTTAAAATGCAAAGTTGTCACTTTGAGGACAAACGTGCACCTGACCCAAGCCATGATATTTTCAGTTGCCTCACATACATGTGCATGCTGGACAATGAATAAGGAAAACTGAAGAATTGATGCCTTTGAATTATGGTGTTGGTGAAGAATATTGAATGTACCATGGTCTGGCAGAATGAATAAATCTGTCTTGGAAGAAGTACAGCCAGAATACTCCTTAGAAGTGATGATGGTGAGACTTCGTCTCTCATACTTTGGTCATGTTATCAGGAAGGATCAGTCCCTGGAGATGGACATCATGCTTGGTAAAGTAGAGGGTTAGCAAAAAAAGAGGAAAACCCTCAACAAGATGGATTGACACAGTGGCTGCAACAATTGTGAAGATGGCACAGGACCAGGCAGTGTTTCATTCTGTTGCACATAGGGTTCCTATGAGTCAGAACCAATTGAGGGCACCTAACAACAACAACAATAATGTGTGAGCATGGGGCATACAGATTAGTTGGTCTCTAAGAGCAGGAAAAATGCGTACCTGAAATGGCAATCAGAATGATAACTAATGATGGTGTACTTTTGATTTCAATCCCACTTAAATACTTCTCCTATTCATTGGATAAAAGGAAATCTTAAACACTAATGAAAAAATTGATCAACAGTGTTTACCTGAATTTTACTTCTCCGTATAGCTGATGACTTAAAGAGTCTAATTCCTTTTTCAGAAACCAAGTCATCCAAGAGTAAGAGTCTAACTTATCCCTGAAGAGACTGAGGGGCCTGGATTTTATAGATTAAGTAACAGTTCACTTAGGATTCACTAGCAGAACCAGGACTGGGACTCTGTATTGTCAGATCCCCAGTTTTGAGCAGTTTCCACCCTTCCTTTTTGGCTAGGTTCTTCAAGAACAATAAAAAGTAGAAAAGCTTTCCTTTTCAAAACACAAATCCTACATTTTGTATTGAGTTCCAAATTTCTTTTTGAACTAATGCTCGGTACAACCTTGTTTTCTTCTGATGGGAGTCAAAGAAGTGATGAGTTTGTGATCTGAAGAGGTATGACAGGCCTCTGATTTAGCAATTCACACGTCTGCTTTGAAGCCACAGGTTACCCAGGAAAATCATAGACTAGTATAGAATCAAAATAACAAGTGTGTGAAGCAGCTGTAAAAGGCCTTTTAGGTTGGAGAGCTATGCAATGATTCTGAGGCACTGAAATTGGTCTAAAACGGGAGTATAAAGAATACTCAGATGTTGGAGACGCTTTCAGGGAAAAAAAAAATGTTTCAGGAATATATATTTTTAACCCAGTATTAAAGAATACTAACAGTCAAAGCTTTCAAGAGATAGAATGATTTTCTTCCTGAGATAGTGAATTACTGAGCTTACTATCACAGATGGTGACAACTTGTTCAGGGTATGGAGAGTAGAGGTGGTTCTAATGGCAGATTATTGGACACAATGACATTTTTCCGCAATGCTCTAGCTTGGGATTCTGAGATAAGCAGGTAAAGTTTGTCATTTAATTCTGTAAACTACTGATGATACATTAATTGGTCAGATTTCTTTCCTTTGTAAATGTATTATTTTCTCTTTAATAACAAATACATACTTATTCAAATAATTTGAGAAATTTTAAAATTTTTGAAAACAATAAAAATTTCAGTGTTGCTTCATCATCTGTACAATCAGGTCTCTTAGCTGCAAACACAGAATACACTCTATCTAGTTGAAAGGAAAAACAGGAATTCATTTGAAAACATTAGGCAGGGTCGACCTCTCCGTCAGGTACAGTAGGCAAAGTGCCGAGGGCTCACAATACTTTGAGGGGGGACCATTGTTAGATGCCATCAAGTTGTTTCTGACTCACAGTGACCCTATGTACAACAGAACGAAACACTGCCCAGTCCTGCACCATCCGCACAATCATTGCTATGTTTGAGCCCATTGTTGCAGACACTGTGTCAATCCATCTCACTGAGGGTCTT
>NW_004444075.1:620525-640100 GCF_000243295.1 Trichechus manatus latirostris
TGAAGGTTTACAGAACAATCTAGCTTCTCATTAAACGGTTAGTACACATATTGTTTTATGACATTGGTTAACCCCACGACATGTCAATACCCTCCCTTCTCAACTTTGAGTTCCCTATTACCAACTATCCTGTCACCTCCTGCCTTCTAGTCCTTGTCCCTGAAGTGGTGTGCCCTTTTAGTCTCATTTTGTTTTATGGGCTTGTCTAATCTTTGGCTGAAGTGTGAACCTTAAGAGTGACTCCATTACTGAACTAAAATGGTGTCTAGGGGGCATACTCCGGGGGTTTCTCCAGTCTCTGTCATACCAGTAAGTCTGGTCTTTTTTTTGTCACTTAGAGCTTTGTTTCTACGTTTTTCTCCAGCTCCGTCCAGGATCGTTTATTGTGATCCCTGTAAGAGCAGTCAGTGGTGGTAGCCTGGCACCATCTTGTTGTACTGGACTCAGTCTGGTGGATGCCATGGTAGTTGTGATCCATTAGTCTTTCGGACTAATCTTTCACTTGTATCTGTATTTTTCTTTATTCTCCCTTGCTCCCAAAGGGGTGAGACCAGTGGAGTATATTAGATGGCTGCTCACAAGCTTTTAAGATCCCATACGCTACTCACCAAAGTAAAATGTAGAACATTTTCTTTATAAACTATGTTATGCCAAATTGAGCTAGATATTCCCCAAGACCATGGTCCCCACAGCCCTCAGCCCAGCAATTCAGTCCCTCAGGGAGTTTGAATGTGTCTATGGAGCTTCCATGACCTTGCCTTGTGCAAGTTGTGCTGGCTTCCCCGGCATTGTGTACTGTCTTCTCCTTCACCACAGTTATGATTTATCTATTGTCTATTTAGTGTTTTCCCATCCCCAACCCTCCCCTCCCTCGTAACCATCAAAGATTGTTTCTTTTTGTGTGTAAACCTTGCCATGAGTTTTTACAGTAAAGGTCTCATACAATATTTGTCCTTTTGTGATTGACTTATTTCACTCAGCATGATGCCCTCCAGATTCATCCATGTTATGTATGAGATGCTTCACAGATTCATCATTGTTCTTTATCATTGCATGATACTCCATTGTGTGTATATACCACAGTTTGTTTATCCATTCATCTGTTGATGGGCATCTAGGTTGTTTCCATCTTTTTGCTATTGTGAATAATGCTGCAATGAACATGTGTGTACATATGTCTATTTGTATGATGGCTCTTATTTCTCTAGGGTATATTCTTAGGAGTGGGATTGCTGGATCCTATGTTATTTCTATTTCTAGCCTTCTAAGGAAGCGCCTTATCATTTTCCAAAATGGTTGTATCATTTTTGCATTCCCACCAGCACTGCATAAGAGTTCTGATCTCCCCGCAGCCTCTCCAACATTTGTTATTTCCTGTTTTTTTTTTGATTCATGCCAGTAATGTAGGGGTGAGATGGTATCTCATTGTGGTTTTGATTTGCATTTCTCTAACTAGTTATCACAAGCATTTCGTCATGTGTCTGTTAGCCACTTGAATGTCTTCTTTGGTGAAGTGTCTGTTCATTTCCTTTGCCCATTTTTAAATTGGATTATTTGTCTTTTTGTTGTAGAGGTACTGGATTTTCCAGTAGATTTTAGAGATTAGACCTTTGTCTGATTTGAAATAGCCAAAAAAATTTTTCCAGTGTGTAGGTTCTCTTTTCACTCTTTTGGTGAATTCTTTTGATGAGCATAAGTATTTAATTTTTAGAAGATCCTAGTTACCTAGTTTATCTTCCGGAGTTTGTGTGTTGTTGGTTATGGTTTGTATTTTGTTAATGTCGTGTATTAGGGTCTCTAGTGTTGATTCTATTTCTTCTTCTGTGAACTTTGTAGTTTTTGGTTTTATATTTAGGTCTTTGATCCATTTTGAATTAGTTTTTGTGTATGGTGTGAGGTATGGGTCCCGTTTCATTTTTTTGCAGATGGAAATCCAGTTTTGCCAGTACCATTTATTAAAAAGACTGTCTTTTCCCCATTTGATGGACTTTGAGCCCTTGTCGAAGATCAGGTGACCGTAGGTGGATGGATTTACATCTGGGTTCTCAATTCTGTTCCATTGGTTAATGTATCTGTTGTTGTACCAGTACTAGGCTGTTGTGACTACCATAGCTGTATAGTAGGTTCTGAGATCAGGTAGGTGAGTCCTCTTACTTTATTCTTCTTCTTCAGTAGTGCTTTACTTATTCAGGGCTTCTTCCCCTTCCGTATGATGATTAGTTTTTCCATCTCTTTAAAGAATGTTGATATTTGGATCAGGATTGCATTGTATTTGTAAATTGCTTTGGGTAGAATTGTCATTTTCACAGTGTTGAGTCTACCTATCCATGAGTGTGGTATGTTTTTCCATTTATGTAGATCCCTTTGGGTTTCTTGTAGTAGTGTTTTGTAGTTTTCTTTTTCTTTGTATACAGGCCTTTTACATCCCTGGTTAGATTTATTCCTAAGTATTTTATTTTTTTAGGGGCTATTATAAATGGTATTATTTTCCTGATTTCCTTTTCATCATTCTTTTTATTGGTGTATAGGAATCCAACTAATTTTTGTATGTTTATCTGGTATTCTTCTACTCTGCTGAATCTTTCTATTAGTTCCAGTAGTTTTCTCATGGAGTCTTTTCAGTTTTCTATGTATAGTATCATATTATCCGCAAACAGGGACGGTTTTACTTCTTCCGTACCAATTTGGATGCCCTTTATTTCTTTTTCTTGCCTTATTGCTCTAGCTAGGACTTCCAGCAATGCTAAATAGGAGTAGTGATAAAGGGCATCCTTGTCTTATTTTTGTTCTCAAGGAGTGTGTTTTCAGCCTCTCTCCATTAAGAATGATGTTGGCTGTTGGTTTTGCATAGATGCCCTTTATTATATTGAGAAATTTAGAGAGTCTTCCTCTTTTTTGCTAACACTGTACTTTACTAAGCATGATGTCCTTCTCCAGGGACTGGTCCTTCCTAATTACATATCCAAAGTAGGTGAGATGAGGTATCATCATCATCGCTTTTAAGGAGCCTTCTGGCTGTACTTGCTCCAACACAGATTTGTTCATTTTTCTGCCAGTCCATAGTATATTCAATATTCTTCACCAACACCATAATTCAAAGTCATCAGTTCTTCTTTGGTCTTCCTTACTCATTGTCCAGCTTTCACGTGCATATGAGGCAATTAAAAATACTATGGCTTGGGTCAGGCGCACCTTAGTCCTCAAAGTGACTTTGTTAGTTTTTAACACCTTAAAGAGGTCTTTTGCAGCAGATTTGCCAATTTGCCCAAAATGCAGTACTTCATTTTATTTCTGGCCTGCTGCTTCCCTGGGCGTTGATTGTTGATCCAAGTAAAATGACATCCTTGACAGCTTCAATCTTTTCTCCATTTATCATGATGTTGCTTATCGGTCCAGTTGTGGGGATTTTTGCTTTCTTTATGTTGAAGTGTAATCCATACTGAAGGCTCTAGTCTTTGCTCTTCATCAGTAAGTGCTTCAAGAAATGTTTTACTTTATTTTAAAATATGAAGAAAAACTTTCAGGTTCAAGTAAATGTTTAACTGTGTAATACTAATACATCTTTCTACCCATGCAGCTGTAGAATATAATTATATATGTATATATACATGCATATATACATGTATACTACCTGCTGCCAGTTGCCAAGTAAACTCCAACTTATAGCGACCCCATGTGTGTCATAGTAGAACTGTACTCCATAAGGTTTTCAATGGCTGATTTTTCAGAAGTGAATATGTATTTTTCAGAAGTAGATATATGTATTTAAGAGCTTGGCTGCTAACCAAAAGATCAGCAGTTTAAATCCACCAGCCCCTCCTTGAAAACCCTGTGTGGCAGTTCTCCTCTATCCTATATGATCACTAGGAATTGGAATCAACTCGACAGCAATAGGTGGTGTGATGGTTAGTTACATGTATATTAATATGTATATGGACTTCCATATCCATATATACATTTGCATGTATGCATATACATATATACACATGTACAAACGTATATACAGGTAATCCCCGACTTATGACGGGATTCCATTCTGGCACTTCATTGTAAATTGGTTCTGACATAAGTCGAGTATCTTTTTTTTTTTTTAATTGTCATTATTATTGACATAGCTTGCTGTACAGCAGGGTATTGAATACTAAATCATAACATTGAACATCTGCAAGTGAACATCTGAGAATGATAATATCAGCAAATTATGCACTACAACATTCTATGCAGTGCATATTACTAATGATAAGGTGTACAAAAAAACAGATGCTCATAAGTGTGGTTAGTCCTGACTCGAATACCTGTTTACATATTATATATTCACGTATATGCATATTAATATGCATATACATTCATATGCATTCACATACACATATAAAATAGAGAAAGGGGCCCACAAAGGCAAGAGTGTCTAGGGTCCACTGAAGTCTTAATGAACACAGACACAGGGCTTGGAGGCCGTTCACCCAGAGGCTCCAATCCCACACAAATTACATGTGAGCAAGGCTCCAGGAAACAATCTGGTTTTGCTTCTGGTACAGGCACCACCTACACTGCTGATGCTGGGTCAGTGGTAGGTAGAATTTCTGCTTCCCCCTGCCTCTGAGAGCTCTCAGAATAGATTACTAGAATGGATTCAGTGCAGCATGTGCTTCTGAGATGAAGCCTTGTACTATGTACTATGGTATCTTATCAGAAAAGCCTCGATCACACGCCTCACCCTAGTTGCAAGGAATCTTGAGAAATAAATTTCTGATTTCTATCCTGTTAATGTGTAAACTTGTAAGGTGGAACATTTTCCAAACATAGGAAAGAGTTCCAAAGGTTCTGGAGAGCCAAAGTCACTTCACAGAAGAAATTAACTGCTAACTAGATTTTCTGGTAAGCATAGGTTTTGCTTTCTTCAGTAGTTATAATAATAAAATAAATGTTATCGTTGCAATTATTAAGCACTTTTTATATGATAGGCACTGTGTTAAGACTCTATGTGAATTATACAATTATTAATTTAAAATAATAAGAGCACTTTGAGATAGGCAATATCATTCTTATTTTCCCATTTTATAAATGACGAAACAGGCTTAGAGAGGCTAAGTAACTTGCTCAAGGTGATATAGTTAAAGAATGATGAAGATGGTATTTGACTCTGAGTCTTGCCTGTGACACTATATAATAGTCATATATGTGATTAAAACCAATTGCCTTTGAGGCAATCCTGACTCATGGTAACCCTGATTCATGATGATCCTATGTGTTCTATACTAACTGTTTTCAATGGCTGATTTTTCAGAAGTTGTTGCTGTAAAAAAATTAGCATAGCACACTTGGAAAATACATCATGAGGAGGGCGTGGTTGGCAAACAAACATAAAAGGCGTACGTTATTTGTGTAAAAATATGGTACTTCCCTAGAATAAGTATAGAGAATTAGAATAGGTCAAAGAGTATAAAACATTTTTAAGCCAATATCACACTTTTATTTACTTTAATGATGAAGATAACAAGTTTATTAATTCAGCTAGTCAATATTATGTTTTAATGGGTGGTAAAATAGGATATCCTTGTGCCAACTGTAAACCGGTAACCCATTGCTGTCGAGTCAATTCAGACTCACAGCGACCCTATGGGATAGAGTAGAACTGCCCCATAGGGTTGCCAAGGAACAGATGGTGGATTCGAACTGCTGACCTTAAGGTTAGCAGCCAAGCTTTTAACCACTGCACTACCAGGGCTCCCACTATATATGGTGAGAATGATTCCTAGATATTCAGGTACAGGGTAGGAACGCTTTTAGAGCTCTTAGTACATTTTGTTAAATTCTTTTCCACAAGAAGTCCAAATTATATACTCTTGGGGATGTCTGAAAGTGGCATTCAAAGCAATATCAAAATGCAATGAAATACAAAAATTTGTTCCTCCTTGCCAAAATTATTAATCATTGTTTCAGTGAGTATTTCCTTAATAACTAATGAGGTTGAACATTTTTCCATATATTCATTAATAAGTTGTTACTTCATTGTGAATTATCCTTTGAATATTTCTCATTTGGGTATTTAGTATTTGTATAAAATAGATTTTGGTGCATTTCATTTGTTGCAAGTTATTTTATATCTGCCTTTGCCTGCCTCCCCCTTTTTGTTAAACATATGGAATTTTTACATTTTACATAATCCAATCCACCAGGTTTTTTCAGTGTGATTCCTTCTATCACTTATAAGCTTCAGAAGTAGACTTTATTTCTCCAAAAAAGGTTATAAATACTCAATTCCATGTTTCTTTATTTTTGTGTTGGGTTTTATTTGTGTTTACTTCCATAGTACATCTAGAATTTATATCTGTGTCTAGTTGGATATATTTGATTTTGTTCCAGAAAACTAGACAATTATTTATTAATTCATTTCCTTCTCATTAATTTTTGGTGGTTATTTGATCATACACTGAATTTAAGTTTCCTTTGCATATGCATCTATAAAATCCTATGCCCATTTTTATCCATTTCTATTGTAATGAATATGGCTATTAATCTTTTTTTTTTCTCCCACCAAATTTTATGAGGACAAAAATTGTATTGTCTCTTCAGTAACTAGTATAGCGCTTGGCATATGACAGGTGTTAAAAATTTGTTGAATGAATAAAAGAGTAAAATGTGTTGTTTCTAGGATACTCATATTTCCCACTAATCTGTACATCAATTCCTGAGCCAGTTCTGCACTCTTAAATGTTGTGTTACAGTAGTATGTTTTGTCACTACATAGAACAAGTCCTCTTGTTAACGTTCATATTAAAATTTTTCTTTATGATCCTCAACTTTTTCTGCAAATAAACTTTAGAAAAAATTAACAGACTTGAAAATTACACCCCTTGGAATTTGTATTGGAATTATGCTAAAAAATATAAATTATTTTGGGAAGAATTGATATTTATAGTATAGATATTTTTGCTACAGTTCCTTATTTCTCTTTATATCTTTCATATTTTTCCTTACTGAGTTATTCATAAATAATTTATTGATTTTGATGTTTCTGTTCTAATAGCTCAAGTTGTAGTTGCTATTGGGAGTTGCATCCATTTTTTTAAAAAGTTACTATTTATTGCTATTATATAGAAAAGTTATTGATTGTTACATATTTACATTCTATTCTGGGACTTTTATTGGATTATTTTATTGGTTCTAATAGACGTTTTTTGATAGCTTTTCAGCTTTGACCTAAAGGCCGTGTTGAGTCTCATTGCCAATCAAATTCTACACTGTCTTCACAATAAAGGATGGGACTTGAGGAACTAAAGTAACATTTTAAAAACCTGTGAGATGGGATTGGGTGGTTTCTATGTATTTTAGAGACAGCTTATTAGAAGAGATTCTAGTAACTATAAGTAGATTATCGGTAAAATAGGCATTTAAATGCTGAATTTTTTATGGGAAAATGTGTGAGTTTTTCAGGACCCCATGAGTACCTCCATATTGCAAAATTCCCTGACATATACACTGCATGCTGTCTCTCTGATCTGTTTAAATTCCACCCCACTCAGCTTCTGTCTCTGGCATAATATCCCTAAACCTCTCCCTGCTGGGGGCCCTTAACTTGGTATCACCTGAACTGTCTAGGGTCACCAACAAGGCATCTCAAGCCCAGCTTTCTTCCAAAGGTCTACATGGAAAAGAAAGAGTCAGCTCTGACTTTAGCTATATGTCCATCACACTAGGACCCTGGAGTAGAAGATGAGACAAGATATGAGTGATGAAAGCCCCATTCAGGGCCACAAAGAAAATGGGCATAGGAACCAAAGAAGGAAGCAGTCTCTAGAGTATAAGGTGGAAGCCTAATAGAGGTCACTCCAACTTTTTTTTCCTTTAAATATTCTACATTTTAATCTAGATCAATAATGTTCAATTCTGTTTAACATCCAGAGGTTGTTTAAAATAGAATTGTGTTTTCTACTTAAAGAAAACATTTATGTCCTGATCAAGAAAAATATCCTATTAAATCATTTATTGTGAAAGTAATGACAACTGTTAAAATAAATCTTTTTGTTTGTATTAACTCTGTGGGGTGTTTATTTAAGGTGACCATACACTTTAGGGGCTTTGGGTAAGTATTGGTTCTTGCTACATCATGTGAACTAACTCATGGTGAATAACACCATAATATGGAAAAACAAGTCTGAAAGGCTCAGGCTCACATAACACATTTGATAATTCTGCATCATAAACAGTTGCTTTTGGGGCTTGCACAGTTATCCAGGTTACATTTGATATGCTTCATCATCACTGTGTGAGGTGGTGCCTCTCCTCTCTATGCCTTACTTATATTTTTAAAAATATTTCAAGTGCCTGTTTGGATATTATGGACCATGTAAGATTACGTTGACTTGTGTAAATCCACACTGAGTTTGCGAGGTAGACTCATTACCTTTGCAGATATAATGACATCTAAAATATTGAGAGGAAATGTGCAATCTATTCTGGTGATAAGGATAGGACACTTCTATCCACTGTGTATGCAATAGAGCATGATGCATAGCTTTCGGTGAATTTGAAAAACATAAAATTAATTACAGTTTTGTTCAAGTGTTAGAATAAAGCTTCTATCTCAGCCACCTAATGACAATGACAAATGAGAAAAAAAGTGGGTATTTTTGCAAAGCCTACCTGAATAAAAGCTTGACATAGCAAACTTATGGTTTTTCTATTTTTCTGTTTGGTGTTTAGAAATCAATAGAAGCTTTGTGTTTTCTTAATAGCAACTGAATGACTAGATTCTTACCATGATTTTTTTCCTAACACTTACCTTAAAACAACTCTATATATTCTGAAACATGAGAAATTTTAAGAAAAATTTTGTGTCTCCCAAATTAAGTAAGGTCTGATGTGATTTAAAGCTTATACTTCGTAGTTTAATTTTCCTGTGTTAGAAAAAATACACGAGAATGAACGGAGATATATGAGAATATGAGTGAGAAATCTTATGTCATAGCTGTATTAATAAGGTCACTGGGATAAAGTTTGTTTTGAACAAAGTACGGTGGTTAAAGGACAACTTTAAGTCCAATGAAGAAGAGTTTTTACTCTCTTTTTAACAAATAAAAAGATATTCTTGTATTTGATATTACATTTATTATATAAAATTTATCATCCCTGATAATGAACTTGAAAGAAGAACCAGGTGGCATTTTTATTGATACACTTATCAAATAACTTATAGTAACATTTTTTTTTTTTTTTTTTTGATAAGCAACATAACGTAGTAGTAAAATGCCTAAGGATTCAAATACTGACACTTAAACTAGCTATGGGACTCTGGTTGAGTTACCTCACCTTTCTTTGCCAGTTTCTCTATAAAATGTGCATAACAATAGTACCTACCTCATATAGCAGTTATGTCAGAGGTCTCAAAGACCACCCCCAGGGTCAATGATTTGCTAGGGCTCAGAACATCTGTTATAACCATGGTTACTACAGTGAAAAGATACAGATTAAAATCAGCCAAGGGAAGAGGCTCACAGGGTGAAGTCAGGAGAAACCAGGTGCAAGTTTACAGGTGTCTCCTCCCAATGGAGTCACATGGGGACTCTCTTAACTTTCCCAGCAACAATTTGTGACAACACATGTGAAGTGTTGCCAACCAGGGATGCTCACCTGAACCTTGTCCAGGGTTTTAACTGGGGTCAGTCACGTAGGTATGCAGTGCCCTCATGACAGACCTCAACTACTCAGACTCCAGCCTTCTCCTCCACCCCTGACCCTTCCCAGCAAAAATAGGTGTTACCGTAAATCACATTGTTTGTATAAATTTATCTGGTCAGACCGGTACAGCATGGCTCAAGGCCTCAGGCATACAAAAACAGATGTTCATCATAAGCACAGTGTTGCCAAAGCCTCAGGTATACAAAAACACGTTTATCAGGCAGAATATTCCATGGGCTCAGACAAGCAAGGGATTAGTCCTGGAGACAGGCTTTCTCTTTGGAATTTTCAGGGTTTGAACAATCCAGGCCTACTGAGTTAACCCTTTCTTGCCCAGTGATTATGAGGAATAAGTGAGCTAATCCATGTAACTTAGAATAGTTCCTGACATGTGTAAGCAATAAATAAGAGTCAGTATAATTCCTTCTAATAGAACTTAGTGGGCTGAATGAAGCAGAGTGCTGTATTTTGACACAAATAATGTGTGCCTTCTATGAATGTTTGCCAGCCGCAACCTCCCCCTGTGAGACATTTCTGTGAGCGACTGTGCCAATTTTTCTTCCATGTTGCTGTAAAAAAATTATCATAGCACACTTTTGAAAATATCTCACAGCGGGGAGGGTGCGTTTGGCAAACAAATGTAGAATGTGTGTGTTATTTGTGTACAAATACGGTAATGAGGAATAGCGACAAGAAACAAGTATTCTTCATGGATCCTGTGATAATAAGTTCCCAAGTTTGCAGTGATGGGCATTACAACCATATTAAATGTTTTTACTAGGGGAACTTTTGAAAGGGAAGTTCCCAGTGAGACCCCAAATCCTAACATTTTGTCCTTTTGTCCTTTACAGAGCTTTGAAACCAGCAAAGCAATAATCAAAGAGCAGAGCTGTTTTGAGGAATACAACGATAAAGCAGGTACAAGAATGATTCTTACTAATTAACACATAATGTTCATTTTGATCAATGCTTAATTCAAGCTTATAACCTCCATTATTAAAAAATATTTTACAAAAATGCTAGTTTAATGTCTCTGGATATGTGTGACTACATAGTATAGATGGCCAATCATATCCTAAACAGGAATTAACTTCTAGATATATATTAAATTAATCATGAGAATTTTATTCACTTAGACCAAGTCTGACAGAAATGTGAAGGGATTAATTAATAATTATTATTTATTATTAACAGATAACTTCTTTAAAGGGCCAATTACATGTCAGGCACTCATCTATGAGGTGTTTGTGATTTTACAGAATTAAACAAACATTCATGGTCCATTCTGTTCCTCAAGGGGCTTACAGTGAAGGAGACATAAAATAAATAAGAAATATGAATATATAAGTAGAATCTTTGATAAATGCTATAAAGAGAAAAAGCAGAGTCCTGGGACAGAAAATATTAGGGGATAAGGAGAAATCTACTGTACATGGATTGGATAAACAGTAGGTATTTCTATGGGAGAGGACATTTAAACTAAGACCAGAAGTGTGAGGTAAAGAGTACCAGGCAGATTGAACAGCACAATTACAGAAAAGAACTGAAAAAAAGGACAGTATGACTGGAGCAAAGTCACAGAGGTGGAGACATAAGATGAAGCTAGAAATATGAGAACTGGCCTGGTTACATAGGGCGTTGATATCCATGGTAAGGTGCCTTCAAACCACCTTCACATTGCTACTTTCTGCCCTTGACATTTCTGTGTGATATCACTTCATCTTTTCTTCTAGTCCTCTGAATATAGATGCTCTCAAATCTATCGTCATACCCCTAACCCTTGCATCTCCTGCTGAATTACAGTGTAAATGACATTAACTGTTCAAAGATGTTCTCAGTGTGTTCATTCTTCTGAACACTAATTCAAAATATGTTCTACATAAAATTAAGGTAGAAAAATTCTGAGTACTGTAACACTCTCAGGAGCTTCGTGAGCACATTAGCATATCATAAACTGTGAGAAGTTCTACAGAACTGTGTGTGCAGATTTGTGTGTGTGTATTTGTTTAACTTGATCTTTCTCAAAACTATTTTCTCAGATTATATTGGGAAATATTTTAAAGGCTTCTATCTTAGAAATATTCGTTTTAAGACATTCCTCTTACTCCTGAGGCTGGGCTGCTTTTATGTAACTTGACCTATTTTATTGTTATGTACATTAAATGAAGTAAGAGAATTTTCTAGAATCTAGATTATTTAAGCCAAAAAAGAAATTATCTATTTCAACGGTTTAGCTTTTTCAGACAGAAGATTTTTCTTGACCTGAATTGTATGGTTAATTCCTTCAAACCCTGATTATACTTTCCATGTGAAAATACAGCCTTAGGTACCAATAAATACACGGGTACTAGTGTGCTAAATAATTTTCAATATAGTCATTAGTAATATTTGTTCTCTTAAATCAAGCAGACAAAAGAAACTCACAAAAAATACTATTTGCACCTGAGATGTTCAGAATCATATTCCTTTTCATTGAAAATACTTGTTTTCCTTCATTTTGTAATCTATAAAATTCTCATAATCCAGACTCCTACAAAAATTATTAAAGTAAAGCAAATGACTTGGGTTAGCACATGCTCTAGCACCTGCTCTAGAACCTAAAGAATGATTAGATCTTATATGAAATGTGGAGATTTTGCATTTGCAGTGATGAAAGTCTCAACAACCTAGAGTATTAGCTATCCTGTACTTATTCCAGATGAGAGGTTCTCAGCATCTGTGTTGGAAAAGGCATTGACTTTTTATACCAAATTCAGTATCTTTCAGTGAAGTTAACCGAAACCAAAAACCAAACTCATTGCCTTGAAGTCAGTTTTGACTCATGGAAACCCCACGTGTTACAGAGTAGAACTGCTCTATAGACTTTTCTTGGCTGTAATCTTTACATAAGCATATCGCCAGGCCTCTTCCTCTGTACCTCTACGTGGGTTTGAACCTCTAATCATTAGATGAGCTAGTCAAGTGCAAACCATTTGCGCCACTCAGGGACTTTCAATGGAGTTAACAATTAAAAAAAAAAAAAGAAGAAGAAGAAGAAAAAATTCCCAAAGTTTTCATAATTTAGAAATAAAAACTATGTTTAATCCTCAAAAAGAAAAGGGATGTCATGGATTTAATTGTGTCCCCCCAAAATATCTGTCAACTTGGCTAGGTCATGATTCCCAGTGTTTTATGATGGTCTACCATTTTGTAATCTGATGTGATTTCCCTATGTGTCGTATTTTCTATCATTATAATGTAATAAAATGGATTAGTGACAGTTATATTAATGAGATCTACAAGATTAGATAGTGTCTTAAGCCAATCTCTTTGGAGATATGAAAGAGAGAAGTGAGCAGAGAGACATGGGAACCTCATACCACCAAGAAAGCAGCACTGGGAGCAGAGTATGACCTTTGGACCTGGGGTTCCTGTGCAGAGAAGCTCCTAATCCAGGGGAAGATTGACAAATACGGAGAAGCTCCTAATCCGGGGGAAGATTGACAACAAGGACCTTCCTCCAGAGCTGAGAGAGAAAGCCTTACTGTGGAGCTGATGCCCTGAATTTGGACTTGTAGCCTACTAGACTGTGAGAGAATAAATTTCTCTCTGGTAAAGCCATACACTTGTGGTATTTCTGTTATAGCAACACTAGATGACTAAGACAAGGGATGTCTGCCCATTAATTGCTAGTCTTGCCATTTGTTTTCTAGTAGAGATGAGTCTCAAAATTGGAATCTAATTAGAAATCTTAATTGAAAATGCTATTAAAAAGAAAGAAAGAAAAGAAAAAACATCAACATGGAAGCATAAAAGTAGGAAGAAAAACAGAAATGGTAGTATTCTGGCCAGACTGAGTAATCACCTATCTGTGAGTTAACCTCTAGGAAACACGTTATCTGGCAGCAAATTGAACTTTACTGTCTCCTCTTTTGAGAAATATTTCTTAACTAGATGAGGAGTATTTTTATCTCTAAAATTTGTAATTTTCAGTGATTACATTTTGCTCAGTGTGGAAAAAAAGTTTTGAAAGTTTAGGTTAATTTCCCAGCTCCTTAATTTGTTTCCTGTGTGATGCCGAACAAATTTTCTAGTTAATCTTATTTTATCCGTTTCTAAAATGAGATTTTCAAATCCCATATCACAATGTGGTGTCTATCTTGTTTCTCACCTGACTTACATGGTGACTGGTATGTAGTAGCAGATCTACACGTATTAGTTCTAGGAAGGAAGGAAAGAATGGAAGAAAAAAAGGAGGGATAAAGGAAGTAAAAAAGATAAAAGGGTAAATTAGAGAATACATAGAATAATATCTAGCACAGAATTTTGCAAATACTAAACATTCAGAAAGAGCCTATTTATTCTTGACATTGATGTCAAAGATAAATTCGTTAATCCTTTTATTTAAACTATGTTTCTTCTTTCTGGTGGATGTTCTGGATTCTGCTATCCAGATTGTAAAATTCATTTAGCAACATAGTGACATACTAATTTGGAATTTCACATAGCACTTTGCAAGCTGCTAGGCATAATAATGCCCAATTAATACTTGATTGATTGTATAAAGCTATGAACTAACAGTCCCAGGAAGAAAAATCCAATTTGTCCTATTTTTGTTTATATACGCTATATCTAACATCTAGAGCAGGAATGGTGATGACTCCTTGTGAATTATTTCATTCAATTAGACTGCATCTACCTCCTTGTTGCTTCTTCATGCACACTCTCCCCATCAGATGGGCCAGTTTTCTATTACTTATGCATATCCCATACTTTTAGCTTTTTGTCTGTGCTTGCATTGTTCCCTCCATTTGCATATTCTTGTCTCTATTGCTTTTATCTCATTCTTCCTTTCTTCTTTTCCCTCTCACTCTTTTCCTCCTCTCCCTTCCTTTTATTTACCCCCCCCCCATTTCTTATTGTCATAGCATTAAACAATACTTATACTCTGTTCAAAGTGAAAGCAAAGAGGTGTATTTGGAGAAGAGAACAGCCAGGCTGGGGGAGCAGAATATAATGCTGGATCACAAAGTGTTCCAGCATTCTGAGGGAAAGGAAAACTTTTTATAAAGAAAAGTGGGGAAAGGAACATGTGACTACAATCATGGGAGCTTGACATAACATATAGTTACAAGAAACTAGCAAGTTAAAATTTTGCAAGGTTAGCTAACATAGACTCTCTGGAGCCAACCTAGTAAGCAATTTTCTAAAATATCTACATATGCATTCTTCCTGGTGCATGCTGCACATTCTTCCAAGACCATTTGGATAAATATCTCTTGAAAAACATTTCTTCATAAACCACATCCTTGCCCCTTCCATTGTTTGCAGAGGATAACTTAAAGTTTTACAAGAGGTTATATGTCACCATACTCTAAATTGCTGGTTCTATTTTTAGGAAGGCAGAAAAGAGGACTTAAGACTAGCTTAAGTGTAATTCAGGTTTGGAATAGTCATTTTAATCATGCCAAGCACCTCAGTTTTAGAGTGCCCTTACACATTCCCCCCTTTTGATAATGAATCTTTGCAGCGATTCCTTGATCACCATTATAAGAGTGCTTTATTCTGCCTAGACTTCTAGCTGGAACTTTGGTTGGATCTCATCAAGCTTTTAAGATCCCAGATACTACCTATTATTTTATTCCACCTAGAGGAATGATTATTGGTGGCATCTAGGCATCATCCAGTTAAATAGACTCTTCACTATGCCATAGCTTAGACACTCCAATTCTGTGATCTTCTAGTTGGGTACATTTGGAGCAAGATCACATTGGGAGGAACAACTTCATATTTTCAAAATGACTAACCCAAGGTGTGAAGCCAGTTTTCTTTAAGGCATAGTTTCTGAAAAGTATGTAACTCTTTGCATAGCAGAGGGAGATGCAGTTTGATTACAGGTATTAGACAGACATTTCATGGCACATTTAACCTAGAGCCTTGGTGGTGCAGTAGTTAAGAGCTCAGCTGCTATCCAAAAGGTCAGCAGTTCAAATCCACCAGCAATTCCTTGGAAACCCTATGGGGCAGATCTTCTCTGTCCTATAGGGTCACTATGAATCAGAATCAGCTCAATGACAATGGGTTTAGCTTGGATTTTTGGTTTTAACAAATCCTAAAATAATTATTATAATCATTAAAAGAAGTAACCCAATTTGGAGAACAGATCGCAACCAGGATCAAATACCATGGGGTAGCCAACTGAATATGTCAAAAAAGGAAGGGACAGTCATGTGAGGAATGGTATGTAACCAAGTGACTTTATGAGAGATCTCAGTGACATCTTGTTCTACTATTCCTGAAGTAGTAATCCAAGAACAACATGAAGTATTGGCTATAGCACAAACTTCCTTGTGTGAACAAGAAATCTAAGACTATTCTATTATCAAGGACTATCTTTGCCATTAATTCTAGGAATTTTTGTTGGGCAGCCATTCCATTGGTGACGTTGTCAGCAATCTGAGCCATAGTGGCAGTAAAGTATGAATAGATTTTTCTAATTGTAAGATACCATAAGTGGAAACAAATGCTTGAAGAAATGACCAACCCATCCTAGTCTGTTGGCGGTACAATTGTTCTTAAATATAAGTTATCTTTTATGCATGGAAACAATTTTCAAATCACTAGTCCAATGTACACTTGCATTATAAGAATGAATATTTAAGGGAATTCCATGAGTGCCTAGAGACATTGGCCCAACATGTTCCACCCAACTAAACATAGTAAGGCCCAAGTATAGGGTTCAGTGTAGGACTTCCTAAGTAGGTGGATTCTCCACATAAAAAGATGTATCCATATGGGGCACATAACATGCCCTTTCCTGTTCACTTATTGGGAAAGGGTATAGTTTGGTTGGCTTTCTCAAGCCAGCTTTCAGTCAAAGACTTATTACAAATGAATAACCCTCTGAATTCCAGATGGCCTTTGAGCTGGCTGCAAATTGGAGAAAACTGTTCATCACTGGTGGAATAGGATCGGGAATTACCAATGAAAAGAGTACATTGCTGAGGGCTAGAGACTTTTAGATCCACCCAGAAATTAGTGAGATTAAAACAAATTACTAATGGCTAAGTTAATAGTCCTGGGGGTGCCATAATTTGACATGTATAGCCTATTTAAATGTTTGTAAAAACGTCTTGGGGGAAGTATCTGACCTCCTCCAACCCCACAAGGGGGAAGGAGAACAAAGATCAACAGCCCAAGTCTGATTCCTGTGAGGCAGAGATCAGACAAGCCTGCTCTCTCTGCCATCTTTACCAACTCTGACAACAACTATTCCTCCCACAACACTTTCTACTGGATTTGATAATTCATTGCAATGGCTGCACAGAACTCATAGACCATACTCACAATTATGGAGTTTATTATACGGGAAGGAATGGTTACAATCAGGATACAGTTCTTCCATCAGGACAGCCTCTCCCTAGCTGTGCTTGCAGGCACACCTCTCACTGGTCCTAGACCTCTGCCCAAAAGCACTCAGCTTTCTCTCTCTGTGGGCCAGGAAGCCACTGCACCTTCTCCTGCTGCCAGGTCTTTGCTGCTGGGTCTCTCCTGATGGTCTCTTGGTGGTGGTGGGCTCCTCCCTTTGCTCTGGAATTGGCTCTCTTTTAAGGCAAAACTGACCAATCCCCTTGGTAGACCACAATTACCCTATCATATAGTCACCTGGGTGGAAGTTACAAGACCATGGCTAGAAAGTCCACACACAAAAGTAATTAATCCATTGCAATGGCCTGTCAAAATCAGTAGTGAAATTAGATGTAAATGTATAATCTAGTACTGGGGTGGCAAGAGGATCAGAATGTCACTCTCCAAAAGTCCTATCACAGCCTTTCCTCCCGAAACTTTCAGGAGCCTGATGCAGGAGATTGGATTATTGGCAGTACTGTGGAGAGTAACACACATTCAAAGCAGCATCTTTGGCCACCATCTTTAAGTGGGATGCAGCTTGTTTCCTTCTTGGGTCAAAACACCATGGGCAACAGAGTTGGTTGCTATGTAATGCGTACATGACCCTTGTTTACAACAGCAATTACTGAGCTGTATTGAACCAGCTCAAAGCCCTATAAATAACATTAAAATAACGGCTACAATAAAGTAAGTTCCTTCAGTCACCTTCATGAGAACAAAGTTTACTAAGGAAGAAGACCACATTTATGTATTACTGCAATTAACATAAGGATAGCTGCAGTTATTAAGCAGAGTCCAAAAATTTCAACAACTTGCTGGGGTCTTGTTCCCTTATCTTGGGATCAGCTGTCTACCTCTGAAGTCATCAGCTTCTGGCTACTAGGGCATTAAATGTTACCTTTAAGTTCTGGGGGACCAATAAGTCCAGAAAGGAGGTTTAGCCTTCTTGAGTTGGACAGATGTACCCAAGGTTTGACTCCCTCAAGTTTAGCAGCACAAAGATTGTTGAGGGGACCTAGATATGGTCCTTTCCAGTGGGGTTCTAAAAAGTCTTTTTGTTGATGTGTTTTCCAATATACATATTCACCAAGGGAAATGCTAAGTGTGTCCGGGGTGTTTGTCTCCTGGTCTTTTTTAACCTCTGAAAGATATTTCTTAGAGTATTGCATAAAGGATTGGCAATATTTAAATAAATCAGCCTGCACAATGTTAGGGTCAGTGTAGGCAACATAAGGAAGGGCCATAGGCCTTCCAGTAATTATTTCATGAGGCGTTAGTTTATGGAGTTCAAATGATGTAGACTTCAGATTTAAAAGAGCTGAAGGGAGGATTTTAGTCCAAGGTAAACTTAAAGTTTCACAAAATTTTGCAAGCTAGGCTTTGATTATTTCATTAGTTCTTTCTGTTAAACCAGAAGACAGGATAATAGGGATCATGCAATCTCTGATAAATGGGGAAAACTCAACATAATTCTTGAATAATCTGATCAGTAAAACGAGTTCCTTGGTCACTACAGTAGGGTTTTGGTGCTCCCCAAGTGGGTATAATATTTTCGAGGAGATTCTTTGCCACAAAGGATGCAGTAGCACAGCAGTAAGGGAAAGCCTCCACCCAATGTGAAAGTCTACAAATCATCATTAATACATATTTATAGCCTTTAGAGAGTGACAACTGAATGAAATTCAGTTGCCATTCAAGCATAGGTCCAGAAAGTAAGGGATATTGTCCAGGAAAAATTTGAGAGGTTTTCCTGGGTTGTGACAAGAGCAAGTAGAACAGTGAGAAGTTACATGCTCTGCAGCTTCAAAAAATTTTCCCCACCAATATTTCTTTAAAGTTTCAATTATTTTATCTCTCCCTAAATGTGAGTGTTCATGCAGGTTCTGAATCATGGTAATATGTAAAAACTTTGGTAAGACGATTTTGTTGTCAGGCCCTATCCATGACTTTGTTGTTGGATTTTGATAACAGCCAGCATATTTCAAGGTTTTAATTTTATCTTCTGAGGCTAATTGTTGATGTTTGAAAGGCTGTTCTAAAGCAGCATGAAAGTATAAATCTTTCTCAGACAGCTTTAAGGTATCTGAATTTAAGAGGACTTTAATAATTCCTCTGTGAGTTAGAGGAGCAAGAATAATTTGGCAGGCAGCTCATTTTGCTGCAGTATCAGTGAGGTTATTACCCTGGATTTCCTTAGTCTGAGGAACCCTTTTTGACTGATGTGATTGGATTTTTATAACAGCAGTTTCAGATGGAAGTAACAGATTTTCTAAAAGTTCAGCTACTAAGGTTCCATTTTTTATTTTATTTTATTGTACTTCAGGTGAAGGTTTACAGAGCAAATAGTTTCTCATGAAACAGCAGTACGCATATTGTTTTATGACATTGGTTAACAACGCCACAACATGTCAACTCCCTTCTTGACATTTTTTTTTTTTTTTTGGTGAAAATATACATAGCCAAAGATACACCATTTCAAAAATTTCTACATGCACAGTTCAGTAACAT
>NW_004444075.1:640200-647347 GCF_000243295.1 Trichechus manatus latirostris
CCTATCCATGAGCATGGTATGTTTTTCCATTTATGTAGATACCTTTGGGTTTCTTGCAGTAGTGTTTTGTAGTTTTCTTTGTATAGGTCTTTTACATTCTTGGTTAGATTTATTCCTATGTATTGTATTTTTTTAGGGGTTATTATAAATGGTATTGTTTTCCTGATTTCCATTTCATCATTCTCCTTATTGGTGTATAGGAATCCAACTGATTTTTTATGTTTGTTTTGTATCCTGCTACTCTGCTGAATCTTTCTATTAGTTCCAGTAGATTTCTTGTGGAGTCTTCAGGGTTTTCTATGTATAGTATCAGATCATCCTCAAACTGGGACAGTTTCACTTATTCATTACCAATTTGGATGCCCTATATTTCTTTTTCTTGCCTTATTGCTCTAGCTAGAACTTCCAGCACAATGTTCAATAGGAGTGGTGTTAAAGGGCATCCTTGAAGCTTCCATTTTTAGTGGTATTTCTAGAGGAGGTTAAGAATCCTCTCTGTTTTCATAGCATACTAAAATGGTGAACAATTCCAAAACAACAGTAAGATTCATAAAAATAGTGACGAACTTCCCAGAAGCAATTCTATAGTCCTTAGTGAAAGCAGTCAGTTCAGCTTGTTGAGCTGAAGTGGCTTTGAGGAGAGCCTGACTTTTAAGTACTTCAGTAGAAGTTGTGGAAGCATACCCAGCTTGATAGTGAGGGCTGGCAGGGTCAGGTTTTAGATAAGAACCATCTACAAAAAAATTAAATCAGGGTTAATTAAATGAGTCTCTTTTAAGTCTTTTGAAGGGGATAATAATTGTTTGGTTAAATCTAAACAATTATGAGAAGGACAAGCATCATCAATAATGGGGAGAAGGGTGGCTGGATTTAAACAAGCCACAGAATGGAGTCTAACATTAGAAGCAGGTGGAATAAGAATTTTATAAGAAATGTATCTGCTAGCAAAAAGATATTGAGTTAAAACAGAATTGAATAAGGCAGATACAGCATGGGGTATATATACATCTAAAAAATTACCCAAGATTGTATCAGCAGTATCACCCATAGTTTTAGGGCAGGGAGGGTAACCCTGAGCTATGGGGTTAGTTGCTAACTATAGTAGCCTACTGGTCTCTGTTATCCTCCATGTTTCTGAGTTAAAACACCTAACTTATTTCCAGATAATTCATGAACTAAGAAGGAAACATCCTAATGATAGGAAAACCTAAGGCAAGTATGTTTATTAAAGCATTTTTAATTTGGTTATTGGTACTTTAAATTCTGATAAAATTTGAAATGATTCCAGTTCAGAGGCCTTTAAATATTTTTATAAAGCCTGAGTCATTAGAGAGAAATTAGAAATCCAGGTCCAGCAGTAGCCTCAGAATCCTAAGATCCCTTATGGCTGTTTTCTTGGTTTCAGGTATAGGGAGTGCAAAAAGAGCTTCTTTTCATTTAGGGTCAATAAAGATGTCTTCTGCAGAAATTAGATGACCTAAGTATTTGACAGAAGGTGGACCTGTTATATTTTTTCTCTAGAAACTTTAGATCCTCCAGCAGCTAAATGTTTTAACAAAATTAGACTATTTTCTAGGCAAGCCTGCTGGGAGGCAAAGCATACTAGTAAATCACCAAAGTATTTCAGCAAAATGGATTTGTTTGCAAATTGAAAAGACTGCAAGTCCATGTATAAGACTTGAGAAAAACAGGTAGAAGATTCAGTACACCCCTGGAACATTACAGTCCAAGGAAATTGTTGGCTCTCCCATGTAAAAACAAACAAATATTGACTTTTAGAATGTACAGGAATGCTAAAGAAAGCACTACAAAGTTCCACAACCATGAAATAAGCTGTTTTCAAGGAGAAATTGGAAAATAATACATGAGGATTAGAAACTACAGAGAATCTAGGAATAACAATGTGGTTTATTGCCCACAGATCTTGAAGAAATCTCCAGCCTATGTTATTAAATTTCTTAACTGCAAGGACAGGGGTGTTGCAAGGACTGGTGCAAGGAAAAATAAGACCTTTAGAAAAAAAAATCTTGTATTATTGGAGCAAACCCTTCCTTAGCTTTTTGTTTTAATGGTTACTGAAGAATTTTTGACAATGGTTTTGGATAGATCTAGTTGGATTTTAATTGGTTCTGTGGACAAGAGTGACCCTACATCCATAGATGTGGTGACCTACAAAGTTTCAGGAACTGAGGAAAGGGCCTCTGGGGGAGAGAAGTAGACCGGGTTGAGTCTTGAAAAGGAAGAACAGTGCCAGCATATAGCAAATTACTTCCTTTTTTTCTTGAATGTTATCTAAGTCAGAGTCTATTTGCTTGTGAGTGTCAGGCAGATTTAATAAAATGTCCCCTTTGACTGAATTGTTAATGGAAATTTCATTTAGATAGAAGGTCTCAATGCAACAAATTGACTGGAGTACTAGGACAAAGTACAAACTGGTGCAAATCTTCAATAAGGTCGAGAGATATCAAAAAATATTGAGAATGATTCAAAGTTTGATTCTGGTTTGTAAACACCACTACTTTAGAGGTTTTTGTACTGTGGGACAGGGACTTTTGCAAACAAGCGGGGTTGAGTGCAGACAGTGTGACTCCAGTATCAATTAAAAACTTGAAAGGTTCTCCGTTAACGTGTAGGGTAGTTTATGTTGCTAGTCAAGGAACACCATAGGAAACGTCCCTAGCCCCTTTATTCCATATCAGGTTGATGCGCATTCATCCCTGATTGGGAAATCTTCCCATTATTCTTTAACTTGTAACATTCATTTCTCCAGTGACCAGATGTTTTACAATAGTGACAAATGCCTGGTTTGGTGCCATTGGAGGCGTTTGACTATAAGACTGTAATTGCTATAACTGAAAGACCATCAACCTATTAGCTTTTGAAGTTGGTTTGGTCTTTAATATCTGAGAGAACTTGTGAGCTAGATTAGTTAGCTCAGCAACAGGGTTATTTTCCAATCTAATCAGTTCCTTTTTGCTAAAACTGAAATCTTGGGCCTGAGGCCAGAGATAAATACTGAGTTAAAGGCACCAGAAGCACCTGGAGATAATAGATCAAGCCCAGAATGTTCAGAAAGCCTTTTTCCTATTATTTGAGCTTCTTCAAGCAGCTCAGCACCTGAATTGCCCATGTCTAAAGCAAAGCTGTTTTTAGTTTTTTTCCGATCAGCATGTTCTAGCCATAATTGGGCTTTTCCAGGTCCTGTTATAATGTGGAGTAACTGGTATAGATCTGGAATCTCAGGGTGGTAAGCTTCAATAAGAATTTTTAATTTCTCAGCAAATTGATAGCAATCCTCATGTAATTTTGGAAATCCTTTATAATATTATGTAGTTCTATGTGAGTCAAAGAGACAAAGTTTATATAAGTCTCAGAGGGGGACTCCCTGGAATCCATGGGCTGAATTTTAAAAGGCGTTTCAGGTAATAACTTATCAGACAAGGGTGAGTCAGCCATTTGTTTTGGATGGAAAGGGAGTTCAGCCAGAGTTTTTTCAGAAGAATAGGAAGGACATAGAGGAACAGTAGCCAGAAGGAACAGAGGGAGTAGGGGCAGAGCTCTGACATTGTAGTTCTTCATTCTGCTTCGTCAATTTTGAAACTGCATCCTGCAGGGAAGCTATTTTGCTGTTTTGCTGTCTTTTGGCGGCCTCTACGTACCAATCAAAATAGGCATCCCATTGGGGCTGTTTAATGCAGGAACCTTTGTTTTCTAATTTGTCGCACAGAAAAACTAACTTTTAAAGTTCAAAAGATCCCCAAAGTGGCTAATTATTTTCCAACCTATCCCTAGTAAGGTCATGTCATCCAACTAAGTATGCACAGGTCAGAGGACCAAAACGCTTGTTCATATAATGAGCAGGGGTCCCAGATGGTGGCCCACAGTTGCTTTCAGATTTGACATTCTCCATGTCATTTCCTGACAGTCAATACAAACGTGCACATAACAAAAATCCAAACTTGTTTATTACTTTTGATTTGTCAGAGTCAAACACATACCTAAAAGGGATTGCCACAGGGATTGTAGAATGTGTTTGGCTTATACCAATGTGTGCCTCCTTGCAGGGGAGTTGTCTTGAGACTGGAGGGCAGCCTAATGCTTCTGGTTTTCCCCATGTTCTGGTTTATACTGTCATAGGAGCCTTTCAGTTGGTGATCAAGAGCCCTAAGGGCTTTTATTTCTTCAAACCCATGCCCATGTTTTTGCAGCTGGTAGATTCTGAGATTCTTAGGCAAAGATCAAGTCACAAACCTGAAACAACATCTTGGCCAGAATATCCAAATTTATATAGAACAAGAAGAGACAGAAAAGCATACAGATAACAAATCTCCAAAGAAGACATGGAGAACTTTGACGCAAAAAATCAGAGGCTTGAATCCAAGAGGTTATTTACCTTACAAACGACTCCAGAGAGTCTACCACAAAGATGGAGAGCCGAATGAGACAGCTTGGTACCTGTAGCCCGAATGCTCAATGTCTTGGGGGGTAGTGAACGGTAATACACCTTTGGAATCCCACTTCTGACACCACAAGTGTCATAGTGTTGAACAAAACATACACTCTGTTCAAAGTGAAAGCAAAGAGATACATTTTGGGAATAGAACAGCCAGGCTGGGAATCACAAAGTGTTCCAAAATTCTGAGGGAGAGGAAATCTTTATACAGAAAAGCAGGGAGGGGAGTACATATGTGACTACAATAAATTTTGTGAGGTTAGCTGAGATGGACTTTCTGGAGCCAACCTAGTAAGTGATTTTCTAAAAATCTACATATGAATTATTCCTGGTGCGTGCTGCACAAACATTCTTCCAAGACCATTTGGATAAACATTTCTTGACGAATGTTTCTTCATAAACCACATCCTTGTCCCCTCCATTGTTTGTGTAGAGGATGGTTTAAAGTTTTACAAGTCTAAATTGCAGGCTGTATTGTTAGGAAGGCAGAAAAGAGGACTTAAGACTAGCTAAAGTTTAATTTTAATTGTACTTCTTCTATCTTGGAAGAAGTACAGCCAGAATACTCCTTAGAAGCAAGGATGGTGAGACTTTTTCTCACATACTTTGGACAAGTTATCAGGAGGGACCAGCCCCTGGAGAAGGACATTATGCTAGGTAAAGTAGAGGGTCAGTGAAAAAAGAAGAAGGCTCTCAATGAAATGGATTGATAAAGTGACTGCAACAATGGGCTCAAACATAGAAATGATTGTGAGGATGGTGAAGAACCAGGCAGTGTTTTGTTCATTATACTTAGGGCGTCATTATGGCTTGGAACTGACTCGATGGCACCTAACAACAACAACAAAGTTTAGTTCAAGAAAAATGGAGCTTTGATTTAGGCTTGGGTCAGTCATTTTTAATCATGCCAAGTGCCTCAGTTTTAGGGTTCCCTCACACATTATGTACGTATTTCTTAAAACTGAGATCAAATATCATGTCCTGAAATAATTATCTTAGCACCTTTGATTTTTTTTTGTTTTTTCAGGTACTATGCTTTGTTCTCCATCTGTGGAAAGTGAGTCTTACACTGCAACACATATTTTGGGGGAACACAATTCAATCCATAATAGAATCCTAGGCCCTATTCCTATTGATACAATCCTGTTTGGGAATAGGGTTTTCTTTGTTATGTTAATGAGACCATATCAGTGTAGTGTATGTCCTAACCTAATCACTTCTGAGTTATAAGGAGCAGCATAGACACAGAGACAAACAATAACATATTGGCCGGTGTGGGGGGTGTTGGCAGCAGGGAAGATGCTTCTGTAGATTGTCAAGGAAACAAGGATCACCAATGCTAAAGAAGCTAAAAGAAACAAGGATCTTCCCCTAGAGCAGTCAGAGAGAGAGCATTCTCCTAGAATCAATATGTTGAATTTGGAATTCTAGTCTCCTGAATGCAGCCCTGGTGGTACAGTGGTTAAAAGCTCAGCTGCTAACCAAAAGGTTGGCAGTTTAAATCCACCAGGTGCTCCTTGGAAGCCCTATGGGGCAGTTCTACTCTGTTCTGTAGGGTTGCTATGAGTCAGAACCAACTTAATGGCACATAACAATAACAACAGCCTCCTGAACTGTGGGAAAATTAATTTCTGTTCTCTAAAGCCACCCTCTTGTGGTATTTGTGTTACAGCAGCACTAGGAAACTAAGACAGAAGATCATATGTTTTTTCTTCTTTAGTCTGTTAATATAGTGAATTACATTAATTGACTGAATGTTGAACCAGTTTTGCATTCCTGGAATAAACCGCTCTTAGTCATGATGTCTTTCTTTTTATATATTGTTGCATTATATCCACAAAATCAAACGACTCATTGCATTCGGCAAATCTACTGCAAAAGACCTCTTCAAAGTATTAAAAAAGCAAAGATGTCACCTTGAAGACTAAAGTGTGCCTGACACAAGCCATGGTGTTTTCAATCACTTCATATGCATGTGAAAGCTGAACAATGAATAAGGAAGACTGAAGAAGAATTGATGCCTTTAAATTATGGTGTTGGTGAAGAATGTTGAATCTATCATGGACTGCCGAAAGGACGAACAAGTCTGTCTTGGAAGAAGTACAGCTAGAATGCACCTTAGAAGCAAGGATGGCGAAACCATATCTCACATACTTTGGACATGTTATCAGAAGGGACCAGTTCCTGGAGAAGGACAACATGCTTGGTAAAGAGGAGGGTCAGTGAAAAAGAGGAAGACCCTCAACAAGATGTATTGACACAGTAGCTGCAACAATAGGCTCAAGCATAGCAGTGATTGTGAGGATCCCACAGGACTGGACAGTGTTTTGTTCTGTTGTACACAGGGTTACTATGAGTCAGAACTGACCTGATGACATCTAACAACAATGCTGTTTTCTAATAACTAATATTTGGTTGATGATTTTGTTTTTGTCTAAGTTCATGAGGGATATTGGTCTCTATTTTTCTTTTCTTTTATTGGCTTTGATATCAGGGTAATTCTGGCCTCATAAAATGAGTTGGGAAGTGGTTCCTCCCCTTTTATTTTCCAGAAAAAATTTGTATAGATTTGTGTCATGGATTGAATTATGTCCCCCCAAAAAATGTATGTATCAATTTGGCTGGGCCATGATTCCCAGTATTGTGTGATTTTCCTATATGTTGTAAATCCTGCCTCTATGATGTTAATGAGGG
>NW_004444075.1:647447-823939 GCF_000243295.1 Trichechus manatus latirostris
AAATGTATGTATCAATTTGGCTGGGCCATGATTCCCAGTATTGTGTGATTTTCCTATATGTTGTAAATCCTGCCTCTATGATGTTAATGAGGGAAAATGGGCAGCAGTTGTGTTAGTGAGGTAGGACTCAATCTACAAGATTTAATTGTGTCTTGAGGCTATCTCTTGAGATATAAAGTATAGAAGTGAGCAGAGAGACAGAGGGACCTCATACCACCAGGAAAGTAGTGCCAGGAGCAGAGCCCGTCCTTTGGACCTGGGGTCCACGTGCAGAGAAGCTTCTAGTCCAAGGGAAGATTGATGAGATGAGAAGGCCGACAGAGAGATAAAGCCTTCCCCTGGAGTTGATGCCCTGAATTTGGACTTTTAGCCTACTTTACTGTGAAGAAATAAATTTCTCTTTGTTAAAGCCATTCACTTGTGTTATTTCTGTTATAGCAACACTAGATAACTAAGAAAATTTGTTATTACTTTTTCTTCAAATATTTAGTGTAATTCACCAGAGAAGCCATCTAGGCCTGGAGTTTTCTTTGTAGCTTTTATCTATGAATTCAATTTCTCTAATAAGTAGAAGACTATTCAGGTTATCTATTTCTTCCTGAGTGAGATTTGGTACTTTGTATCATTCAAGACATTGGTATGTTTTATCTAAATTTCTCTGTTTATGTTCATATTATGATTCAGAATTTTTTTTATTATCATTGTAATGTCTGTGGTCTGAGTGATGTTCACTGCTTCATTCCTGATATTGGCAATTTGTATCTTCTCTCTGTTTCCTCTTGGGCAACTGGTTAGAAGTTTATCAAATTTATTGATCTTTTCAAAGAATCATCTTTTGATTTCATTGATTTTTCTCAATTGTTCTAATTTTTAATTGTATTGATTTCTGCATTTATTATTTTATTGTTTATTACTTCCTTCCTTGGTGCTTGCTGCTAACTGGAATGTCAGCAGTTTGAACCTACCAGTCGCTCTGTGGGAGAAAAAACCTGATGATCTTCTCCCATAAAGATTACAGCCTAGGAAACCCTATGAGGCAGTTCTACTCTGTCATATAGGGTTGCTATGAGTCAGAATTGGCTTGATGGCACAAAACAACAACAAATCTTTTCAGCTTCCTAAGATGGAAGATTACATCATTGATTTGAGCACTTTAAATTTACCTCTAAGCACCACTTTAGCTGCATCCAAATTTTTTGATATGCTTTATTTTCATTTTCATAATTCAAATTATTTTCTAATTATTTTGTGATTTCATCTTTGACCTGGTGGTTATATAGGGGTGTGTTGCCTAAATCCCAAATACTTTTATTTTCCAGACATATTATTGTTAGTGAATTCTAGTTTAATGCCATTATGGCTTGAGAACATCCTTCATAAGATTTCTATTCTTTTAAATTTGCCAAAGTTTGTTTTATGGCCTATATCAACAAATGATACCTGCCCTCAGGTCAAGATGATAAGCCAAGCGAAGGGAAAAAAAATTACTCCCATACAATTTATTTCTCCAAGTTTTAACTCCTTTCCATAATTTTTCTGCTTTTCTTTACTTTTTGGAGTCCTAGGTAGCTTGTTCTTTGTATTTACTTCTATTCAGCATGTAGTGTAGTTTTGATTGGGTCCATCTTGGCTAGAGATGGCGTACTTAAATTTTTTCATGTATTAATTTACCCAATGCTCTCCACAATTCATTAGGCAGATATTACCATTTCCTCAATTTATATGTGAAAAAAAATTAATGGACAGTGCATTTCAGTAAATTGTCCAAGTTTACAGTTTTACTAGCTTTAATGATCATTTTACACAGGCAGTCTGAATCCATAACTATCTCTCAACCATGTTGCTAGACAGTCTCTCCCATGCTGAATTACTATAACAGTAAGTGCCATGTGAGAGGGATTTAGGTGTGCATACTAAACTAACATAATATCAAGGAGTAAAAGAAAGAGCACAAAACAACAGCAAGAAATAGTCAAACAAAGGCAAGTGTAGAAGCTTGCCAAACAAAGGAAGAAACACTGGTGAAAAAATACTCAGAGTAGTTCACTAAGGAGAAAAGGGCCAGGGATTTTTAAGTGCTAAAAAGTGAGAGTGGGTGAGTGTTGATCATGCTGATTAAGGATTTAAAAGTAGCATTCTGGCTAGGACAGAATGTAAAAGGAATTTTTACATATTGTTTCCTTTTATTCTCCTTATAGTGTAGTTTTATTGAATAAGTGTTTTAATGTAGAATTCATGGTTGTATACGTATTGGAGAGTAAGGGAACTGCTTGTAGTGAAAGATATCAAGATGCATTATCTGTGTGCAGAAGACAGAATGAGTGAGAAAACTTAGTTACGCCATATTATATTCACTGCAGATAACCTGAGGCACTCTGTGAACTTCTCTAGAGAGCTAAACTGAAATTATAATAATCACGTATATACATTTATTCATGCCTGTCATAATAAAAAGATGAAGATAAAATTTTAATTAAATTTGTTATCTAGCTTCCTTTGAAATTTTAAATTTCAAAAGAAAATGAGCAATTTATCATCAGAAACTATAGATAATTTAGTCAATACTAATTTAAACCTGAAATGTATCATCATAAAGAATTCAGTCAGCTCTGTGGATTAATAACTTCTGATGTCTATGTTAGAGATGTCCTGCAGATATAATAAAATCTTTGCTTTTAGTTTTGATAAAGTGCATGATATTTAATGTCTCCTGGGTGTATGTATGTGACAGTGTTCATAAGGATTTTGAAATATTTGACACTGCTGAGGTAGCACTTCTTCAGAAGTCCTCTTCTTTAGTACCTGTGGAAAAAGAATCAACCTCCAACCTCCAGGCAAATTAAACTTTTTTCTATACACCCCTGTTTCTTGAGGCTTCAGGTGGGTTGCTAGAAGTCATTATATTTGGAATACGCAGTTTATTTGTATAGACATAACAGAAAAAAAAAAATCTTAAGTGTGTCCTTTACTTAGTTGTTTTAGAAGATGGCCAGGAAGGGCATTTAAACATCTCTAAGCTTCTAGTAAACTGCTCTATAACCCTCTGGTACCATTTTTAAAAACATTTTCTATGTGATAGCAACCGAAAAAAAGAAGTGTATTTGAAAGTCAAGACCAGATTTTACAAGTTTCTGTTAGGTAAGCAAAATTCAATGTGCCGCTTAATGTTTATAGAAGTTTACAATGAAATTTAAGTCTCTTCTGGAAGAGCTAATGAAAGTTTTCTGTCCTTTGGATAACATGTAAGAAGAACTAAATGCACCACATTCTGAAGAGAAGGGTAAAAAGCTCATGATAAAACAAAACAAAACATCTTCTCTGCAATCCCAACTTGGCCACTAATCAGCTGGGTACATGGAGCACTTCTGTTCGGCCATTGGGCCTCAGTGTTCTCATTTCTTAAATGAGATGATCCCTAGTTTACTTAAATCAAGCGTATTTAGGATGCTATCCTATTTGCTGACTGATGTAGTACAAAATACAACAAGTCAAATGGCTAGTTAGCTATATTTCTAAAATTGGTCCAAGTGAGGATACCAGATCACTGTTGGAAGCTATTTAAATTCTGGTTCAGATCTGACCTAGTACTGAGGCAAGGCCATCTGAGTTCTCAGGATTAAAGGTGCCTTGTCACAGGGATCGACAAAGCCTCTCTCACTTAGTAGAGACCAACATCCTCTTTATTAAAATTTGAAACAAGTGAGCAACTGCCTGACCTCTGATTTACAGGGAACCAAAGGCACAGCTCTTCTGCTTATTTAACTGTGATCTCTGTGTTGCTGCTTTGTGCTCTGTCCTTTGAACATTAAGATCATTTATTTGATACTCGTGATTTGGGATTGTTTCTTGAGTGGAATTGTGAGATCCAAAAGGGAGTTCTATGATTCAGAGAAGCAAAGGAAAGAAATAGTAACCCTTTATTAAATAACCAGAAGGCTGGGTCTGGAGAATTGGGTATGTGCAATCATTAGATTCTATTTTCAAACGTCAATAGTTTTGAATTTTTATTCTTGATTATTTTCCTGCTGGCTTGTCTGTGAAAATATATTCACATCAAGACCAACTAAAACAGCCAGAGGTAGATGTCTTGACTGGAAAAGATATGCACATAGAATTATAAAAATATCTATCATGACCTGATTTTCTCCTTCCTGTCTGTGTTATTGTATTTGGATATTAAATGCTATAGTGATAGATTATAGATTTTCCAGATGTTCTATTTTTAAGAAATAGGATCGATTCTGACTTATAGCAACCCCTTGGGACAGAATTCTAGAACTACTCTATATGGTTTGCTTGGCTGTCATCTTTATGAAGCAGATCACCAGGTCTTTCTCCCAAAGAACCATTGGCAGGTTTCGAACTGCCAACATTTTGGTTAGCAGCTGAGCATTTAACTGTTGTTCTTCGTAAATAGGGATAGCATAAATAAAATAAATGTGTCCTCTAGACCTCCCTCCTTTCTCTCTACCCCTGTGCCCTAACTTATTAAGGAATAATTAAAAATTTGAAATTTTTTGTATAGTCAGATTGCAGAGTCGGTGTTCTATGTAATAGAGAGGGCTGTGGAATCAGAGAAACTCAAGTTCATATCTCGTTATCTGAAATTACTGACTGGATCCTGGCACAAATTGCTTTTTAATCTTTAGTGCTTCACCTGTAAAACTGGTTTTCATAAATTTTTTATGCAGATTAAATTAATGCGTATAAAGTGATAACAAAGTACCTGGCACATAATAAGTACTTAGAAAATTGTGGCTATTGTTGGTTAAAATGAATTTCAAAAACAATGGTGGAGATAAAACTGTGTAAATTGTGAAAGATATTAGTAGAGCCTCCATTTCTTTGATATTTATAAGAAGGAAAGGAAGTATGAAGTGCTGGTCAATTGTACTTTATTGAATTAATTCTCCTTTCTTGTTTCCACTTCTCTTTCCCTCTCTGTTCACATGTGTCACAAGAGTTTCAACTGCTGGGTACCCTAAAACCCACAGTCCAGACATTTTCAGTGCATTGCTGTATGCTAGACGTATGTCAGTTTGTCGTACTGTGGTGATTAGCATGTTGCTATGATGCTGGAAACTATGCCACTGGTATTTCAAATACCAGCAGGGTCTCTCATAGTGGACAGGCTTCAGCTGAGCTTCCAGACTAACACAGACTAGAAGGAAGGACCTGGTGGCCTACTTCTGAAAAAGACTAGCTAGTGAAAACCTTATGACTAGCAGTGGAACACTGATATAGTGCCGGAAGATGAGTCCCTCCGGTTGGAAGGCATTCAAAATATAACTGGGGGAGACCTGCCTCCTCAAAGTAGTCTACCTTAAAGACATGGATCTAGACAAGCTTTTGGGACCTTATTTCCTGATATGGCATGATTCAAAATAAAAAGAAACAGCTGCTAACATCCATTAATAACAGGAATGTGGAATGTATGAAGTATGAATCTAGAAAAATTGGAAATCGTCAAAAATGTAATGGAACACATAAAGGCTGATATCCTAGGCATTAGTGTTCTGAAATGGACTGGTACTGGCCATTGAGAATTGGACAACAATATGGTGTTCTATACCAGGAATGACAACTTGAAGATGAATGGCATTGCATTCATCATCAAAAAGAACATTTCAAGATCTATCCTGAAGTACAAAGCTGTCAGTGACAGAATAATTTCCATATGCCTACAAGGAAGATTACTTAATTACTTACTATTGTTAAAATTTACACACCAACCACTAATGTCAAAGATGAGGAAATTGAAGATTTTACCAACTTCTGCAGTCTGAAATTGATCACATGCAATCAAGATGCATTGGTAATTACTGGAGATTAGACTGTGAAAGTTGGAAACAAGGAAGAAGGAGCAGTAGTTGCAAAATACGGCCTTGGTGATAGAAATAACACCAAAGATCGCATGACAGAATTTTGCAAAACCAACGACTTCTTCATTGCAAGTATCTTTTTTCAACAACATAAACAGCCACTATACACCTGGATGTCTCCAAATAAAATACACAGGAATCAAACTGACTACATCTGTGGAAAGAGTCCATGGAGAAGCTCAATATCATCACCCACAACAAGGCCAGGGGCCAACTGTGGAACAGACCAACAATTGCTCATATGCAAGTTCAAGTTGAAGCTGAAGAAAATTAGAAAAAGTCCACGAGAGCCAAAATGCAACCTTGAGTATATCCCACCTGAATTTGGAGACCATGTAAAAGTAGATTTGACACATTGAACACGAATGACTCAAGACCAGATGAATTGTGGGAGGACATCGAGGACATCATACGTGAAGAAAGCAAAAGATCATTAAAAAGACAGGAAAGAAAGAAAAGACCAAAAGGATGTCAGAAGAGACTCTGAAACTTGCTCTTGAACATAGAGTAGCTAAAGCAAAAAGAAGAAATGATGAAGTAGAAGAGCTGAACAGAAGATTTCAAAAGGTGGCTCAAGAAGACAATGTAAAGTATTATAATGAAGTGTGGAAAAACCTAGAGTTAAAAAGCCAAAAGGGAAGAACACACTTGGCTTTTCTCAAGCTGAAAGAACTGAAGAGAAAATTCAAACCTCGAGTTCTATACTGAAGGGTTCTACAGGGAAAATATTAAACAATGCAGGAAGCATCAAAAGAAAATGGAAGGAATACACCGAGTTACTGTACCAAAAGAACTGGTTGACTTTCAGCTATTTCAGGAGGTAGTATATGTTCAAGAACTAATAGTACTGAAGGAAGAAGTGCAAGTTGCATTGAAGGCATTGGCAAAAAACAAGGCTCCAGGAACTGACGCAATACCAGTTGAGATGTTTCAACAAAAGGATGCAGCACTGAAAGTGCTCACTCGTCTATGCTAAGAAACCAACTGGAAGAGACTCATATTTGTGCTCGTTCCAAAGAAAGGTGATCCAACCGAATGCGGAAATTATCGAACAATATCATTAATATCACCCACAAGTAAAATTTTGCTGAACATTATTCAAAAGTGGTTGCAGCAGTATATCGACAGGGAACTTCCAGAAATTCAGGCTGAATTCAGAACAGGACATGGAACAAAGGATATTATTGCCGATGTCAGATAGATCTTGGCTGATAGCAGAGAATACTGGAAAGATGTTTACCTGTGTTTTATTGACTATGCAAAGGCATTCGACTGTGTGAATCATAACAAATTATGGATAACATTATGAAGAATGGGAATTCCAGAACACTTAACTGTGTTCATTTGGAACCTGTACATAGGCTAAGAGGCAGTCATTCAAACAGAACAAGGAATACTGCATGGTTTAAAATCAGGAAAGCTCTGCATCAAGGTTGTATTCTTTCACCATACTTATTCAATTTGCATGCTAAGCAAATAATCAGAGAAGATGGACTATATGTAGAATAATGGGGCATCTGGATTGGAGGAAAACTCATAAACAACCTACATTATGCAGATGACACAACCTTCCTTGCTGAAAGTGAAGAGGACTTGAAACACTTATTGTTGAAGATCAAAGACCACAGCCTTCAGTATGGATTACACCTCAACATAAAGAAAACAAAATTCCTCACAACTGGACCAAGAAGCAACAACATGATATACGGAGAAAAGATTGAAGTTGTCAGGGATTCATTTTACTTGGATCCACAACAAACACCCATGGAAGCAGCAGTCAAGAAATCAAAGGATGCATTGCATTGGGCAAATATGCTGTAAAAGACCTCTTTGAAGTGTTAAAAAAACAAAGATGTCACTTTGAAGACTAAGGTATGCCTGACCCAAGCCATGGTGTTTTCGATCCCCTGATATGCATGCAAAAGCTGGACAGTGAATAAAGAAGACTGCAAAGATTTGATGCCTTTGAATTATGGTGTTAATGAAGAATATTGAATATACCTTGGACTGCCAGAAGAACTAACATATCTGTCTTGGAAGAAGTACAGCCAGAATGCTCCTTAGAAGCAAGGATGACGAGACTTCATCTCACACACTTTGAACATATTATCAGGAAGGACTAGTCCCTGGAGAAGGACATCATGCTTGGTAAAGTAGAGGGTCAGCAAAGGAGAGGGAGACTCTCAACAAGATGGATTGACACAGTGTCTACATCAGTGGGTTCAAGCATAACAACAATTGTGAGGATGACGCAGGACCAGGCAGTGTTTTGTTCTATTATACATAGGGTTGCTATGATTTGGAGCCGACTCGATGGCATCTAGGAACAAGAAGAAGAAGAAGATGATTTTGCTTTTAATGACTAATTTTTATTGTACACTGACATACAACTGTCCTCGCCAAGCTCCAGCACCTTCCAAAGTCTGTTGTACTATGAACTGGCTCTGTTTAGAACTACAGGTACCTCGATCTGACTCTTCCAGGAATAGAGTGGATTTCTAAGAGTGAGGCACCAGAGCTGAGGCTGGAAAGAGCAAAGGTGAAAGGGAGTAAAAGCTGGAGACAGAATCTAGGATGGTTAAGGGCTGGTCAATGGCAAGAGTCTATCACAAACACGACAATTTAAGGGTAGATGTTAAAGACCCCAGATAGAGAACCCAGATTATGAGATCCTGGGCAGACTCAAAGCACTGAGGATAGGACATGAACCAAAGGTTGGAAAAAGCATGGTCCAGGCTGGGATCCATGATAGCTCCTGGCATCCCTCTTAGAAAGTCTGGCTAAATGACACAGGCCTTCAGCTGGTATTGGCTTTTTATCTGGTGGAATTCATCTATTCAACTCTCTGAATTATGTGCTTGGAATCTTGGTGGTCCTTTGTGCCTTAAAGTGGTGCTTTTCAAGCTTGAATGTACGTAGGAATCTCTTATGCTAAAATGCAGATTCTAATTTAGTAGATATCTGGGTGTGGCCCATGGTTCTGCATTTCTAACAAGCTCCCAGGTGATGCAGATGCTGCTGTATCCAGGGATCACATTTTGAGTGACAAACCTTAAAATATCGTTAATTTTTGGTCTTGCTAAATCCATAGGTCTTCTATATCTGCCTCGTATCAGTGCTACTTCCTGCTGGTAAAGATGAGGGGAGAGTCACTGACTAATTCAATGCTGAGTCCCTGCAGCTGGACTTTTGATCAAACTGGAACCCTGATATCTCTCATCATTATTCCTCTGTGACAAAGCAGATCCCAACCAAATTTACTGTTGGTAGCAAAACCATACTGATGGCCTGAAGAATTCAATTGTCTCTTGAGACAATTGGTTTTGCTGGGCAGAAACATTGCCCCACGCACACTCATCCACTGCTCTGTTGGAGGTTATCTTCTGCCTGGTCAGGGGGCCTCTTGAGCAGCCAACAGTGACTTTGACCTTAAATACATGCCTACTTGCTTTCAGGTAGAATGTCCAATTTGGCAATTCATGCTGTTTTCCCCAAATGCAATCTTTTTCCTGAAAATTTTTTTAATAATAATAATTATTATTATTTTACTATTACTTTTGAGTGATGCAAAATCAAAATAAATTACTTTTTTCTGAGAATAGAGGCCTGGTTTTAGAACTCTGAGCATAATTGTCCTACAATGATGGTAGCCTTCGAAGTCGCCTGATTTTTCCCATGAGGTGAAAGGAGCAGAGCAGGCAGCGGCAGATTTCCATCTGGCTCATATCCTTGTCTCTTCACTTCTTTATGGTATAATAGAAAATTCAGATGATTCTTAGATCCTTCTAATTTAGAAGCTCTGCCCATCCACACTCCATCTTATAAATTCCAGATGTTTAGAAGGTGTATAAGTGATATGGCATCATGAATTATACCTGGTTTACTGGAATTAAGTCTGGACTGCAGAACTTTTGAGGCACTGACATGAAGTGGTTAAGTTTAGTGGTATATCTACTGAAAGGCGACACCATCAACATAAAAGAGACTTGCTATCCTTTTTCTTTGTTGAGATGAGTAGGAAGTAGTAACATTCAACACTTCATATCAATTCACCGTTTGAAAATATAAACAAAGGCCACAGCTACACAGTATCATCAAGGCTTCAATGCTTTCTGCCTGGAACTCAGCTAGCACAGGCCAGGAAACATCTTTAACTGGAGGTCTATTTAGAACCCAAGTCCAGCTAATCCCACCATGTCTCACATCTCTGTCATCCTGTCCATCCATTAAAACCACAAGGGCCTCTTGTCATCTATCATTGCCCACTGTATCACCCCTGTTTTGCTATGGGCTTGCGTGCCTATGGCTTAATCTCCCTCTGCTCTTACCGCTTTAAAAATTTTACACAATGTCCCTCTTGATCCTCTGTTCCTATGAAAAACAAAGTCTCCTCCACCTCTTCATAGTGTTCCCATTTGTCTCTTTGTCTTAATGGAAACCTGGCATTCTCCTGAGGGTGCCTGCTTGCCTGATACCTACTCTAATATACTGTCCATATACCACAGAGCCTGGAAATAAGGTTCCTATTTTCCTAGAATTAAAAGAGGACCCCTAATCTTGTTTAAGATTACAGATGCCTGACTATACTACACCTTTACCCCTTTTTATCATGCTCTTTGGCCAAATTCCTGGTCCCTTCAGACTTTTCCACCTGGCACATAATCTCCCCTTGGCCCCTAGGTCCTCCCTTCTATCCCCCTGGGTGATTTTCCATGGGAAAACCCATTTAACACTCTTGATGCATAGTTTGACTTATGGGCCCTATTGACCATGAACACCACTTCATTTTATCTACCCATTCACCATATGCCTGTATTCTGAAACTTCTCATCACTTAAAAAATGAAATCCTTCATTCATTTCCCAATATGCTGTGTCTTTTTATCTTTAATGACTTCCTAACCAAGCCTAGAGGCCTTAGTCCACTTATGTTAATTTATTGGTATTACATTCTTGGCTTCACACTTCTCATCTCATTACATTAGCAGAAAAAACCTCAACACTGTGTCAACTAAAATGCCTTCTTCTCCACCAGACTGTTGAGCACTTCTGGAGAAAGCTACACAGCTAGACAGACTGAAACCCTCTTAGGTCTGAACTATTATGGCTGCCCACACATGTACCTGTGTTCCTTGCCCAGTCCTCATAAAGGCTGGCTTAAAGCTCCATCTTTCTTCTCAAACCTACTACCCCACTTGTTTTGCATTTCCTCTAAATATAAGACTACCTATTTTCTTTAGTTAATTAAATTCATTTTGAAGATTTAGAGCATATCAAAATGTATAAAGAAAAATACAGAAGACATTTTGTATCTATTACCAAGTTTACAAAATAAAACCATCCCAATACCATTAAAGGTCCCTGTGTTCCCTTCCATGATGACATTCCCTCCTGCCCCTCCTACCTCCCAGATATTAAAACTATTCTGATATTAGAGTTTTTTGTGTATCTGCAATGATACTTCATGTGTTATGTGCCCCAAGTAATATAGATCTGTACTGTTTTTAATGTTTTAAAATTTTCTGTAAATACTGTCACAACTCTCTCTTTCACTCTCTGCCTTTCTTCCTCCCTCCCTCTCTCCATTCCTCCCTCTCTCTCTCCTGCCCTCCCCCTGCCCTTCAACTTTCTCTCTTTCTCTGAATACTTTGTAAAGTTTATTTATGCTGATGCATGGAACTAAGATTCATTCACTCTGCGGCTATGTAGAATGAATATACCATAATATATTTACCTATTTTCTTATTGATGTACAGTTAGCCTGATATTGCAAGTGAATTTGTTATTCCAATGTTAGGGGGTACACAGTCCACAAGACTACCCTTATTTCTGACACTCATTGCACAGGTAGGGAACAGTTCACAAGACCACTGTCACTTCTGGCACCAACTGCAAGTTTGTGGGTCCCCATGACCACCCTTTATTTTAATAATTTACAAGAACTCACAGACCTCACTAAAAACTCATAGAAGTCATGATAATGATTTATTATAGCTAAAGGATACAGATGAAAATCAACCAAGGAAAAAGGCACATAGGACAGAGTCCAGGAACATTCTAAGTATGGAGCTTCTGGTTGCTGTCTCCAGTGGAGTCACAGATGGTGCTAGCCTCCTGGAAATGAGTGATAATACACATGGAATATTGTCAACCAGGAAAGCTCATCCGAGCCTTGGTGTACAGAGTTTTTACTGGGGCTTGATCACATAGATACAGTGGACTGCTTGTGTGGCTAACCTTTAGTCTCTACCTCCTATGGAGGTAGAGTGGATACTACATGGCCCAAAGACCCCCTCATAAATTTTTCACATTATTAAACTGTTTGGTGTGGACCAAGGCCCTAAAGTAAACAAAGGCACTCTTTCTAGAAATCACTTCTCAGGTGATGAGGGCATAAGCCAGGTCTATCTTTGGATAAGGTTAATTCTTTACCACACAGTTATGAACATTCTTGTAATTCTCCTCTTCTATGCATCTTCAAGAATTTCTCTAGAATATATACTTACAAGTGGAATTGCTGAGCATAAAGTATATATCCCTTTTCAGCTTTACTTGATGTTAACAAATCATTTTCTATTGTGTTTTACAACCAGCATTGTATAAAAGTAATTGTTCTAAAATCCTGATAAGTGTTTGATTTTTTTTTGACTTTAAAATTTTTGCTTATTATTATATAATTATGCTTCATTTTGTTTTAATTCACATTTCCCTGATTACTAGTGAAGTTGAGACTCTTATAATGTTTCTTGGTAAGTGAATAATTTCTTTCGTAAGAATCAACACAAAACTGGTTCCCACGAGGCAGAGGTTAAAGATGTCCCAAATGTCCAATTTCTCCAAACTGCTCTACCACTCCATCATCTCTAACATCAACTACTCCCCTTCCCCTCAGTACTCTCCCTGTCATCTTTTGGTTCAGTAATTCGCTGCAATGTAGCACAGAACTCATGAACCGTACTACAGTTGAGAGGTTTATTAGGGAAGTAAAAGAGTACAACTCGGGATCAATTTGGAAGTAACAGGAACAACTCAGGATGCAGTTCCTCGATCAGGACAGCCTCTTCTCACCATCTGCTGCTGGCCCCTGCTGGAGGCCTCCTGCTGCCAGACCCTGATGGGGGCCTTCTTGAGCAAGTGTGACAACTCTTCATTACCTGGGTTGGCAAGCCCCACTGAAGCTGTCTCATGCAGGTCTCCTGGTTCCTGGCCACTATCACTCTTGCTCCTGTTATGCTGCTGTATCTCGCTGTCTTCCATGTTACAGCTCCTGTCTCTCTCCTTCCGCATCTCCCTTTAAGCCTAATGGGACTGCAAAATCGACCAATCCCCTCATTAGTGTTCCATATACCTTATTTGCATGGTCCCGCTCCCAGGAGAGTGCCATGCACCTTATTTACATTATTAGCAAGCTATCCAATGCCCTTGGTGGGCCACAAGAACCTCATTTGCATAGTCCCACCCAGTCGTTTGGTAGGAGTTACAAAGGCTATGGCTAGAATGCCGTATTAAGTAATTCACTGCACTGCAGGCCACCCCTTGGCTCTTTTAGCCATTGGCCAGTTTATACTTGAAAGATTAACTCCCCAGCCCCAATCATTTTACCAGTCCAAAACAGTCATTAACAATTAGTCCTTCAGCAGGGCAAGGAGTCCTCAGGTTTCTCAGGTACCAGCCATCCAGGTCCATTGCAGGTATCCATCTAATCTGGTCAGGTACTCCAGAAGTCATGCCGGCTTCAATGTCTCTGATAAAATTTAACTGAGAGATTATTCCCTGGCTATGAGTCTGTCTCAAGGTATTAGCATAATGTGAGATTTCCCCTGCTGATTAACTGATTTATTCCTTCCTTTACCTTCAGCTATTATTTCTACTTCCTTCCATTTTTCATTCATTTTTACCCAGACTTTCCCACCTTGGGAAGGGACATCAGATTTAGCTTCTGTGCCAGTCCAGATTGCTGGTAACAAAACCAGTCCAGTAAGTGCCTCCCCCTCAGTCCACTCCCATTCATGTTGGGTAGGGTTACATAGGTACAACACTAGTAGGCTATCTCGACCACTAAGCAATATGGCATAATTTACTGTCAACACCAATTTTGCCATATGAAGGGAAGGTAGAGTCCATCCCATCAGGCCCTTGGGAATTCTGATGTACAGGCTCAGGGGTATAGTCACTGTCCCTTGCTTGAGGATCGCGCCTGCTTCTGGCACCTGCAGCTGAATCCCTGGTCCTTGGATTGCAGTATCTGGCAGGAAAAAAGCAATTTTAGGTGATGTGGGGAAGAACTGTACAGTGACATCAGTGTCCTCCCCCACCCTCTTTTCCTCAGGTCCCTCAAAGGAGTGTAGGGATCTGTCCCAATGGTGATCCTCCCTTTGCCTCCCACATGTTGAGTGTGAGCACACTCTCATGAAGGTGTGTGAGCCAGCCTTTCATGCCTTTATTTCCCTGTTTTAGGTAACAAATGTTTCAATTGCCCATTCCAATTCTCCATCAAACCATTGCTCTGAGGGTGGTGTGCAACATGGTATATCCATTTAATATGATGCTTCTTGGCCCATTGCTGCACCCTGTGGGCTGTGAAGTGTGTTCCTTGGTCTGAAGAAATATAACTCAGTGGCCCAAATTGGTACAGTATCTTTTGTTCCAATCCTTTAATAGTGTTTTTGGCATTTGTATCTGTCAAGGGATATGCAAAGCTCCCCACCCCACCCAAAAAAACAAAACAAAACAAAAACAAAGCCATGCTGACAAGTCAATTTTAGCTCATAGTGACCCTAAAAGACAGAGTAGAACTGCCCCAGAGGATTTCCAAAGTAGTAAATCTTTACGGAAGCAGACTGCCACATCTTTCTCCTGCAGAGCCCCTGGTGGGTTTGAACCACTGACTTTTTGGTTAGCAGCTGAGCACTTTAACCACTGAGCCACCAGGGCTCATGCAAAGCCCAGACCAGAGTAAGAATCTATTCTGTGAGGACCCGTTTGTAGCCACCTGGTGCGACCAGTGTCATTGTCCAATATAATCACCTTACTAGCTAGGTGCAGGGCCTTCCCCCTGGGGAATCTGTCCAATAGCTCTCTGCAACCTTTGTCTTTCTTGCTGGCAGACAGAGAAATCCTTATTGTCATTTTGTGTCTCAGAGGGTGCAAGAGGGCTGCGTCTAGATTCATTCCTGCAGCACCTCCTCGTCTGCTCATTCCATGGACGCAACTGTCCACCTCAAGCAGGCATAACAACAGGTCCACTTGCTGATTCCAATCACCTTCCAATCCAGGAAGGGGGTTCTTCTGATGGGCATCAACATGTCCTACTCTAATGTGCCCTTTAAATTCCCAGAGTGCTTTTCAACATTAAAGAGACTTAAACAAATCCATTCTATTCACCCCAGTCCGGAAGAAATTGATTATGGAAAGTCCCACCTGGGACCATTTGAAGCAGGCTCAGCTAGTCAGTCAAGATAAGGATTGATGAGGGGACCAGGGTCTTCTGGCTCAGCCCCCAACAGGGAACCCAAGGCCCTATGCCCACGTGTGGGTAAAATGGCCTGGGGGTGGGAAAGAGACTTTTTGGGGCCCCTGGACACAGGAGCCCAATGTACTGTAATCCCAAAACCTGTCAATAAAATCTTGAAGGTTAGCCTAAGGTTAGACTAGGGGAATATGGGGTTGCAGTGGTTGATGGGACTAAGGTGAAAGTTTGGATGAAGATTGGAAGATTTAAACAGATCTTGTATGAAGTAGTTGCATCTCCCTTACTTGAATATGATATAGATATTATGTCTAATTGGGGAATGCTGCCTCTACCTGATATTGCAAAACTGAAGTTGTATTAAGTCTGCCCTTAGGTCAGTATTGATTGGACATGCTAAATGGGAACTATTAGAATTGCCCAAACCTACTCAGGTTGTTAATTTGAAACAGTATAGGATAACTGGTGGACAAAAGGAGATCACTGCTTTGATTTAAGACATGCTAAAGGATGGAGTGTTCGTGCCACCAAATGTTCTGCATAACAGCCTGTATGGCCCGTGGAAATGGCAGACGGCTCATGGAGGCTGACAGTAGACTACAGAGGCCTAAATAAAGTAGTGCCACCTGTGACTTCAGCTGCTCCAGACACGGTATCAATGGTGCAGAGAATGCAGCAGTCCGAAGGAGACTTGTACTCAGTGATTGAGCTTGGAAGTATCTTTTTCTTGATCCCAATCTTGTAAAAGAACCAGCTGCAGTTTGCTTTCATGTGGGAATGATCCCATTTACTTTCACTGTGTTGCCACAGGATTACTTGAATTCACTAGCTTATTGTCATAATTTGGTTAGAAGAGACTTGAACTTGGTGTAGATGTCAAGTGTTAATGATATAGTACACTGAGGATATTATGTTAATATGAAATACCAAAGAACGGGCTAGGGCTGATTTGAAAACAGTGGTGGCCCACATGACCAATAGAAGTTGGTTAATAAATCCAGCAAAAATCCAGGGCCCTGCCCAAATGGTGAAATTCTTGGGAATAACTTGAGCAGGAGCCACCTGTGACATTCCACAGGCAACCAAGAATAAGCTGTTGTTGCTGCCTAGCCCCAAGACTAAGCAGGAGGCCCAACATTTTGTTGGTCTATTTGGATTTTGGAGAATGTATATTCCACATCTGGGAATATTGCTGGATCCCATCTATAAAACTATCCTTGAAAGCACTAGTGATTCTGTTTTGATTGAATTTATTTATATATATATAAAATTTCCCTTGTGAATTCTTTTTTGATTCATGAGCTATTTACTAATGTATTATTTAATTTTCCATGTATCTTTCTGTTATTGGCTTCTAATTTAATTTTGTTATGGTCAGAAAATGTATGACTTGGTACGACTTCAGTTCTTTTAAATTTGTTAAGGTTTGTTTTAAAACTTAGTATATAAATCTTAATGAATGTTCCATTGCACTTTATTTTTTGAAAAAAGTGTATATTTGTTATTGTCTAGTGAATTGTTTCATAAATGCCAGTTAGGTCAAGTTGTTGGTGATGTCATTTAGGTCTTCTGTATAATCACTGATTTTCTACTTGTTCTATCAACTACTGAGATAGGAGTGTTGAAGTCTCTAAGCGTAATTGTAGATTTGCCTATTTCTTGTTTCAGCTTTTTCCATCTTTTCTTCATATATTGTGAAGCTCTGTTGTTAGGTGCATTCACATTTAGGATTGTTATATATTATAGGTGAATTAATTGTTTTGTCATTATGTAATGTCCCTGGTAATATTCCTTGATTTTAAATCTATTTTGTCTGATATTAGTATACCCATTCCAGCCTTCTTTTGATTAATGTTTTCATTGTATATATTTTCTATTCTTTTATATTTAACCTGCCTGTCATTATATTTAAATATAGCTGCAAAACATATTGTCTTTTTTGCTTTCTTACATGTTAAAAGACAAAGCTGTTAATCTTTGTCTTTTAATTGGTATGTTTAGATTATTTAGATTTAATATAATTGTTAATGTGATTGGTTTGAAAACAAACATCTTGCTAGTTGCTTTCTTTTTGTTCCATCTGATTTTGCTATTTTTCCTCTACTTTTGGATGATTTGTATTTTTTGTTATTCCATTTTATCTCCATTATTAATATACTTTTTTAAAAAATGTATTGGTTACCCTAGACATTACGATATACCTTTTTATTAATTGAAGTCTACCTTCAAATGATAATATGATACTTTTAGTGGTATAGTTGTATACCACACTTTTAGTATAAGAACTATACAACATACTCACCATTACTTCCTCTCATCCCTTTTGCTGTTGTTGACATGTTGTTGCTCTTTTTTATATGCTATAAGCACACCTTACATTGCTACTGTTTTTGCTGTAGACTAGGAATTGGCAAACACCAACCTGCAGACCAAATCCAGCCTACCAGCTGTTTTTGCAAATAAAGTTTCATTGCAACACAGCCATCTCCATTTGTTTATGTATTGTCTATGGTTGCTTTTGGAAACCCTGGTGGTGTAGTGGTTAAGAGCTACAGCTACTAACCAAAGGTCAGCAGTTCAAATCTACCAGGTGCCCCTTGGAAACTCTATGGGGCAGTTCTACTCTGCTCTATAGGGTCGCTATGAGTCCGAATCGACTCAACGGCAACAGGTTTGGTTTTTTGGTTTTGTTTATTGTTGCTTTCACACTACAACAGCAGAGTTGAGTAGTTGTGACAGAGACTATATGGACCACAAAGTCTGAAATATGTATAATCTGGCCCTTAACAGAAAAAAAGTTTGCCAACCTCTGCCTTAGACAATTATCTTTTTTAGTAATTAAAAGTAAGAAAAAGTGATTTTAACATTTACTTTCCTTTATACCACTTATAGTGCTCTTTATTTCTTTATGTAGATCCAAGTTTTTCCTAGCGTATTTTATTCTTGGAGAACTAACTTTAACATTTCTTGCATTGCAAACCTGCTAATAATAAATTTTGTAAGTTTTAGTCTGAAAGAAAGTTATTATTTTGCCATAAATTTTGAAAGTTATTTTTACTTTGCATAGGATCTGGGTTGACAGGTTTTTTTTTTTTTTTTTTTTTTCCTTTTACCACTTTAAAGATATCACTACATTGTCTCCTGGCTTGTACAGTATCTAACAAGAATTCAACTATAATTCTTTTCTTTGGTACCTCATATGTAATTTGCCTTTTGCTCTGGTTGCCCTCAAGATTTTTGCTTTATCTTTGGTTCTTAGTAGTTAGAAAATGGTATACCTGGGTGCTTTTTGGTTCTGTTTGTTTTGCTTGTTCTGCTTTGGTATGTTTGTAGTTTCCTGCTATTATGTCCCCTTCACCCTCCCAGTGGTAGCCTACTGCTACTTTTTTCTTGGTACTTGCTGATCTGGTGAAAGGAGGCAGAGCCTTTCTATATTGTCCTATTTCAGCCTTCATTATAGCAGTGATACGGGTTCGCTTGTTTCCCCTCAAAGATATATTGAAGTCCTAATGGCCAGAACCTGTGAATATGACCTTATCTAGAAATAGATAATCAACATGAGCTAAGGCCATATAGGGCAAGTCCTAATCCAATATGACTGGTGTCCTTATTAGAAGAGAAGAGACATAGATGCAGACACAGAGGGAAGAGTGCATATGAAAATGGGAGCAGAGATTAGAGTTATGCAGTCACAAGCCAAGGAGTGCCTGGAGCTACCAGAAGCTAGATGAGGCTAGGAAAAATTCTCTCCTAGAGATTTCGAGAGAGCATGATCCTGCCAACACCTTGATTTCAGACTTGTAGCCTCCACAACTGTGAGAGAATGAATTTCTTTTGTTGTAAGCCATCCTCTTTGCAGTACTTTGTTTGGGAACTAATACAGGTAGGCCCTGTGATCCTGGATCTTGGACATGGTAATTTCTCAGTGATCAGGTCCTTCTCCCGGCAGTAGAAGATCTCTACTGGTCTGGTCCTAAAAAAGTTTCCTTACCCTCCTTTTTCCCCTATTTGCAGTGTTGGCAACAGGGTCTACTGCCCTTTGCCCAGCAGCTTCCAATTTCTATTCTGTAGGGAATGGATCTCAGTGGTGCTTTATACTTTTCCTACAGTGGCTAGTGCTCCCCTCATGCAGACGTACATCACCAAGGGATGCCAGATTCCCAGTTTGCTCCCCACCTTTCTCAAGGATATCTGGTGAGTCTATGGAGAAGAGTTTGTTAATGGGTGAAAACTACCCTTTCGATTGTACTCTCAAGAGCTTTATTCTCCCATGCTAGTCCATTCTTGGTAATTCATCAAATATTTTGGCTGAATTCTTATTACCAGCTTGTTTGGGTCCTAACATCTCTTCCTCTCATGCTCTGCTCCATGGAGCAATTGTCTTTCCTTAGATTTCAGGATAGTTGGTTGCTGTGAGAACTCAGCTCACTGATTGATTTTGTGTGACAGTCAGCTTTTTCTGGTAGTAAGGGTGGGAGTGATACTCTTTCCAGATTTCTATATCCTAAGTGGAAGCTGGAATCTTCTATGTTATAAATATATTTTATCAGTATGTGCTTTTTTTTCCTCTCACTTTTTTCGGTATCTTTTGCCCACAGAACACTTTTATTTTAATGTATTCATATTTATTAATCTTTCCCTTTATAGTCTGTGTTTATGAAGTCTTGTTTGAGAAGTATTTCCCTACCGTGAGTTCATAAATAAGCTTTTTCTTTGCAGAGAAAAATGAGGCCATTGGGGAGAACATTTTTAAGTTTCTGTCCCTCACTTGTCAGATTATGTGTTCTTTCCTAGTCACTCCTTCCCTTCCTCTAATTAGAGTGGATTGCATCATCTAGATTTCTCAGATTGTGCCATCAATCACATCGTTTTTACTTAATCTTCCGTTCCTTGTTTTTTTATTTTATTTCTCATTATGTTCCTTTTGCATTTAAATATGCTCATGTGTCCTCATTCTTAAAAACAAAAAAGCTATCTTTTAACCCAATGATCTGTCAACTTCAGAAACACCAGTTTAGTGGAGTGATGAGATAACACATCTCCCTCAGTGTCTCCTCTCTGTTGCTTCTCACATCACAGCCTGTGCTTTCCCATTGAACTTCTTGTCTTCTTACATATCTCTGTGCATAGGGTTGATACCTCAGCCCTTCTGTTTTCTCACTCTACACTTTCTTTAATTGACTTCATGCACTCCTTGACTTCAGCCATCACCAATACTTTCAAATGTACTTTTGTAGCCTCAATACCTCTCCCAAGTTCCAGACCCATGTGTTCAACTGCCTTCTGAGTATCATAAGGCACCTCAGAAATGACATGATTAAAACTAAACTCATCATCCTTGCCTAAAATTCCTCCTCCTTTTTTTTCCAGATAGTTTAGTGGTCCATAATTTACTGAGTGTAACCCAAGATTCTTGTCTTTCATTATTTCAGCTCTAATATCACATCTAATCCCATCACTAGCACCAGTTAATTGTATTTCCCAACTTGCTTCAGAATCCATGTTCCCTTTTCTAATCAGCTGCTTCTTTATTGGTTTAGGCTCTTGTTACTATTTATTTATTTATTTCCTGGAATATTTAAAAAAAAAACTCCAAACACATTGATTTCTTTATCAAGCTGCCACCTTCCGGTCAATTCTCTACTTCGAAACTCTAGTGATCTTTCTAAAATTAAAACCTGATAATGTCATTCCCTGCTTAGAGGATATTTAATATGGCTTCTTTATGTCCTTGAATTGAGCTTAAGAGCTTGGTTGATACCCAAAAGATTGGTAGTTCGAATCCACCAGCTGCTCCTTGGAAACCCTATGGGGCAATTTTACTCTGTCCTGTAGGGTTGCTATGAGTGGGAATCAACTCCAGGAAGACAGGTTTTAGTTTTCTGGAGACTGGCCTTCAGGCTTCTACACTATCGTAACTCTTCTTATCTCTCTAAATTCTTCTCTGGAAGTAACTCCGTTTTATCTAAGAAGCAATAGTGAAAACGCCTCATGAGGTTTTCAAATTGAGTTTTCAGTAAGTACTTCAAGAAATCCATAGAGGAAAAGTAAGGTCAGAGAGTGAGTAGCGCCTGTATTTCCCAACCCCAGTTCAAGCATGGCAGCTCTGCTTTTATCTGTTTTATATGTTATGTTAACAATTATAGTTTATGAATTGCTTGCAGCTCTCTGACTTGTCATGTTCTTATTTTCCCATATCTTTCATTCCTGCTGTTCTTTTGGCCTGGAATTCCATTATCTCTCTTCTTTACCTAATTCCTCAAACCATCCATGTAGTTATCCCTGGTTTTTTTTAAGCCCTCACTTGGGTGCTTTTTCCTTATGCCTCCATACTCTGATACACTTTTCACAACACTTACCATTCCATTGTAATTATTCACTTGATTTCCTCCCCCTTAAGACTTTGAGTTCCTTTAAAGGCGATACGAAGTTGTTTATGTCTATATCCTCATTGCTTGGCATATACGCATAAAAAACCCGTTGCCGTGGAGTCGATTCCGACTCCTAGGGACACTGCAGGACAGAGTAGAACGGCCTCATAGGGTTTTCAAGGCTGTAAATCTTTACAGAAGTGGATTGCCACATATTTCTCCCTCGGAGCCACTGGTGGCTTTGAATTGCCAACCTTTTGGTTAGCAGCTGAGCTATTAACCACTACACCACTAGGGCTCCTGCCTGGCGTATAATAACTGTTTAGAATATGTTTATTGGCAAAGCAAAGGAATGAATAGATATTTATCTAGTGTTCATTAGAATCTAGCTTGATGCTATGGGGGAATAAGGAAGAGACACAAACTTGGGCTCTGACTTAAAGTTATTTTATAAAAGATTGCTGTTGTTCCTGTTGTGTGCTATTGAGTTGATTTTAACTCATAGCAATCTCAAGTGACAGAGTAGAACTGCCCCATAGTGTTTTCTAAGCTATAATCTTTATGGGAGCAGATCACCAGATCTTTCTCCCATGGAGCCAGGTTGGTTCCAACTGCCAACCTTTCAGATAGCAGCCGAGCTCTTAACCCTTGTAGCACCAGGGCCCCTTTATGAAAGATTAGAGGACATTATATGTATCTAACTAATTACAATATGAAGTGGAAAATAGCAAATAATTTTGTAAGAAAAATGAATTAAAGGGGAGTTTTGAGGGGCATGATATGTATTGCTTTCAGCTGAGGAAGGTAGGGAAGCCATCATGAAAGAGGTGGTATTTATACTTGGCCTATAGGATTTGAAGACAAGTCAATTGGAGAAGCATTTGTGGATGATAGAATGGAGCATAGAAAACCACTGTGAGCATGTGACTTCATTCTTTTATGGATTTGATGTCAAAGTTGTCATCAACTGTACTCCACAATTGACTCGAAGAGAGTAATAAATTTTGGCTGAGTCAGTGAAGAATACCAGTATTAGAGTTTTGTTTTTTGTTTTTGTTTTTTTTCAAATTTGTATATTGCTTTGTAGGAAGGAAAACTCATTAAACTGTTTTGTGCTGGTAAATCATTTTGTTTACGTCTGAGAATTTATCTGTCAGGAATTAACCCAGACAAATAAATAAAATGAAAGAAATCTTGACAAAGGGAAAATATTTCCATAGTAGTATTCATTTTCCCAATTGTATTGGGAAAATCTGTTGCAAAACACCTCTTTAAAGTGTTAAAAAGCAATGATGTCACTTTGAGGACTAAGTTGTGCCTGACCCAAGCCATGGTGTTTTCAGTTGCCTCATATGCATGCAAAAACTGGACAGTGAATGAGGAAGACCAAAAAGGAATTGACACCTTTGAATTATAGTATTGGCGAGGAATAGTGAATATATCATGGACTGCCAAAAGAATGAACAAATCTGTCTTGGAAGAAGTACAGCCAGAATGCTTCTTAGAGGCAAGGAAGGTGAGACTTCATCTCACATACTTTGGACATGTTATCAGGAGGGACCAGTCCCTGGAGAAGGACATCATGCTTGGTAAAGTAGAGGGTCAGCAAAAAAAAGGAGGACCCTCAATAAGATGGACTGACACAGTGGCTGTAACAATGGGCTCAAACGTGGAAACAATTCTGAGTATGGCACAGGACTGGACAGTTGTTCGTTCTGTTGTACACAGGTTTGCTCTGCGTCGGAATCAACTCAATGCCACCTAACAGTGACAACAATATTCACTAAATGTTTGTTTTGGTATAGGTCCTCTAGAAGCAGATGGCAAGACAGCATGAGACATGCAAGAGATTTATTGGGAGAACTTGAAAAGGACAAAGGGTAGAGAGAGCAGGAGTAGGAGGGGAGAAACTTCCTACCATAATGCAGAAAAGGAACGAAGGAGAATTGAATGGGCAGAGCCTCAGACTGCGGTGCAGCTCTGAGAAAGTCTTGGTGAAGCTCACAGGAAGCTCCAGAGCAAAGACTGCCCATTAGTAGAATCTTGCATCTTGCAGAAATGGTCCGACCAATATCTCTGCAGCGCTTTTGGCTGGGAGCATATGGTCTTGGTGTGAACCTTGTGGTGGATCTGAAATCATGGAGACTGGAGGCTCAGCCACCTCTGTTTTTCACAGCAGATCTCCTCAAGGAGATCTAAATGGTGCGCATCCGTGAACATACAATGTACACACCATAGACATTTGCCTCATTTATAGTTGGCACAAATGGTTAAACACTCAATTACTAAGCACAGTGTTGGAAGTCTGAACCCACCCAGAGGCTCCTTGGAAGGAATGCCTGGGTATCTACTTCTAAAAGTTCACATTCATGAACACCCTGTGGTTCACAAGTTTTACTCTGCAACACTTGGGGTTGCCATGAGCTGGAATCGAATTGACAGCAACTGGAAATAGTTGTTTTATTTTTTTCTGTGATTTATTGACAGAAAATTTATAGTGATTGTTTTAGGCTACAAAACATCCTTATGTTTGGAGACATTTAATGTCTTTTTGAAAGGAAATTAAATACTTTCATAGATTGTTTTTGTGAAGAGTGAAGATATGTTAAAAGTTTCAGACAATCATCTGCTCAGCTCTGAACAGGATCAGACTTTTCTAAATAGCCAAAAAAAAAAAAAAATCCTTGATTCTTTAGGAATGGACAAGTTATGCCCTGTCATTCTTTTTCAAAACTAGAAAATATCTGCTTGTTCTGCTTTTCACAATTAAGTTCATCAATCCTGAGGGATAATGGGACAAACAGGGATGTTTGACTCTGTTGGTGATATTTAGTTCAACTTCTACATACAAATCACATATAATAATATACTTCGCTTCTAAACTGCAAATCGCCTTAGATGAATAATTGAATTTTTACAAAATTCATAACCATCAAAACAGCTACAAGCCTTGGCCCACGTTCTTTCCTAGGAAAGAAAATGAGATTGCAGAGAGTATTCACTAAAAAATCCATTTACTTTTGATATAAGCTAATTCATTTAACTCTTTTTTCAATTCTGTCTTTTTTTTTTTTAAGAACATTTCCTAGATTTTTAAAATAAATTGCCTTCCTTTCTTCATTTCATTGGGAGAGATATGCTGGGATTTTTAAAATATTCCATATGAAAGAAAAATCATTTAAATACTGAAAGCATTTCAATATTTGTGGCAAGGGTGACAAGTTTCAATCTCATTGAAAGTGCAGAAAAAATGTAATTATTATTTTTTCCTATTCGTTACTTGATCTATAATGAGCTCCCAATAGCTGAAAGCAGAAAAATAAAACTAGATAGATTATTGTTGTTGTTAGGTGCTGTTGAGTTAGTTCCAACTCATAGCGACCCTGTGTACAACAGAAAGAAACACTACACGGTCCTGTGCCATCTTCACAATCGTCTCTATGTTTAAGCCTATTGTTGCAGCCACTGTGTCAATCCATCTTGTTGAGAGTCTTCCTCTTTTTTGCTTATCATCTACGTTACCAAGCATGATGTCCTTTTCCAGGGACTGGTCCCTCTTGATAGCATGTCCAAAATACATGAGATGAAGTCTCACCGTCCTCACTTCTGAGGAGCATTCTGGCTGTACTTCTTCCAGGACAGATTTGTTGGTTCTTCTGGCAGTTCATAGTATATTCAATATTCTTTGCCAATACCATAATTCAAATGCATCAGTTCTTCTTCAGTCTTCCTTATTCATTGTCCAGCTTTCACATGCATATGAGGCAATTGAAAATAGCGTGGCTTGGGTCAGGCGTACCTTAGTCCTTAAAGTGACATCTTGGCTATTTAACACTTTAAAGAGATATTTTGCAGCAGATTTGCCCAATGCAATACATCATTTGATTTCTTGACTGCTGCTTCCATGGGCAGTGATGGTGGATCTGAGTAAAATGACATACTTGATAACTTCGATATTTTCTCCCTTTATCATGATGTTGTTTTTTGGTCCAGTTGTGAGGATTTTGGTTATCTTTATGTTGAGATGCAATCCACACTGAAGGCTCTAGTCTTTGATCTTCATCAGTAACTGCTTCAAGTCCTCTTCACTTTAAGCAAGGAAGATTGTGTCATCTGCATATCACAGGTTGTTAATGAGTCTTCCTCCAATCCTGATTCAGTGTTCTTCTTCATATAGTCCAGCTTCTTGGATTATTTGCTCAGCATACAGATTGAATAAGTATGGTGAAAGAATACAACCCTGATCCACACCTTTTCTGGTTTTAAACCATGCAGTATCCCTTCTTTTGTTCAAACAACTACCATTTGGTCTATGTACATGTTTCTCATGAGCACAATTAAATGTTCTGGAATTCCCATTCTTAGCAATGTTATCCATAATTTGTTCTGATCCACACACTCAAATGCCTTTTCACAGTCAATAAAACACAGGTATCTTTCTGATGTTCTCTGCTTTCAGCCATGATCCATCTGATGTCAGCAATTATATCCCTTTTTCCACATACTCTTCAAAATCCAGCTTGAATTTCTGGTAGTTCCCTGTCAATGTACTGCAGCAACAGTTTTTGAATTATCTTCAGCATAATTTTACTTGCATGTGATATTAATGATAGTATTCGATAATTTCCACATTCCATTGGATCACCTTTCTTTGGAATGGACACAAATATGGATCTCTTCTAGTCAATTGGCCAGGTAGCTCTTTTCCAAATTTCTTGGCATAGACAAATGAGAGCTTCCAGTGTTGCATCCTTTTGTTGAAACATCTCAATTGGTATTGTGTCAATTCTGGAGGCTTGTTTTTTGCCAATGCCTTCAGTGTAGCTTGGACTTCTTCCTTCAGTACTATCAGTTCTTCGTTATATGCTACCTTCTGAAATGGTTGAATGTTGACCAATTCTTTTTGGTATGGTGACTCTGTATTCCTTCCGTCTTCTTTTGATGCTTCCTGCATAGTTTAGTTTTATGCCAATAGAATCCTTCAGTGTTGCAACTCGAGGTCTGAATTTTTTCTTCAATTTTTTCAACTTGATAAATGCTGAGTGTGTTCTTCTCTTTTGGCTTTCTAACTCCGGTTCTTTGCACATTTCTTTATGATACTTTACTTTGTCTTCTTGAGCCTCTCTTTGAAATCTTCTGTTCAGCTTTTTTACTTCATCATTTCTACCGTTGCTTTAGCTACTCTATGTTCCAGAGCAAGTTTCAGAGTCTCTTCTGACATCCATTTTTGTCTTGTCTTTTCTGTCTTTTTAATGACCTTTTGCTTTCTTCATGTATGATGTCCTTGATGTCATCCACAGCCCATCTGGACTTCGGTCATTGGTGCTCAATGCCTCAAGTCTATTCTTGAGATGGTGTCTAAATTCAGATTAGATATACTCAAGTTTATACTTTGACTCTCATGGACTTGTTTTAATTTTCTTCAGCTTCAACTTGAACTTGCATATGGGCAATTGATGGTCTTTCTGCAGTCCACCATTGGTCTTGTTCTGACTGAAGATATTGAGCTTCTCTGTCATCTCTTTCCACAGATGTAGTTGATTTCGTTCCTCTGTATTCCATCTGGCGAGGTCCATGTGTATAGTTACCATTTATGTTGTTGAAAAAGGTATTTGCAATGAATAAGTCCTTGGTTTTGCAAAATTATATCATGCAGTCTCCCATGTCCTATCACCAGGGCCATATTTTCCAAGTTCTGATCCTTTTACTTTGTATCCAACTTTTACATTCCAATCACTAGTAATTACCAATGCATCTTGATTGCATGTATGATCAATGTCAGACTGCAGAAGTTGGTAAATATCTTCAATTTCCTCATCTTAGGCATTAGTGGTTGGTGCCTAAATTTGAACAATAGTCTTATTAACTGGTCTTCCTTCTCAGGGATGAATATTATTCTATCACCGACAGCATTGTATTTCAAAACAGAACTTGAAATGTTCTTTTTTCATGATGAATGTGACACTGTTCCTCTTCAATTTATCGTTCTCAGTGTAGTAGACCATATGATTGTCTGTTTAAAAATTGCCAATACCAGTCCATTTCAGCTTACTAATGCCTAGGATATAGATCTTCAAACATTCCATTTCATTTTTGACAACATACAGTTTTCATTAATTCATACTTCATACATTCCATGTTCCTATCAATGCATGTTTGTGGCAATTTCTCCTCATTTTGAGTCATGCCACATCAGCAAATGAAAGTACTGAAAACTTTACTCCATCCATGTCATGCAGGTCAACTCTACTTTGAGGAGGCAGCTCTTCCCCAGTTGTATTTTGAGTGTCTTCCAATGTGAGGGCCTCAACTTTCGGCACTACATCAGACAATGTTATGTTGCTATCCATAAGGTTTTCACTAGCCAATTTTTTCATAAGTAGATCATCAGATCCTTCTTCCCAGTGTGTCTTAGTCTGGAACATTTGCTGAAACCTACTCACCATGGATGATTCTGATGGTATTTAAAATACCCATGGCATAGCTTCAAGCATCACAGCAAAGTACAAGCCACCACAGTATGACAAACTGACAGATGAGTAATGGAGATATATAGACAGGTAGGTAGGTAGGTAGGTAGGTAGATAGGTAGATAGGTAGATGTGTTTAACCTTTTAGTCCACTATTGTTTAAATCTTCATTTGTAGGATAATCTAAGCTGTACTTTTAGAAAATACTTGTTCTGTTTAAGTATCTCTAGATAGCCTCCCGTTCTCCCTGCTTTTCTCCCTAAGATTGTGCCCACATATTTGAGGAAGAGGCCTTACATGACCATGTGGTATTGAACAAATGGAGCTCACAGGTCTCATTCTGTTACTCAGTGAATGCTTGTTATTGTCCACTGAGGTATGGAAAAACTGCCCAGATGGTTCTCATAAATTTTGTCTCACCCATTTGGTTGGAGTAATTCATAGACTGTCCTCTCTCAGTCTGGGCAGTGATTTCTCACTAACTTGGTGTCACCTTGGTTCTTGATGGCAGAGAAAATCTACTGAGTTTTTTGAATGTCCTCCATCTGCCGGTTGGCTTGGGAAGCCAACACTACAGCCTCTGCTTCAGGGCCATCATATCCCTTTTTACATGCAGCTCAAGTTTAACCTGCTAGCTATCAGCTCAGCTTTCTTCTTATCCCACGTTGAGGGCCAGTAGGCTCTTCTTAGTCCCATCTATGACAGAGAGAAGCAGAGGGAAAGCTTGGGCTTAGACTGAGGCCCTATCACCCTGCCCTGGTGGGTGGACCCTCTTTCACTTTTAGGAGAAAATCCCATATTGGAGCAAGGGCAACTGGAAAGGTGGCCTCCTCCCAGGTTTACAATAGGGACACAGGACATCCGCCTGCCATCTACTACTGTTGAACTTCCCTTCCTTTTGAGTCTTTAAAGTCCTAGATAGGAGCACAGCTCTGTGACCCCAACCCCTTGCTTTACTGGCTTCTATCCCTCTTTTTCTACTTTCTTCTATCTTCAGCTTCATGGATGCCAGAAATGTCTTCAGCCCACTACATAAAATTTCTAAAATTTGGTCAACCAGGTATAGCCCTCAATATGTTAAATGAGATATAAAGGATTTAACAGATCCTGCTTCCTCAAACCTAATTGTTTTGCTGTTTCCTACCCTAGAGTGATAAATATAAAGGTTGAGTCTCTATAGAGATGGCTGTGAGGGAAAAATGATTTTAAATAATTAAGATGCATTTTTTTTAATATTTGCAAAACAGTTGCCCTCTTTAGAACCTTATACATGTGATCACAAGAACAGATCTGACTCCTCTTTTTCCTTCTTTCATCTCTGTGTTTTTTATTACAATTCCTCTACCTTTCTTATTTCTTGTATCTTTGTTTTATTTATTTATTTATTTTTTAAATCTCCAGTTTGGATGGGGTCTTAGTTATACAATGCCGCTATGACAGAAATACCACAAGTGGTTGCTTTAACAAACAAATTTATTTTCTTACAGTTTAGGATGCTAGAAGTCTGAATTCAGGGCACCAGCTCTAGGGGAAGGCTTTCTCTCTCTTGCAATTCTGTAGGAAAGTCCTTGTCTCTTGCCAGTTTCTACTCCTTGGTTTCTTGGTGATCCACATGTGGCATAGCATCTGTCTTCCTCCATCTGTGCTTCCTTGCTTCTGTGCCTAACCTGCTCTTTTTGTATCTCAAAAGTGATTGGTTTAAGACATACCCTACACTGATATGGTCTCATTAATATAACAAAGGAAAGCCTATTCCCAGGTGGGATTACATCCACAAGTATACAAAAAAACAAAAACAAAAACAAAAAAACCCACCAAACCCGTTGCCATCAAGTTGATTCTGACTCATAGCAACCCTATAGGACAGAGTAGAACTTCCCCATAGGGTTTCCAAGGAGCAGCTGGCCGACCTTTTGCTTAGCAGCCAAATGCTTAACCACTGCAACACCAAGGCCCCATATATCCACAAGTATAAAAATCCAAAAAACCAAACCTATTGCCATTGAGTTGATTCCAACTCAGAGTGACCATAGAACTCTATAGGACAGAGTGGAACTGCCTCATAGGGCTTCCAAGACTGTAAACTTTATGGGAACGAACTGCCACAACCTTCTCCTTCAGAGCAGCTGGTAGATTTGAACTACTGACCTTTCGATTATTGGTTGAGTGCTTAACCACTTCACACAGGGCTCCTTCCACAAGTATAGGGGTTAAGATTTATAACATATATTTTTTGGGGACACAATTCAGTTCATAATATGTGGGAACTATATTATTTGACGCTGCAGCAGAAGTAGGCTATTAATAAAACACAATTATAACTAAAGCCATTCTCTTTAACATCATGTCCTGTACCCACTATTCACCACAGGAACGCTGTTTATCTTCGCATCAAGATGCTCTTTGGTTTGCCTATCAGTTTTGAGTAGCCAGCACTGTACTGCAGGCTTCTAAGGTTGAACCTGCAACATTTTGCCCCTTCGTAGTGTAATGTTTCTAATTTTTGCATGTATGTTAGTCTTGTCTTCTTAATTAGCCCTAATCTTCCTGTGTGATTTTATGTTGTCTTTTTTAGTGGGAAGTGAAAAAATATTAACAGCTAACTGTTATTACAGTGGTCAGTGAGAAATAACTGAATATATTTATAAATCATCTCTCTTCCTCAGGGAAGAAGAAGAGAACCAAGTGTATTTTTTGAATATTATGAGCATTTGATTTGTAGCTCTTCTGAGTGAGACAAAATATATGAGAACTGATATGGGTAGCAACCATGCTTATAAGCTATCTCTTTCAAATATGTTTGTAGTATGTAAAAACCACAATCTATAGTAGTGCATGGTTGCCAAACCAAAAAATTTCCAGATACAGAAAAGGAACAGTTTTACCTAACCATAACCCTAGGTAAATGCTATATTTACAGCTAGAAATGCAGTGGTTTTCTAGAGCTTTGCCAACAATGTACCTGATTCCTTCTTAAGTATGTGCTTTGGTAACAAATGTCAAATTGGAAATTTGTTCTCAAGTGCAGCAAAGGTAGAATGAAAATTAATAAAATCACACAAGAGCTTGTCACATAATCCTTGTGTGTATTTGGCTTGATTTTCTCTAAAACTGTATTTGCAGGTAGTGAACTAGTATTGAAGGCATGGTATTCTAAAAGTGGGGCTACAGTATTTTTACTCAAATAACGGGAGTCTTCTACATTTGTTTGCCAAACACTCCCTCCCCCCATAAGGTATTTCATAAGTGCTCTGTACTAATTTTTTTTTTTTTTTACAACAACATGTGAAAAAATTGGCATAGCAGTTCTTACAAAAATACCTCTAGATGGGAGGGAGCCAAGCAAATGTAGAAGGCACACATTATTTGTGTAAAAATATGGTATGTTAATGAGTCTTTGTAGGCATTTTACTTCAATCTTTTCCTCCCCTTAAATTACCCATGTACCCCCACACCTACATACAGATTTGACATTAAGTTCATTAATTACTCACAATTAATGTGCTTAGTTGTTATTTTTCTAAGATTCATCCATATTGTCTTACTTAGGTCCCCTTTTCAAGAACAGAATTAATAACATAATTGGTCAGGATTAGGGGTTGAGTCTTTGGTCAAGAAATATAATGAAGTTAACAGAGCCTTTGCGTATGCATGGAAGTCTGCTACAGGTAGTAACACACTATTAGGATTTGTCATAAGTTCTTCAGAGAAAGTGGTGCAATAAATATGTGTTCTGGACTTATCAGAAAAGACATCTATGTTTAATGGTAAAAATGTAAATTAGGAAGTGTTATCTTACTTCAAAGCATAATTTTCTAATTGATGGCTTTGATCTAATTGCTGATGCAGTGACACTGTACCCCAGAAAATATTCTTGGCTGTATTCTTAGAATCCAATATATATTTATCTGCAACTTTATTGTAGTATTTCTAAAGATTCAAGATCCTTTCTGGATTTAAATTTTTCAAGATGGTCTTTAAAAACTACACAGAATTATAAATAAAGCAGCTTGGTTAAGGACAACAAAGGAGGCTGTTGATTTGTGAAGACTGAGACCATATCAGTATTCCAAACCAAACTTGATTGCTGCTATCTTATTAAACAGCATTGGGTAGACATTTAAAGATTTTTATACATTTTAGTTCGGCTGGTAATTTGATTTAAAATAACATTGATTTTTTTTCTTTCCTAACTCATTCTCAGTCATGTATATCATGCTAAATATCAAAATGAGTTTGTAACTATTTGAGGCTATCTCTATAACAGGGTATTAAATTCTTGGAGAGGCTTTCTTTTCCCATGCTAATTTTCATCAGTTTGCTGTTACTTGCATTTCCCTTTGTGCTTTCTGGAATTATTATTCATTCTTTTCACCACATACCCCAATCATGAACCAATTAAACTTTTATCAGGCAGAGTAGCAAGAGACTCCCTGGGTAATAATGTGGTTGGAAACTCCCTGGTACAACCTGTTGGCTCATCTTGGAAGAAGGGTGTCATGCCAAATTATTTTTATGTGCTCATGAATAATGTTCTAACAAGGGTGGATGGAGAAATGAGCACAAAGGGCAGTTCTAATGGAAAAAATGATAGTAATATTCACCTTGGTAAAACACGCTAATTCTTTGACAAGATGCTATCTGCTCTTGCTGCTAAATTAGGTGCATATTAAGTTAGCAGCCCCTAACTTAATGCTAGCAGCTATCTTACAGGACGAACTAGAAGAAGAGAAAGACTATACCTTTTAGGATTTGGATTTCCCTCATATGGTTTTATAATAAGTGAGTAGGGAATACCTATTTAGCCCAGAGTTTATGGTACATTAATTGGGGGGATTGGTCCAGGAAGTATGAGGAGTAGGGTAGGCAGGAAGAAAGCACATATGAAGGTAATAGTAATTTTTAGCTCTATACTGAGCTCTGAAGTTAACTGAGATTTTCACTGTTGATGTTTCCTAAGGGCAGAATTTCAGAGTGGGATATCAGGTCTTTAGTGTGAAGATACGTCTACGCCAAACCAGGAATCATTGACAGTTACATTTGGACAACAAAATTTAGCAAGTTAAACTGTGAAGGTTGATCATGGAAATCAAAGAGGAAGGAACATCAGAAGAAGGCCAACACTTTCTTCCCACAGCCCAGGCAAATGATACTGGGGACTTCCAGTTCACAAGTAAGTGTATGTATGTGTTCCTTCCGGTAGCTCTCTGAAGACACACATGTATGTGTATTCTAACAAATAGGATGAAGTTAACCAACTGAACTGTTTTCGTTTGCACTATTTATTTTGGTTGTGGGTATCTGTGATATGCCTCTCATCTTGTATCTTGGGTGAGATAGATTGTCCATCAAGTGGTTAAATATCAAATAGTAGATTCCAAGTCCTTGAATATGTATTAAGACATTAATAAATACTTTTTAAGTATACCCTAGTTAGCATTTATAAAATCTTATATGGAATAATTTATTGTATATTTTATTTTTTAAAACTGAAAGTCATTTAAGTTGAAGGCATTAGGGAATATGGTTACTTTAGAAACCTAGACTGTCCCTACCATACCAGAGAGCCCTCAGTCACATAAACAAAGTAACCTTGGCGATTTGGCCAGGGTTTGCATTTGAACATTAAAATCAATTTTTGTGCTACTCAAATAATTAAAGTCATTGGAAGTATTCTGTGTTTTCTCTCATACTTAAAATTGCAGCATTTGGGTTTTAGTGTTCAGTATGAATTGTGTCTTTTTTGCTTCTTTTCAGAAGATTTCTGTTGGCCAATTATTTGACATTGGCAAACATATGCCTAACCTTCTCATTTAATTTACGGATTAAATAATCTTTAGAAAACGGTATTGGTTGGAAGCATTTTTGAGAAATTTGGTTGTCAGAGCTTACAGCAGAGTTAATTGTTAATAACCTTTTTAAAAATCAGACTATTTGAAGTTCACAAAAACCTACCTAATGAATGTCACTCTAACCTCTCTTGGAAAGTCTAAAATTGTTAACCACAGCATTATTAAATGTCAGCAAAGGAGGGAGGGTATTATGTGAAAAAAAGTTTTAACTCCGTAAATGAAAAAAAAGGATCATTTTTATACAACAAGGTTGTTCAAACAATGTATTAATGATTAAATGCTAGTTAAATTTAAATGGTATCTTATAAAGTCACCAGCAAAAGAAGCAACAAGAAATGGAGTTTTAGAATCTTCTTACATTTATTGCCAAATGGTTTACTTTTTCATAAATTTTAGTTTTGCTTTTTTTGACCACCCATGTGTTGTAACAAATGGTATCCCATCCATATATCCAGGCCTCGTTCACTCTTGTTTGGGTGTGGTCTTCAGGCATCCCCTGCCACATTATTTCTTGCCTCAACTTGATCTTTCTGCCTTCTGACTTATAGCAATCCCACGTATGTCAGAGGAGAGCTGTCCTCCATAGAGGACATTGTAACATGCTGATTTTTTGAAAGTAGATCACCAGGCCTTTCTTCTGAGATGCCTGTGGGTATACTCTAACCTCTAACTTTTTGATTAGCAGCCAAGCATGTTAACTCTTTGCACCATCCAGGGACTCTTCCTATTAGATGTTCCCGTCTCCTTACCTTTATTCTCAGACTCATTTTTCCTTCCACCTCATCTTAATTCATTTAGTCATGTAGTTAAGATTAAAGAACAAAAAATTACTGACTAAAGGAATGGAAACATTTAAAACAGAATGTAAGTTTGAACTATAAGTAAATTGGCAGAATAACCGTCACCATAATGCCAACCATAACATCCATTTCATAACAGTGACTATTAACTGCAGGTCAGTGAGATTTGAAAGATCCATGTAAAAAATAATTTGATGAGGTGCTTCATTTTGAAGTTTCCACCTCTATCTACATACATGGAAAAGAAACAGACACAGTAGAAAAATGTTCTATCATATTCATAATGGCATACAAAAACAATATTTTGACTTTCTTTATGACTACAGAGCTAAATAGATCAATCAAAACTTTAGTCACATCGAATCCTGCTACAAATTATGCCCTGTTCTCAGAACTGACTGCTTACAAGCCTGATTTACCAAGTTTATTTGTTCTGCCAAATAATATATTTATTACATCTAGTCAGGATGAAATATAATTCTATATATTGAAATATTCTTGATACTGAGTTAAATATTTTTTATCTGAATTTTCATCTGTTATTTATAGGTATTCAGAAGACTCCAGATGAACCACAGCTGGAATTCATCCTTGGTAAGGAATTCCATCTTTTTAATATCAACAATAATAAAATAATACGTATAGTAGTTTGCAACTTATAGGTACATTACCTGTATCATTACATATTTTACAAACTTTTTCAAAGGTTGTTCTATAAAAAATTTTATTCTATGAGGTAGATATCATTTTCCCCAATTTATAAGGAAAGAATGTGGGCTGCTGAATAGGTCGCTTAGCTGTCCAAGAATACAGAGATCAGTGGTGATAGGACTGTATCTCTCAACCAGGTTTGCTGATACAAACCAGGTGCCCAACACTCATTCTAATATAGTGACTGCATTATGTTGCTAATCAATGTTTCTGGAAATCCATTTGTTTAATTACCTACTCCTTGGGCTGGAGGCTGGCCACATGTAGTTTTCCTGTGAGTTCCTTTTGGCATATACAAGATTCTTGCTCCTTTCCACCTCAATTGCTCAAAAACTCCTCTTACTCTTTTATCTTGATTTTTTTTTTTTTTGAACAGATCCTTAGTATTCAAGAATTTAACTTTAATTTAAAGGTTTGACTTGCTTAAGCAACTCTAAAGTTCTGTCAATTGTAGAAATGTATAACCTTGTTCAAGGATGAATTCAAAATAGGCCCTCCGAGGCTGGGCCACTGCTTAGCTAATGAGTGGTCCCTGCTTTGTTTTTGAATCAAGTATGACTAAAAAAAAAAAAAAAAAAGACCGTTTGGAAATTAACTGCAAAGAAGCATTTAAACAAGATGAAAATATGTTTCATAAGAACTATCTAAAGAAGTTTCTTGTTTTTCTCCCATGGTTCTGGAATCTTTAGAAAGATGAGCATTATTTTTCCATCTTACTTCTCATTAAATTTTAGACAATAACACATGCATATATTCAATTTCATATACAGAGATCACATACATTTTGACATTCAAATCTTTACATGAAAATATACATACTTTCCTAAATTTTGAGAGCAAACTGAAATATATACATTCACTATCTTTATAGTTTGTAGTGGTTTGAAGTCTCAAATATTTTTGAAACATACAGATTTATTACATAATAAATTAGGCTTAACATTTCCCATTGCTCAAAATATTGTTTAAAATATTCCATTTGAAGCATAATTTATTGAGACAAAATTGTATATATAATTTTTTTAAACATTAGTTTTTTTTTATAGTTGTATCTAAAAGTTAATGTTATTTGAGAACAAAATATTCCATTTTGAAGCATAATTTGAGACAAAATTGTATATATAATTTATTTTTAAACATTAGTGTTTTTTTATAGTTGTATCTAAAAGTTGCTGTTATTTGAGAATTCTAGATTTTTTTGTTTTCCCAGGTATTTAGAAGCAGATAAGAATTTGAAAACTTAAACTTTTGGAGTAACACCAATAAAACTATTTTTTTCCCTAGAGGTTTCTCAAATGGTATTACATATAAAAAGAACTCATGTTCAGAACGGGAACTGAGGAACAAAAGGAAGCCTAGCCCACTCACCCTCCTGCCCCATGACTCATTGACTACAACTCTTGCTACTTGAACTTTATCAGTCTTTCATTTTCAACAGAAAACAGAAAAATTTTACCTTTTCAATAGAACTTCCGAGAAGGGAAAATTTGTTAGGTTGTTTCAGTGTATTTCAAAACACAGATAAAGCAAAAAACTAAACCCGTTGCCATCAAGTCGATTCTGACTCATGGTGACTTCATATGTTACAGAGTAGAACTGTGCATAGGGTTTTCTTGGCTGTAATCTTTATGGAAGCAGAATGTCAGGCCTTTCTTCCACACTGCTGGGTGGGTTCAAACTGCCAACCTTTAGGTTAGCAGTGGAGTGCAAAACAGTTTGTGCCTCCCAGGGAACTTCAAGACACAGATAAAGCCTTCTTATTTGCATGTTGGAGAAGAGGGAGTATCTGAAGGAGGCAAAAGCAATTAGAGTTGGAGGCTGTTAGGTAAACATGGTGGCCACCTTGGAAAGACAACATGCCTAGGCCAAATGCCTGTCTTCTGTTTCAATTAAAATTATGTCTTCTTTAAAGTCCTAATAATTCTATTGTTTCAAAAGCCTAGTCAACTTCAGTAACAATGCTGTCGTCACTTAAATTTCTGGCTTTGAATCACAGATCTAAGAGATTAACATCTGTGAGAATTTATTCAAGATAGTATTTCTTCACTTGGAAAAAAATCTTTCAATTAATTTTCTTTATGTGTTCATAAAATATGCTAGAATTCTTTTTTTTTTAACAAAAAATTTATACATATATTGTTATGCAACACTAGTTGTAATCCCCGTAATGTGACAGTCCGGGTTTCCCGTGTCCATCCAACCAGCTCCTGTCCCTTTCTACCTTCTCATCCTGCCTCCGGACAGGAGCTGCCCATTTGCTTTCGTGCATCTGCTTGAACTAAGAAGCACACTCTTCACAAGTATTATTTTATGTTTTATAGTCCAGTCTAATCTTTGTCTGAAGAGTGGGCTGCGAGAATGGTTTTAGTTCTGGGTTGACAGAGCATCCGGGGGCCGTGGCTTCGAGAGTTCCTCCAGTTGCAGTCAGATCATTAAGTCTGGTCTGAAGTGAATTTGAGTTCTGTACCACACTTTTCTCCTGCTCCGTCAGGGACTCTCTGTTGTGTTCTCTGTCAGGACAGTCATTGGTGGTTTACTAGGATTCTTAACAACAATAGTTTTATCCTATGAGATAGTAAACAATGGCTGACGAGTGAACAAAAGTTCACTGGAGAAAGTTACTTAGCATCATTAGTTTATTATTGTGTTGTTGATCCTAGGAGACACAGTCCCCAAACTCTGTATTTGTTATGCTTCTTCACACTTTAAAAGATCCTCAATTACATTGTTTTCTGAAGAATAGTTTTTAAAGTACTCTTTTAAAGACATTATGTCTAAATCCTTGCTGGTTTCACTGTACATTTTTGTCACTTTTCTTGAATTTTTTTAAAAGCAATGGCTACGACAATGGCTCAAGCATAACAATGATTGTGAGGATGGTACAGGACTGGGTAGTGTTTTGTTCTGTAGTATATACATTGCTATGAGTTGGAACGGACTCCAAGGCACCTAACAACAAACACAACATTATATGAGTGATGTCTGTTCATTTTATAAAGAATAATGAGAGAATAATATCTTTCTAAATATTTTTATTAGTTTAAAAATATGCATATTTATTTAGTCAGAAAAAAAGCAAAGTGTCTTAAAACAAAAGCAAATTATAGGAAAAAAATAGACTAAACAAGGTGGGGGAGTTTTTTCTACCCAGGACTAAATTTTTGATATTTGGTTCTCTATTCTTTGCGAAAGTGTTCAAATAAATTGAGAATTTCAATGGTTCTACTTTTTAAATTGGGATAACAGCTACACTAATCATCTTGATAGGTGTTATATTGCTTTGTGGAGCCCTCGTGGTGCACTGGTTAAGTCTTCAGTGGCTAACCAAAAGGTAGGCAGTTCAAATCCACCAGCCGCTCCTTGGAAACCCTGTGGGGCAGTTCTACTCTGTCCTGTAGGGTGGCTGTGAGTCGAAATTGACTCAACGGCAACAGGTAGTTTTTTTTTTTTTTTTTTTTTTGTAATATTGCTTTGTAAAAGTTATTTTCCATCTAGGATTTTTTCTCCCTGTCTGTGTGCTGCTATAAAATCATTATATCTTGCTGAAGTTCCTCTGCTACGTCTTTGTTCAAGTAAATGAGATGGGAGATCCTTAGTCAATTGAGCAAGCTAATTGGCTACAAATGCCTTGATAGCATAATATAAACATGTACTGAAACAGTGACTGTCTCATGTCCATTGTTAACTATATTTTTAATGCCTGACTGCATTTAAATTAAATAATTCACCCTTACAACTGTGACTGTGCTTCCACACTCCTTTCATTAATTCACTTGAGTCTATTGATACCCTTTCTGTTTCCACACACACACACACACACACACACACACACACAAAACCCAAACCTGTGGCTGTCTAGTTGATTCTGAAAACTAATAATTAATGAAAAACCTAAGAGAACCCTGATTTTGTTTGTGGTTTAAGAAAATTGTTTTCATTTCAAAGAAGCTGACATTTCTTAAAATCTGAGTAAGTTTATTTCTTAAAACCAACGTGAAAAATGTTTGTAGAAGACTAATCTTGACTAAGATATAAATGAACTATTTATCTATTTTTTTAAAATTTATCCTCCCAGATTATGCTAATAATGGTAATCTAACATGCCTCCATTTACCATTTCTAGAATCAATAGAATACTTATGAGAATATGTTTGTCATACTTTTTTATATGGACACCACATATATCATAAATCCAAAATAATACATACTGGTACATATTAAATATGTAGGAGAGAATGACAGGTACGTGTTTGTATGTGTTCTTGTGCTCTTTACTTGACATCTTGAAGTCATGTTCATGAAATTAATTTGTACTTTGATGACTGATACTCAATGGAATTCAAATGACCAGACACATAGGGTACATTGAAAGACACTTTTGTACATATCAACAAGTCTCAGGATAGATTACTATTGGAATGTGGGGACATAGAAGCTGAAGTGTAATCCATAACATCTAATGTATTCATCCAAATTTCATTAGGAGAGGCACAGAAAAATAAATAAAAAATTTCAGATAGTGTTAAGTTCTATGTAGATAGTAGAACAGGGAAATGGGATGGAACAAGGCAGAGGTTTGGGGAGCAGAGGAAATATTATAGATATGGTGGTGAAAGAGGGCATCTAGGTGCCAAATTGGCTTATGCCGAGTATGGATACTGAATAGGAAAGTGTCCGTGCTGAACCTAAGACCCAGGTAACTTTCTAAGCAGGAGGGGACTAGCTATAGTAGGTAATTAAGAAGTACATAATAGAGTTCTGGTAATGGAAATATTGAGGCTCAGGGGTAGTAAATCAGGTGACTAGTTTGACTAGGCATGATATCAAGTTACAAGCTGATCTGGTCTTGAGGTAAAAAGGGCCTCAGGGGAAATGGCAACACTGTGAAGGACCATTTACCGGACTATTGGAATGCCAAGGTCAGAGCAGGATGAACTGTAGGACAGAATAGATGCTGAGCTAGACAGATGTTCCCATGGCCTCTTCTATTCTTCACTCATGCTAACCTTTACCTAAACCCCCAGCTCTCTGGGTAATGAGGTCAGATGACTGGGTGCTACTGAGCCTTACAAGAGTAAGACATAGGGAAACATGAGAATGAGAGCCAACTGACCATTAGATCCTTTGCCTTTCATGGAGCTGTTTTATCTGTAAAAAACAGTGTGTCACCTTAGAATGATGTTTTTACAGGAAGTTTTTCCTCTAGAATTTAAGATGTATTAATTCCTCCCCTGTGTTGTTGTTGTTGTTGTTAGGTGCCGTCCAGTTGGTTCCGACTCATAGCGACCGTATGTACTACAGAATAAAACACTGCCGGGTCCTGCACCATCCTCGCAATCATTGTATGTTTGAGCCCATTGTTGCAGCCACTGTGGCAATCAATCTCGTTAAGGGTCTTCCTCTTTTTTGCTGACCCTCTCTTTTACCAAGTGTGATGGATTGAATTGTGTATCCCAAAAATATGTGTCAACTTGGCTAGGCCATGATTCTCAGTATTGTGTGATTATCCACCATTTTGTCCTCTGATGTGATTTTCCTATGTGTTGTAAATCCTACCTCTATGATGTTAATGAGGCAGGATTAGAAGCAGTTATGTTAATAAGGCAGGACTCATTCTACAAGATTAGGTTGTATCTTGAGTTAATCTCTTTTGAGATACAAAAGAGAGAATTCAGCAAAAAGACAGAGGGACTTCATTGCCACCAAGAAAGAAGTGCCAGGAACAGCACACCCTTTGTACATCTCAACAGTGCTGAGATGCTCCTACACCAGGGGAAGATTGATGACAAGGACCTTCCCCCAGAGCTGACAAAGAGAGAAAGCCTTCCCCTGGAACAGGCACCCTGAATTTGGACTTCTAGCCTCCTAGACTATGAGAGAATAAATTTCTCTTTGTTAAAGCCATCCACTTGTGGTATTTCTGTTATAGCAGCACTAGATAACTAAGACACCAAGCATGATGTCCTTCTCTAGGGACTGGTCCCTCCTAATAACATGTCAAAAGTATGTGAGACGAAGTCTCGCCATCCTTGCTTCTAATGAGCATTCTGGCTGTACTTCTTCCAAGACAGATTTGTTCATTCTTCTGGCAGTCCAAGATATATTCAATATTCTTTGTCAACAATTGATTCAAAGGCATCAATTCTTCTATGGTCTTCCTTATTTATTGTCCAGCTTTCACATGCGTATGAGGTGATTGAAAACACCATGGCTTGAGTCAGCAGCACCTTAGTCCTCAAAGTGACATCTTTGCTTTTTAACACCTTAAAGAGATCTTTTGCAACAAATTTGCCCAATGCAATACATCATTCGATATCTTGACTGCTGCTTCCATGGGCAGTGATTGTGAATCCAAGTAAAATTAAATCCTTGACAACTTCAAAATTTTCTCCGTTTATCATGCTGTTGTTTATTGGTCCAGTTGTGAGGATTTTTGTTTTCTTTATGTTGAGGTGTAATCCATACTGAAGGCTGTGGTCTTTGATCTTCATCAGTAAGTGCTTCAAGTCCTCTTCATCTTCAGCAAGCAAGGTTGTATCATTTGCATATCATAGTTTCTTAATGAGTAGTCCTCAAATCCAGATGCCCCTTTCTTCTTCATATAGTCAAATTTCTCAGGTTAATTGCTCAGCATACAGATTGAATAAGTATGGTGAAAGGATACAACCCTGACGCACACCTTTTCTGACATTAAACCATGCAGTATTCCCTTGTTCTGTTCAAACGACTGCCTCTCGGTCTATGTACAAGTTCCTCATGAGTACAGTTAAGTATTGTGGAATTCCTGTTCTTTGCAATGTTATCCACAATTGGTTATGATCCACACAGTTGAATGCCTTTGCATAGTCAATAAAACATAGGTAAAAATCTTTCTGGTATTCTCTGCTTTCTGGCAAGATCCATTTGACATCAGCAATGATATCTCTTGTTCCACGTTCTCTTCTGAAACCTGCTTCAATTTCTGGCAGTTCCCTGTCGATGTACGGCTGCAACTGCTTTTGCAATGATTTTCAGCATAATTTTATTATGTGTGATATTAATGATACTGTTCATTTCTGTATTCTGTTGGATCACCTTTCTTTGGAATGAGCACAAATATGGATCTCTTCTAGTCAGCTGGCCAGGCAGCTGTCTTCTAAATTTCTTGGCATAGACAAGTGAGCACCTCCAGCGCTGCATCCGTTTGTTAAAACATGTCAATTGGTATTCTGTCAATTCCTGAAGCCTTGTTTTTCACTAATGCCTGCAGTGCAGCTTGGACTTCTTCCTTCAATACCATCAGTTCTTCATCATATGCTACCTCCTGAAATGGTTGAACTTTGACCAATTCTTTTTGGTACAGTGACTGGGTATTCCTTCCATCTTCTTTTGATATTTCCTGCATCATTCAATATTTTCCTCGTAGAATCCTTCTATTGCAACTAGAGGCTTGAATTTTTTCTTCCGTTCTTTCAGCTTGAGAAATGCTGAGTGTGTTCTTCTCTTTTGGTTTTCTAACTTCAGGTCTTAGCACATTTCATTACAATTCTTTACTTTGTCTTGTCTAGCCGCCCTTTGACATTTTCCATTCAGCTCTTTTACTTCATCATTTCTTCCATTCGCTTTACCTACTTTACGTTTAAAAGCAAGTTTCAGAGTCTCTTCTGACATCCATTTTAGTCTTTTTTTTCTTTCCTGTCTTTTTAATAACTTTTTGCTTTCCTCATGTGTGACCTCCTTGATGTCATCCCTCAACTTGTCTCGTCTTTGGTCATTGTTGTTCAATACATCAAGTCTATTCTTTAGATGGCCTCTAAACTCAGGTGGGATATACTCAAGGTCATACGTTAGCTCTCGTAGTCTTGTTTTAATTTTCTTCAGCTTCAACTTGAACTTGTGTATGAGCAATAGATGGTCTATTCCACAGTCAGCCCCTGGCCTTGTTTGACAGATGATTTTAAGCTTCTGCCTTGTCTCTTTCCACAGATGTAGTCAGTTTGATTCCTGTGTATTCCATCTGGCAAAGTCTACGTGTATGGTCACCGTTTATGTTATTGAAAAAAGTATTTGCAGTGAAGAAGTCGTTGGTCTTGAAAAATTCTATCATTTGATCTCCAGCTTCATTTCTATCACCATGGCCATATTTTCCAACTACTGATCCTTCTTCTTTGTTTCCAGCTTTCACATTCCAATCATCAGTAATTATCAATTCATCTTGATTGCATGTTTGATCAATTTAAGACTGCAGGAGTTGGTAAAAAAATCTTCAATTTCTTCATCTTTGGCCTTAGTGGTTGGTGCATAAATTTGAATAATAGTCTATTAACTGGTCTTTCTTGTAGGCATATGGATATTATCCTATCACTGATAGATCTTGAAATGTTCCTTTTGACAATGAATGTGATGCCATTCCTCTTCAATTTATCATTCTGGCATAGTAGACCATATGATTGTCTGGTTCAGAAAGACTGATACCAGTCCATAATCAAACCTACCTCTCCTATAGGTTTTATTATTTATAAAATAGGAAATCCTGAAGCCCAAATTATTTAACAGAGCCTACTTTGTTCTTCAGTTTTTTTCTAAAATTGATTAATTCACGTTAACAGCTATAATTTTCATATTATATAGTGAAAATTATCACAGAAAAAAAAATCAGTGATAGGCAATATAGAAATACATCACAGTTTTCTCTGGAGTATGATCATATAATGTCATCCCTACCCAGTACATATCCAAGGCTGTCAAGTCAATTCTGATGAATGACGATCCCATGTCAAGAGTAGAACTGAGCTCCATAGGTTGTTTCTTTTTTGGCTGTAATCTTTACGGAAACAGATCACCAAGCCTTTCGTCCACAGTACCTCTCAGTTGGTTTGAACTGCCAACATTTTTATTAGTAGTCAAGCACAAAACATTTGTTCCACCCATATCATCATACATTATCATATATAAATGAACTCTCTTTGTTTCTGGTTTACCTTCTTCTTTTCTTTTTTTTTTTACCTTTTCACTTCTTAACCTTTCTCTTAATACCTCAAATTCAGCTAAGGGTGAGTGAAGGAAAGTTCAGACCACTATAATTCATCCTTTACTCAAGTCAATCAGCATTTTGTTATTGTTTAATTTTTATGTATTCTTAAGATAGAATAGTTTGTAGTCGTTAAAAATCATCTTTTGAAAGAATATTTCATCAAGCAAGGGGAGACAAGGTTTTAAAAGCAGGATAACAAACTGCATGCAAAATATGACCTTTCTTTAACTATATGTGCCTGTGTGTGCAAAAAAATAAGATTGTAAGAATAGGTATGACAGACTTTAATCATAGTCATCAACAGTTAGTGAATTTTTTTCTTTGCTTTAGTTTTCTGTGTCTTCCAAAATCTCTGCAATGTGCCCACGTTTAGTTTATAATTTGGTGTTTTGTTATTAAATAAGTAACCCCACAGTAAGCTAAATCTGCTAAAGGAGCTGAAGAAGTCTTTATGTCTGAAGACGTAAAATTTGGCTCCTTGCCTTCAATTCACTCATAGTATAATTTGAGAAGTAGAACTAAGACTCCTGAAATAGACCATAGAAAGCTAAGCCATTTCTTAGAGTCTCTAAGAATATTGGGGATTCTGTAAAGGATATAAATAGTATGGGAAAGAGTAGTCAATGATTTTTCCCAAGCAAGACTGACTGAAGCTGATTTTTGAAGGAAGAAAATAGGAATAGACTATCCCTATCTAGAAAGGAGGAACCACATTCTAGGCATCCACAGACAAACACTTGGCACTTGGAACAAGATGAAGACCCCAAATTCAGAACACAAAAAAAGATATGCAATAAGGACTTATTAACTATTATACCAAGGTAAATATACAAAGGCCAGTCATCTTGTCTTCCTAGAAGAGAAAATGAAAGCAGTATTCATTTCAAATATGATTCTTGATTCATTTACTTTCTGGTCCTTTGGAATAGAGGTATTTATAGACAAATCAAGGACTTAGAGTACTTTATCGAAAATGAACTTCACATTCACTCTGAAAGCAGTGTCAGTTTTGCCATACATATTGCAACTAAATAGACAAAGCAAAATGACCCACTTGTAGAAACTGTTTTCTTTATGGAAACGTAGGATTAAAAAAAAAAAAAAAGGCTTGTGGATATGGCATAGATTGAATTGTGTCCCCCCAAAATGTGTATCAATTTGGCTAGGCCATGATTCTCAGCATTGTGCAATTGTCTACCATTTTGTCATCTGATGTGATTTTTCTATGTGTTGTAAATCCTATCACTATGATGTTAACGAGATGGATTAGCAGCAGTTATGTTGATGAGATCTACAAGGTTAGATTGTGTCTTAAGCCAATCTGTTTTGAGATATAAAAGAGAGAAGTGAGCAGACAGGGTGATCTCATACCACCAAGAAAGAAGCACCAGGAGCATGGCACGTCCTTTGGACCCAGGGTCCCTGTGCTGAGAGGCTCCTAGTCCAGGGGAGATTGATGACAAGGACCTTCCTCCAGAGCCGACAAAGAGAGAAAGACTTCCCCTGGAGCAGGCACCCTGAATTTGGACTTGTAGCCTACCAGACTAAATTTCTCTTTGTTAAATGAGAATAAATTTGTCCTGGTTAAAGCCATCCACTTGTGATATTTTCTGTTACAGCAGCACTAGACAACTAAGACAATATACAACTCACTATATACATGAACCAGGTAAATGGTGCATACCAACTTATAGGTCAGTGATTAAAATGCAGTTTTATCACAATGTAATGTCATAGCACAATGATAAAATATCTTTAAGTAAGTTACAGCAATTATTAAAGTGGCTTTAAATAAGGAACTATTTTCCTCTTTGATTGCTAAGGCTTTGTCTTGTCCAGTAATTTGCTCTGTTGGATCAGACTGTGCCCTGATTTTGAATTTGGTATATAACCAAAAAAAAAAAAAAACCAGTTGACACTGAGTCAATTTCGATTCATGACCACCCCATGTGTTACAGAGTAGAACTGTTCCATAGTGTTTTGTTGGTTGTCATCTTTACGGAAGCAGATTGCCAGGCCTTTCTTTTACAGCACGTCTGGGTGGGTTTGAACTGCCAACTTTAGGTTAGTAGTCGCACACAAACTGTTTGCACCACCCAGGGATGTTGGATTTGTATATAGAACCACTGTATTTGTAATAGCCCAATTAGGGGGAAAAAATTATGTAAATAATGTGATCATTCTGTGTTCAGTATTTGGAAATGTAGTATGAAAATGTGACAAAAATGTGCCCCGTTTGACAAGCCACAAAGAAAACCAGTCTCATCTCTTTACAGTCACAGCTTTTGCAGCTTGCAAGGGCCTTCACTAACCTGCACGTCAGGTCCATTCATATTTTATGAGTTGCTATAAAACAGGCATTGTTATATACGTTTCTTTGAAAGAAAAAAGTCTTAGAGGCCAAACTTACCAATTCTCTGTTGTGTTCACACTTCCACTCTCCTGCTGGTCTGTGTTCTATAAATGATTATACAGTTCTGAGTTTTTTAATGCCCCAGTGGGAGAATGGAGGATTTTAGTATATCTTCCTTAGTATTTTCACCCTCTGCATGGTATGCTGGGTGAGCTGAAGGAAATAACCAGCTCAGAGGTACATTTTTGTATTTAATCTATTGATAAAAACAGTACTTCTTCATATAAGCTGCAAGATGAACTTCAGAGCAGCAGGAGTAGCAACTGCAGAAAGTAGACAAGGCTTGTGTTTGCCTTGCTTATTTGCCTAATCGATTGTCGTTTTCTTAATTGTTAAAGCATTCTTACTGCCTTAGTTTGCTAGTACTGTTGTAACAGAAATACCATAAGTAGGTAACTTTAATAGGTGGAAATTTATTTTCTCACAGTTTAGGGGGCTAGAAATCTGAATTCAGGGCATCGGCTCTAGGGAAATGCTCTCTCTCGGTTGGCTCTGGGAGAAAACCCTTGTCTCAGCTTCTCTAGCCCTCCCTGCCTCAGTTCCTTGGTGATCTCCAAGTGGCTTCTATCTTTCCCTCATTTGTTCTGGTTTCTCTCTGCATCTAATCTGCTCGTTTTCTATCTCATAAGTTATTAGGTTTAAGACACAACCTACAATGGTATGGTCTCATTAACATAACGAAGAAAACCTATTCCCAAATGGAATTACATCCACAGGTATAGGGGTTAGGATTCCAACACATATACTGAGAGAACACAATTAAATGCATAACATAAAATATTACATTTCACTGAATAACCGTTTCCTGGGCATTTTCTAATGACAAGGCATTGTGCAAAGTACTGGGAGATCACAGTAATAGCTACGTTTTTTTGAGCATCTACTGTGTGCTAGGTATGGTGCTAATCTCTTTACAAATAGGATGACGTGTATTTCTCACCACAACACCACAGGATAATAATAATAAAAATAACTAACATTTACTGGGTGCTTATTTATTTATTTATTTTGTCATATACTGTTCTAAATAATTTACATAGATTAATACTTTAATTCTCACAATTTCTTAATAATTTCCCTATGGCGCTATGGTTAACAGCTCAGCTGCTAACCAAAAGATTGACAGTTCGAATCCATGAGCCACTCCTTAGAAGCCCCATGGGGCAGTTGTACTCTGTCCTATAGGGCCACTATGAGTTGGAATCGACTTGACAGCCACAGATTGGTTTTTTGTTTGTTTTTGTTTTTATCCTTGTTCTATAGGTAAGGAAGCTTACATATGAAGAAGTAAAGTAATGAGCCTGAGAACTGAACCCAGGGGTCTGGGTCCGGGGCAAGCTTTGCCATATTCACTTGACAGATGAAAAATCTGAGATTATCAAACGTCAACTTTACAAAGATCTTATGGAGGTTGAGATTCAGAGTCAGGATCTAAACTGAGTTTTGTTAGATTCTGAAGCTCTGTTTTTAACCAACAGGCTGTACCTACCTCTCTATCCATTCCTGCTTCCCAGGAATTTCTAGGAGGTGGGGGAGATAAGCAACTGTAATGATAGGTAGATTGTGATAAGGCAAAATAAAGGCATAAACCAAGGACTATGGAAATACTAAGTAGTGATTAAGTATAACTGTGGCATCGGAAACAGCATCTCAAAGGAAGTGGCATTTGGACCAGGTCTAGAAGGGATGAGCAGGATTTCAGTTAGCTTAGAAGGAACACAAGAGACAATCCAGGCAAAAGGAATATCAAAATATGTGAAATACAAAATCCTGGAGCTCATTTTCCAAGGTGTGATGCACTGAAAGCTCATTTACATTTCTCTCCTTATTACCTGAGTCGCACTCTAATAAAGGGCTCTAGAAATGCCCTGGCAATATTTCAGAATTGATGCTTGTGTGTTAGGAACTTGGTTTAAAATTTCAAATGAACATTAAACCATTGCTTTATTGCTAGCAAATTATATTAGGTATCAGGAAGAAACAAGTTTTACTGGCTTTGGGACTGTGCTAGGTGAAACTTGAAGAGGCTCAGGTCATGCTGTGCTGGACATAGGAGACTCTAGCCATGCTGTGTTTCTGATAATTGTCTACCTATGTAGTCTAAATACACACGAAGCCACACAATGTCTCCCTTTGAGCTACCTGAATTTTGATAGCATCAAGTAACTAGCAACAATTTTGAGAAGGTATTTTTCAGAACACCATTTATCAACAGCACAACATCAATAATAATAGACAACTAATAGACATTAATTTGTATTTCAGGCTCAAATTTCAGCCTGCAAGCTAACCGTGTGGGGAGGTAGTATAGCTCACCAGCCAAGAGTCAGTGTGTGAAACCAACTTGCTAGCATTTGCATTTCATTTTCGTTACACCTAGTCTTGGGGCCTTAGAAAAATCATGCAATGTCTCTGAATCTCTGTTTCCCCCTCTGAAAAATGGGAATGATATCAGTATCTACCTGATAAGGTTCTTATGAGGTTTGTTGTTGTTAGGTGTCGTTGAGTCTCTTCCAACTCATAGTGACCACATGTACAACAGAATGAAACACTGCCCGGTCCTGTGTCACCCTCACAATCGTTGCTATACTTGAGCCTATTGTTGCAGCCACTGTGTCAGTTCCTCTTATTGAGGGTCTTCCTCTTTTTGCTGACCCACTACTTTACCAAGCATGATGTCCTTCTCCAGGGACTCGTCCCTCCAGATAAAATGTCCAAAGTAAGGGAGACAAAGTCTCACTATCCTCACTTCTAAGGAGCATTCTGGCTATACTTCTTCCAAGACAGATTTGTTCATTCTTTTGGCAGTTTGTGGCATATTCAGTATTCTTCACCAACACCATAAGTCAAAGGCATCAATTCTTCTTCAGTATTCCTTATTCACTGTCCAACTTTCTCATGCCTATGAGGCGATTGAAAATACTATGGCTTGGGTCAGGCATACCCTAGTCCTCAAAGTGAGGTTTAGAGAAGTTAATATATGTAAAGCACTTAAACTGGTACCTGACGTTTACTAAATCTTTAGTTAACCTCTGTTATCATAAATATTACATTGGGAGAATCACTTTATCCCACTCGATAAATACTTCCTTGAGCAGGGTGTAGGCACTGCATTTTCCTGCATAGTAGCTATCACTTATTGAAACCGCCTCTAAAACCAGCCTTCGAAGTGCTACTCACCCTTGATGTTTCACACTAAGTTCAGTGGGTTGCTCAAGGGCAATTAGAGAAAGTGGAGGAGACTAGACTTTGACTCCAAAGGCCATGTGCTTTGCAGTTGATTGTAAAAATAAGGAGAAATGGGCAAGGGAAGAGCAATAAAATGTTATCTAAGACCTGCATGATGTTTTCGTACTGCTGAAATAATTAGAGTTTTAATTGAAAGAAGAGAAAATGAACTAATTAGAGCTTACTACCAGGAGTGTCTTGTGGGTAGTGGTTTCTGATGACCCAAGATTTAACATGTGCTGCAGTTGGAATGTAGCATGTTCTTACTGATACTGATCTAAATTCTAGCTCATTACTCTCTGCAGGATGTTGAGATATGTGACACCAGTTAATAAATGGGAAGTATAGAGAGATCAAACTTCTCTTCTTCCCCACTTCCTCTTGCCATGACTGTATCATTTAACTGCATTTTGTTGTCCTAAAATGTATTTATTCTTCTAGTCACATTTCTTTCTGAGTAATACACCACAGGAGCTTTTAATTAAAGGAGATCTTTGACCAGATTTAAGTCCACAGGCTTAAATTAATTGTTCCACATGGGTTTAGTAAATTTTATGTTAAATCAAAGTTTTTTTTTTTTTTAATGTTCAGTTTCTTCATGATTAACATACCCTATCCAGTTTATTTCTCTTTCTGTGTGATTTACCTAATTACTTTCTTTCCTCCATTATCTAATTACTGAGAGTGGCTGGTCACTGGGAACATTCCTACCTTTGCAGCATCTGTTGCTACTTATGGGTAATTGAAGAATCAGGACTACCCGAGGGCTTTGTCTATTAGACACTTGCTTTTTGTAAAATCAAACGCCACCGAGGTTGCCATGGAGAGAAATCCCCCGATGGTGCTGTCTGTATGGTTGAAATTTGTCAGTCAGCCTTCCCATGGAGCAGATAACATCCGAAGATATCCAAGGCCACCTAGGAACCATGCCATGAGAAAGGGAAGAAACTTTGTAGAATGTAACACAGGATTAAAGATAAGTCCCCTCATATTTCCATTGTACTTGAAAGTCTTTTCCCAAATGTTTTTTTTTTCTTTGAGCTTTGATGTTTTGTGGTTGGCAAAGATGATACTCTTCCCATATTAAAATGGAAGAAACTAAGTCTCAGGTTAAGTGACACATCTATGGTCACAAATCTGGTAAGGGAAAAACCCTAAGCCCTTCAGGTGCCCTGCCCCTTATTCCGCATGCCTTCTCACATGAGGCCAAGCAAAGGGATTGCTCTCTACTCTTACCTCCAGTGAAAAGGTGGTAGAAGTCTATTTGAGCAAAAAGTTATTCCCAGATCACAGCTTGTTCAAATTCAGAATATCAGTTATAATTGCTACATTCACAAAACTTAAACACCCTCTCACTCTTAGTAATTTCAAGGCCCATGGCTTTAAATAACCTTTATGGATCTTTATTTCCAAAATTTATAACTTTAGTCCTTTTCCATGGAGCATCCTAGTCCCATTTTCAGCTCACTACTAGATATTTTCACTTGCTTGTCTAAGAGGTATTTTAACCCTAATCTGGCAGAAACCTGATTTCTTGATTACTGATTCTATACTCCAAAACATTTTCTTCCCCCATAGTATTCATAAAATACGCCACCTACAACCCTTTCTTAATTCTTCTTTTTCCCTAACCCCACATCAAGTCCTGTAAATTCTATGTTCAAAGTATATCCTGAATTTTTCCATCTTTCTCCATCATAACTATCATTCAGTTTCACACCACTATCCGCTCTCAGCTGGACCAGTGCAGATGAGACTAGTGGGTCTGATTGCATCAGTTCTTGCCCCTAAGAGAACAGCCATAATAATCTTTAAATATATAGATGCAATCTCTTTACTCCCCTAGTTAAAATTTGGCAATGCCTTCAATATCACTTAGAATAAAATCAAAATATTCTACCACATTCTATGAGATTCTTAAGGAGCAGGATCATACCTGCTGTTTTGACCTCATCTCTCAGTGATTGTACTCTAGCTTGCTCTGTGTCAGCCTCATTGGCAGGGGCAAATTATTCAATAGGCAAGGTAAGCACAGTACTTACCTTGCTTACCAGATCATCTGTAGTAAACAATTTTACATTTTTTCACCACATCAAAAATTCTCCTTCTAGGTATGGTTGGCATCTTTCTGTCTCCCAATCCTACAGCACCTTCCTACAGAATCAAAGCCTCTTTTCAAATTTACAATCCCTGACAGGGATGGATTACCCAGTGAGCAAGGTAAACACGGGTTTACTTGTGCTTACTTCCTAATCTGTAGTGAACAGTTGCACTTGGGTTCCACCACATAAGCCGGTGCTTACCTTGCTTATTGGGTAATCTGCGCCCGCTCATTGGTGTTTTTTCTGCTTCTCAAACAGGCCAAATGTTTGGGTCTGCATTTGCTGTTTCCCCTCAGCTGGCTGTTGTTATGTTTTAAGTCACAGCTCAAATGTCACCTCATCAGAGGAGTTTTCCTGATCTAACATCCCCCAACACTCAATTATATCACCATATTTTTATTTTTATTGTGGTGACATTTGTCATAAAACATTTGCCATTTTAACCATTTTTGTGTGTAAAATTCTATGACATTATGTTTACCATGTTGTGCAATCATCACCAATATCTGTTTCCAAGTTTTTTCATCACCCTTAACAGAAATTCAGTGCCCCTGAAGCATTGCCATCCTATTTCGCCTTCCCACCTGCCCCTTTATCACTATATTTTAAATTCTGATTAAATTATTATTTTTTTTAATTTTCTTGGTCCTCTAGACTATAAAAACCAAACCCATTGCCATCAAGTCAATTCCGACTCATAGCGACCCTATAGGGCAGAGTAGAACTGCCCCATAGAGTTTCCAAGGAGCACCTGGTGGATTTGAACTGCTGACCTTTTGGTTAGCTGTAGCACTTAACCAGTATGCCACCAGGGTTTCTGTCTAGACTATAAGCACCATAAAATAAGAAACTTACTTTCTTGTTCACTGCTGTGAAACCATCGCCGAGAACCATTCTGGGCACATTTAGACATTCAATAAACACCCACAGACTGAATGAATATATGAATTCCATTGCTCTATTCTTCACACATTTCTTCATAAAATAAATTGATACATTTATGCATATCCTTGAAATGTTTTATAATTATTGCTAAAACAATTACTTTAAAAAATAATTCATTTTAAAATTCTAAATGAATACAATTAGTCATTGATATTTTGTTATTAGTGAATTATATTCAGAATGAATAGAGTCTCACTGACCTTGGGGTTCTTCTAGAAAGAATTGATAGGAAGAACCAGGCACAGGCTGATCTGGACAAGCTGGATTCTGTAACTAGACTGTGTATCTGACAATAGTTTACTTGTGTAGAATTCAATGCCCAAAATCCTTCACAAAGTGACTTGGGGCCTTCTGTAGTATGACGGTATCAGGAACAAGCAATTGAACACGCACATACTAATAACAACAAGGAGAATAATAGACATGTAAAACTATAGAAATGGACTTGGTGTCAGGAGATTTGAGCTTAGATTTCAGCTTGCAACATATAATACTGAGGGCAGTGTTTGAGAGCAGGTGCTGAGCTGCCAGTCAGTGAGGGTTGGGTCCTGTCTCTGCCTCTGACCTACTGTGTGACCCTGGGAAACTAGTTATCTTTACTGGGTTGTTTTGGGGACTAAAGAGAATATACCTAAAGCTCTAAGAATGGGCCTAGGTGTAGTAAGTGATGTCTTCATGGTATTATTCTATTATTGTCTTGGGTTAATCCCTTACTCTCTCTGAAACTCTGATTTCTTGTCTGTGCATTATGGATAATAATTCCTCCTTCACAGGGTATTTGAGCTAATATATATGAAAGGTGTGTAGTGCATTATTAGTTTGTTATTAAGAGTTTCATAAATCTTTGCTTTTCCCCCATGTACTTTACTGGATCTTCAAAAGAACTCAGAATAAATATAATTATCATCCCTATTTCCAGATGAGGATACTGAAACTCCATAACAAACCCAAAGCACACAGTCAGGACCAGAGTCTACCATCATTACCTTTGTTTATTTACTCTGCAGGCAGTAAGGACTGCCAGAGACTCTCAAACAGACGGTGCCTCATACGCCTACTTTACGCAGTCAGCTACACTCTCTGGAGGAGCTGAAAAAGGTTTTTAATGTTAATTAAACAAACAAAAAACAAATCTGTTGCTGTCGAGTTGATCCACCTCATAATGACCCTATAGGACAGGGTAGAACTGCCCCATAGAGTTTCCAAGGAGCGCCTGGGTGGATTTGAACTGCCAACCTTTTGGTTAATAGCTGTAGCTCTTAACCACTATGTCACCAGGGTTTCCTAATGTTAACTATATGCTTTTAATGTTAACTTGAATCCTGTAAACTACCTCTCCTCTACTTCTGGAACCCTCTGTATACCCAGGGCCCTGAAGCACTTCACCTCCAACAAGCAGGCGCTTTGTTGGGCTTCAGGTTTAAATGACTCTCCCTGGAGATCCCCGATATTCTGAGAAGTTGTGCTATTTGTTCCCTTCAGGTTCTATTTCTCTTAGTACCACTCTCTCCTACATATAAGACGTCTAATCTAGATCACTTCCACTAACTGTTCAACTAGCGGATTTTGCACCTGACTAATTAGCCCTTTCTTACTTTCTCACCTCCAGACTCCTCTTCCTCTTGTTGTACGTATTCTGGATGGGTAGTCATTTCTAGCTTCAGCTTATCTCTACCAGCCTTGTTTTATTTCCTGTGAGTCAACCATCTTATGACAGAAGACTTGATGCCATCCAAAATTCATCATTCAATATGAATATTTGAGGGTTTTTATTTTTTCCTCCTTTTTTTGATCTATAACAAAACCACATATATGATTGAAGACTCAAGAGAAATAGAATGTTATCTTCTCTTAACTACTCAAAATTTGTCCCCCTCCCAAGGACGTTCTATGATGGAGATGATGAAACGAGAGGCTAGTTATCCCCCCAGAACCGTCTGTTTCTCTCATTCTTCCCCTTCCTTCTTATCTCCTAATATATCTTTACAGATAGCTTCGATTTTAAATCTTAAATCTCCTTGTAAAATATTTGGCATAAAAGGGTCAGCAATTTCATTAAAAAAAAAACTATGAACTCCACACATAATTAATTAAGCCCAATCACAAATACAAGGAAAAACAAAAAGAGAGAAATCACTGAAATAAATAAATAAACAAACAAATAAACATTTACCAGAATTTAAGCACCCCTCTCTAAAATTCAAGTTCTTAGGTGCAATATGTATGTGTGTGTGTATGTATGCATATATATATATATATATATATATATATATATGTATGTATAGTAATCCTTCTGAATCATTTTGGTTTGGGAAATCATGTCTAAAAATTGTTTCATCCAGGTTTTGGCGAGACTGACCATGAATCAGTGTGCCGTGTGTGAAATCATCCAGATTGAGCGACGGCTTCCAAGAATGCTTACTACTTGCTGCTCAAACAAATGAACTTCATTTCCTCAGGAGATTTATCAACCCCTGAAGACAATTCTGGGCCCCAATTTTCTTTAATCTTCCTCAGACTCCCAAATGTCTCCTAGACATCTTTTCGTTTCCTCACTTGTTCAATAATTCTGAGCACACTTCCTTCAATTGAATACTTTCAGGTGCCTCAGGCCCTGACATTCCTGCTACCCCTCTTATAACTGCCCCTCTTCACCAGCCACACTGGCCTTATCTTTTGGGTCTGAGGTAGATCAGGCAAGCAGTCCCTAACCAGTGTGCACTGCTGGATCCACTGATGGGCTTTATGCTTGTCCTGGAAAGGAATCTTACTGGCTGCCATGTTGAACTGGTAGTTGTTCTGTAAAAAATGTTGTCATCTCAGCCCATCAGGGTAAAAGGTTTAAGGTCATTCCCTGTGTTTCTTCTTCCTCTTCTGCCATCCTAGTCCTAACACTACAGGTTTCCATTAACTGACCCACGATATCTCCTTTAGTAGTCAATGAGTCCTGCTTCCATTCTCAGAAGAACATTTTCATCCTTCCTTAAACAGCACATATGTTCCTGCTGAAAAGAGCAGCCGAAAGCTGCAGGCACTTGTTGTTTCCTAAGTGGAACGTGGCTTTGGAGCATGCACAAAGAGAGCCAAGTCTGTGTGAAATGTTCAGAGACGCCAGGCCAATTTGGGGTTTACAGCATATAGCGTGAGCTATCCAAACCAGAAGAGACACAGGCTCAGACTTGTTTCTAATTCAGTTGCTTGAGGATGGAGTCTCAGCCACCTAGGTAATATTCATGAAAACAAGACAAAATATATTTTCTAAGGATTGACATGAGAGAAGCTAAGGGAGCAGGGGACAAGCTTGAGAGTGGAAGTCTTCTGGTACTAACAAGAGTAATTTGAACCAATTTGTTCTTTTCATATGCAAATATGCTGTCTGCTATACAGCTGGCATCTTCACTCTCCCTAGCACAGACAATCCAAGAGCATTTCCCAAGAGCACTATTGTTCCAGGCAGTGGTTGCATTTTTTTCTCTCCCTCTAGATTCTTTAATGATACTTAAATTGAGAACTAGCGCTAGGTGTGTAGTTTATTTTGGTATGTATAATGTTCCCAAGTTAAGTGAATTTCATCTTCTCAACCAGTTTTTTTTTCTTTTCTTTTGAAGTTTGACATGTTTTTTATGTAACACATACACACAAACACACATAAAATATGCTGACATATATATTTATATTGTTCTGTTACAGAAAAAAAATAGATTTTATTTGAAGATCCATTTCCCAACAGTCTGAATCTAGCCTTTTGCATCAAGGAAATCAGTACAATTTATAAGTGAATCAGTTGTAACAAAATTTAGACATTATGGTGCTCGAATCAATGTAGCAAGAATTCCAAAGCAAGATTTCTATCACAAAATCTCTTGTTACCTCTTGCAAATTATTACCTTATTCCTCAATAACTCTGTCATCTACTTTCTCCCTATGGAATTAGCCTCATCCTTTCCTCAAGTTTTATTTGGATTCTATTATCATAGAGTTGAGAGTATTTAAATTCTTATTATAAGCTAAATCACCACTGAACATACAGGGGACCAGAGCAGAATAACATTATTGAAAACAAAAAAATTTGCTCAGACTGCAGAATACTGAGCTATTAGTGAAAAGAAAGTCTTCATTCTTGAGCCATCCATTGTGATTCCCTAGAATATTTATTTATTAGTAAAAGATATGGAACAAATAAAACCATGAGGCAGCAATAGGCAGGTTGTTGTTCTGAACATGAGCTAACACAAGAAGTCTAAACCAGTGCCTGTAAGTGTTGAGTAAATTGTTCTGACTCTTCATCTTACCTTCTTTGATCCTTCATTTTCTTCCAGCCATTGTCTTGTGGCCCAAGGGACACACTTCATGACTTTGTGTATTATCTTAAATGAGAACAACCTTAAAATTTGTATGGCATTAACATTTTATGCCTGAAGTATAGTAGCAAAAGTATATAGCACTATTTTAGTATGGCTAAGGTATTCTTGCATCGAAATTTATTTATTTATTTCTTGTTCATGTATGTGTGTGTATGCGTTGATGCCTTGAGTTGATTTCTGTCTTCCAACCTGAAACATTCAATTACTTTTATTTTCAGACCTTTTAGAAACCTAAAATTAATAGTTTTTATTCCAGTTATGTGGATATCCTTAGCCTCAAAAAGTAAGACACTGATTTTGAATTTGGAACATTAAATTTATAACTTAGTGCCTTAAAGGACAAAAGAAAACAACTTAAAAAAAGAAGAAAGAAAGCAAAAATTCCCAGTTTTCAATCAGTTTCTTTTTTCACACTGACTTTCATACATCTGTCCTTATTTTCCCAACAAATATTGCTTATGTTGGCAGCTATACTTGGTTCATATACTCTTCAGAAAAGTGGGTGTGAATTAAAATAGCCCACACAATAGTTTAGAGGAAAATGACACTTTTTAAAAAAAATTTCAGTTTCTGTAAGAGGAGCTGTGGTTTGTTAAGGAGGATGTATTCCTGACCTCTGTAAGTTCCAGGTCTTATAAATATACAAGTGGTTACCTTGTTAACATCTTCTTTCAAAGTGATGAGAGAAACATGTTAAAGGGGAAATTTGAGATAGCAGAGAAGAGAGTAAAAAGGAAATGCTAAATGAGAAAAAATTACAGAAAGTAGGCTTCCTTGGTTGAAAATAAGCTAAAATGAACAGTGAGGGCAAGACAAGAAGCTACACTCAATGAATTAGACTCTTCACAATTCTACAAAGAATACGGAATGAACATGGATGGACATATATTAATGGCCATAAATCAGTTTAGCATGATATAGAGCCACATTCTTCTAGGGAATAACTTTAAGCAAATATTAAAAAGTGAATAGTGTGAGTTCCCAATTATGTGTGAGTTCTCATTGTGTGGATATTAGATATAAGGCAGGGACACTGGACATTTTGCCATTTTACTACACATGATGGAATATCCTGGAATAAGGGGCACTGGGATCCAGTTCTGTATTTTCTCCTGGATCCTCTCATGGCAGCTGAACTATAGAGGGAGGTGAACTTCCTAGACTTCAGAAAAGTGCTGTCTTCTTAAAATTCCTGAGGAAATACAAATAAAGATGAAAAGAAGAAACTAAAAATAGGAAAGCGTATTATACTGGCTAGTGATTTCAAAGAGAGGCTTTTAGGCTTTTTAAGTGTTACATATAAGTAAGATGTAAATTGATTTGATCTAGATATAGTCACTGGTATAGAATAGTAGGAACCCGTACATAGACCAAGAGGCAGTCATACAAACAGAACAGGTGGGTAGTGCAGGGTGAAAATCAGCAAAGTTGTGTGTCAGGGTTGTATCCTTTCACCATAGTTATTCAGTCTGTATGCTGAGCAAATAATGTGAGAAGCTGGACTGTATGAAGAAGAACGCAGCACCAGGTTTGGAGGAAGGCTCATTAACAACCTGCAATATGCAGATGACACAACATTGCTTGCTGAAAGTGAAGAGGACTTGAAGTATTTACTGATTAAAAGATGAAAGACTACAGCCTTCGTAGGGGTTACACCTCAACATGAAACAAAAATCCTCACAACTGGACCAAGAAGCAACATCATGATAAACGGAGAAAACACTGAAGTTGTTAAGGATTTCATTTTACTTGGATCCACAGTCAATGCCCATGCAAGCAGCAGTCAAGAAATCAAACGACATATTGCACTGGGCAACTCTGCTGCAAAAGACCTATTTAAAGTGTTAAAAAGCAAAAATGTCACCTTGAGGACTAAGATGCGCCTGACCCAAGCCATGATATTTTCAATCACCTCGTATGCACGCAAAAACTGGACAATGAATAAGGAAGACCGAAGAAGAATTGATGCATTTGAATTATGGTGTTGACGAAGAATAGTGAATATACCATGCACTTCCAGAAGAACAAACAAATATGTCTTAGAAGAATTACAGCAGCCAGAATCCTTAGAAGCAAGGGTAGTAAGACTTTGTCTCACTTATTTGGGACATTTATCAGGAGGGATGAGTCTCTGAAGAAGGACATCATGTTTGGTAAAGCAGAAGGTCAGCGATAAAGAGGAAGACCCTCAATGAGATTGACTGACACAGTGACTGTAACAATAGGGTCAAGCACAGCAATGGTTGTGAAGATGGACCAGGATGGGGCAGTGTTTTGTTCTGGTGTACATAGTGTTGCTATGAGTTAGAACCAACTCGGTGACACCTAACAACATGGAATGGTAACAGTGAAACAAAAAATGAAGTCTAATAACCTATTGGACTGAAAATATAACCCAAATTGACTTGTCTGTTGATTAGTGACATCTAACTTTCCAGAGTACAAGGAGGAAGGATATACATGTGACATTTTTGAGAAACTTGACCAAACATTAAGAATTTGAGAAGTTAGTAAAAATTGTATTCTAGGCTGCAAGAGTCTTACCCACATCCTGGGGAAAGTGGCTGATTCTTGTAGCAGTGGTAGTGGGATAAGAATGGTGCTATTGAGGGAGTCTGGAAGCCAGATGTTTTTTCCCCGAAGGCCACGTTTATAGAAAGCCATTTTTCTATTCTGGAATGCCCCCTGTCCTCTGCACCCTGGCCTTTTTTGAACTTAAGGAGCATAGATACATCTCTTCCATTTTCCATGAAGTCTATACTAGATATTTGAGTTCTAGCTGTACCATTTATTTTGAATTGTAAAAAAGTTTTAAAAGGAAGCTTTATTAGCATTCAGAGTCTTCTTTTCTGATGAAAGGAGTGTACAGAGTACACGAGTTTCCCCATGAACTCTTTGATCATCTCAGTTGTTATTGTAATGCCTCCCTGTGGGCCATCATTCTCAGAGTAAAAGGAACACTAACCTCCCTGTTCAGACCCTGCTTAGAGGGTGAGTTGACCATTTACATGTAGCACAACTGCAGGGAGACAGAAAATAAAGCTTTCTGCTATTTTTTGGCTTCTCATTTGGAAGTTTCTAGTCAGAAGTGAGATTAAAAAGGGTTAGTGTGCATATCTGGTTTCACAGAAGACTGTGTATAAATGATGGTTAAGATTTCTGAAATTAACACATGCTCCAGGAAAGGGTGTTTTGAATTTTTTATTTATGTATATGAAACACAAAGGTACAAAAATTATAGGTTTGTATTTAATAAAATGCTTTTACTGAAAAGGAATAAAATTACACAAAATCAGAACCAACCTAGAATATCTTCAGCACCTGATTGCTATTAAGAATATCAAATAGGTAAAATACATTTTTGTGGTAGTGCGTAATTATATTCATATTAATGTTAATAATAATAAGTATTATTTAAATGGTTTATTATGTGCCTAGTATTCTACATGTATTACCTTGTATAATCTTCATAAGAAATGTATGAAGTCTGCTCTTTTACCTCCATTTTATAGATGTAATTTATCTGAAGTCACGTAACTTCTTAGGGCTAGACAGAGGTTTCAAATGCAGTTTTATCTCAGCTTAAAAAAAAAAAAATTCCTTCCTAAAAGTGCTCTAAAAAATAAAATCTATTAAAAAAATAAGAAAAAACTATTCCTTTATCCTCTATATACTAGACTGTGTGATATTTCCTCTAAGCCAAACTTTCCTTTGGCTAATTTTGAGAATAGAACGTAGAGAGATGTAGAAATATTTGTCAAAGTCTCCCCTGCTTCTGGCCATTGCTTTATTCTGGAGAAAAAGGATAAACTTCGTTAGATGTTACTAACCCTGAATGGCAGTAAGAGAGATGAAATGGGGATGAGGAAAGAAAAATGACCAGACTTCACAGAGGAAAGAGTTCTTAGGGGAAAGAGACCGTAGCTGGACTTGGCTGTTGTTGCCCTGGTGGCTCATGCCAGTGCTTTTGGGAAAGCCTGTGGCAGGCACCTCTGCTTATTTGAAGCTCTCCATATCAAGGGCGGACCTCAGTCCTACTAGGATTTGGTTAGTTCTGCTAGTGCCAGAATGAACAGTTGTGTTCTACTTCCAACTGATTATTGCTGGGATCGAGCTCTCTGATAGAAGAGTCAAGAGACATATTTAGGCTTCCAGCCAAAGTTCCAAAGTTGGCTGGCGTGCTGGAAGAGCTCTATGGACTCAATATACTTAATACGATTTAGAAATGATGCCTGAATGAAACAAAAACTGATACTTTATAAAAAGAGTGCTTTTGGAGAGATAGCGTCTTTGACCTACCATGGATCCCCTCAAGACCCCTGCCCTTTAGCTGCTGGACCCTCAAGTATTACAGAAGCAGAAATAAATGATAATCTGTGCTCTCTTCCTAAGAGAGCAGTCTTTGTCCGAGTAGTCACTTTAAATACCCAGGCCAGAGATGAGCAATTTCTGGCCCTCAAACCAAATTTAGCCACAAATGTAGTTTGTGTGGCTCTTACTATGATAGCTTACATAGAAATTGAGATTTCAAGCTTTGGAAAATTCCTAAGATCAGACAAAACTAGGCCTCTTTGGACACAGCATAAGTTTTCCAGTTTGCTCAGTGCCTAACACTCCTCTGAGATACTGAGGCTCCATTTATTTTTATTATTACACTTCTACTGTGGAGAGCTGCTGGTGCAGTGGTTAAGAGCTATGGCTGCTAACCAAGAGGTTGGCAGTTCAGGTCCACCAGCCACTCCTTGGAAACCCTATGGGGCAGTTCTACTCTATCCTATAGGGTCACTATTAGATGGATTGACTCAACAGCAACGGGTTTTTTTTTTTTTTTTTTTTTGGTTTGTATGTATTTAAATTGAAGATACTTATAGGTATCTTGTTCATAACCACACACAATAGAAAGTGAACCCTTATGTTGCTAGGTGTTATCTGTTTTTGAGTCAGCCCCTGACTCATGGTGACCCCATGCACAACGGAACAAAACTGTCCAGTCCTGTTCCATCCCCATGATCGGTTGCAGATCGGACTGATGTGATCCTATGATCCACAGGGTTTTCAATGGCTGATTTTCAGGAATAGATTGCCAGACCTTTCTTCCTAGTCTGTCTTAGTCTGGAAGCTCCACTGAAACCTGTTTAGCATGTTGCTATTTTATCCAGATTAACAGGAAAAATAGTCACTTGTGTCTCTTTTACTTTTTTTTTAAAGAAAAGATTCAAAATTATAGTTTTTTTTTTAAATTACTCATTATTTGCATGTTTCAATTTTATTTCCTTTTCTGTAAAAAAATAAACAGTTACTTTAGTGGACCTGGCACATTTGAATCCCAGTCTATCAACATCTCATGCATTTAAACTCCTCTGGGCTCTGGAGATAATTCTAAATAGCTCAGTTCAAAACAAAACTCATAAAAAGGCAGATCTAAAGATGAAAACCTATTGATGAATGAATGATTGAAGAGTAGCATTTATTTGTTACTACCTGTCTTAGTTATCTAGTGCTGCTATAACAGAAATACCATAAGTGGATGGCTTTAACAAAGAGAAATTTACTCTTTCACAGTCTAGGAGGCTGGAAGTCTGAATTCAGGCCCTCTTTCTCTCTCTCTCGGCTCTGGGGGAAGGTCCTTGTCCTCAATCTTCACCTTGTCTAGGAGCATTTCAGTGCAAGAAACCCAGGTCCAAAAGATGCATGCTTCTGGCTCTTCTTGCTTGGTGGTATGAGGTCCCCTTGTCTCTCTGCTCACTTCTCTCTTTTATATCTCAAAAGAGATGATTTAAGATACAACCTAATCTTTTAGATTGTGTCCTGCCTCATTAACATAACTGCCACTAATCCCATCCCATTAACATCATAGAGATAGGATTTGCAACACATAGGAAAATCACATCAGATGACACAATGGTGGACAGTCACACAATACTGGGAATCATGGACTTGCCAAGTTGACACACATTCTGGGGGGGACACAGTTCAATCCGCAGCACTACTCATTTCAGTCAAATGGTCAGAATTCTTAAACAAAATAAAACAGAAACAAAATCACCAAAGCATTGTATTGTTTAAGTCTGATGAGTTCAGGAATGTCGTTCATACAGGCCACTCCTGGAGTAGTTTTATTTAGGTAATAGACAGGGTAGGTGTAGCTGGAAGACTAATATAACAATTTTTGATTTATCTGAAAACAGATGTTTCAGGCTTCTTTATTGGCTACTGAATAATTCTCAGGTAGATTAGATTTGAAAATGATCAGATGAATAATATCTCCATGAAGCAATCCAATCACTCATCATTTGTCACCCCTTCAGTGGGGCCGTTTCAGTACCTGTAGGTACATGGTGTGTACAGGTTTCACTTTATGAAATGCAATGACTCGTGCTGGTTTGCTATTTACCCGGAAGCTTTAGACCTGCTGACTGTCTTCAAGGAGCTGACGGAGTATGACTGCGGTAATAAAAGCCACTTTGCAGGGTGATAAGACCATTTTAATTAGTTTTATTAACTTATTAGCATTAATATTGTAAATGTTAGTATAATGATACAATTAAACATGATTTTTGCATAGAAAAGTCTGCCCATGAAAATGGCCTAATTTCTTCCTTACCTCCACCCTGAGAGGTGAGTAGACAGATGAGGAGATAGAGTGTCTGAGAGTTTATGACTTACTCAATGTCATATAACCAGAGAACAAAGAATCTGGACTACAACTGAGGAATTCTGACTGATCTCAGGGTCTTTCTATGACATCTTGTTGGATAAGAACTGTTGTTGTTGTATGCCATTGAGTCAATTCCAACTCATAGTGACCCTATCTGACAGAGTAGAACTGCCCCATAGGGCTTCCTAGGCTGTAATCTTTACGGGAACAGATCGCCAGGTCTTTTCTCCTGAGGAACCACTGGTGGGTTCAAATTGCCAACCTTTTGGTTAGCTGCCAAGCACTTAACCATTGCGCCACCAGGGCTCCTAGGGAACAGAAAATGCTCTGGTCTATTGGTAAGAAAAGAGCTATATGTAGCTCAGTATATAACTTTTTTGTTGTTGTTGACATCTATGCTTTTTTTAGTATATAGACTTAATGAAGTACAAAGTGTCATTGTTTTTACATTATCAGTAGTAGGGATCTGCAAATTGAGCTGACAGAATATTTCAGTTTTAATAGAGATTTTCTCTGTTTTTATTGGGAGAGAGTCTAAGAGTTTCTCTGATAAAATGGACAACTGCTCACTTCTGGGAAACAATGACAACTCACAATCAAGCCTGATAAGAAATCAGAAAAGAAGTGAGTTATTTTGAGCAAAGATGCCAAGAACTAGTAAGGTAGAGATGAGGCTACGCAGAAAGAGTACAAGATGTGTGTGTTTGAAACACAGTGGCCCCAGCTTTAAAACCAAAAGACAGACGTGTCAGTATCAGTACAGGGAGATAAAGCTGTTCACTTTGAGCAGAAAACCAAGAGACTGAGTGATAAAATTAAACCATCCTTAAAGGAAGTGATTAAAATAACCACTACAGAACAGTAAAGTCTAAATCTAGTTTGTTTGTTTTTTCCTTTCCAGTGATATTTGACATTATTGAAAACTTGCATCAGTATTTTCTAAAACTGTAGATCTCTTGGGTTGAGCAATAAAGAAACATGGCAGTGGGTTTTCAAAGAGAGGTGCCATTGTGCAGGAGAGCAAGTCAGTAGCCCACGAAAAGAAATGGAGCTAATGGGGTATGATGTAAGCTACCAGAGGGTTCTCATGAAGTAATTGTGAGTGCTTCATGTTTCAAAGGAAACCCTGGTGGTGCAGTGGTTAAGCATTCAGCTGCTAACCAAAAGGTTGGCAGTTTGGATCCACCGTCTGCTCCTTGGAAACCCTATGGGGCAGTTCTATTCTGTCCTATAGGGTCGCTATGAGTCAGAATCGACTTGACGGCAATAGGTAAATAAAATATAGATTTTTTTTTCACGCATGCTTTCCTAAACTCTCCTGGATTACTAGAGGCATGTGGTATGAATACAGACAAATTATGATAAAAGCCGTACAGGAGCAAGGGGATACCAAAGTCTGGCAAGACACCACATTTTCAGACAATCTATGTCTTCCATTATGAAAACACAATTTTCACCAATAAGAGTAAATGATCACTTGTAGCATTTTGCTAATTATTAAGCCCCTGCCTCTTTTCTTTGCTGGGTGGATATTGAGAGTGTTAGAATAATGCGATAATTCTGCCATTCTAACTACTCTAAATGGAGCTCAGTCTCTGAGTCTGAGCACCACCGTTAATAGAGATGAACAGGTCTTAGAAGTGGCTTAGCACAGAGCCATTCAATACTTTAAAGGTTTCAATGATATAACTGGGATCATTCAGAAGAAAAGGATAAAGGTTTTTCTAAAATATATAATAGTCATCTACATGAATAGTAGTACACAAAGACGAATTTCCACTGATTTTCATTTTCCCTGAGGATAAGCATGGTTTTATATTTAGCTTCAGGAGTATGGATGAGTTATCTGTAAAGGCTTATAATAGGGTCTCATTTTGCATTTAGAAATCTCTAAAGAGAAATGTGAAATTTGTCGTGCCTTTGGTTAGTCTTGGCATGGGAAGGAAGTAAGTAGGTTGACAAGTAATGTTTACTGGAAACTTAGGCACTAGATGCAGAAAGAGACCTGTCCCCAGCCTGGCCATCTTCATAGCAACCTTGTAAGGTGGGTCCTCTGACCCTACTTTACTGAGGAGAGAACTGAAGTGGAAAGAAGTTAAATAATTTTCCCGTGTTTGCTCAACTAAGAGAACTGGAATTAAACTAGGCTTGTTTCATTCCGGAAACCCTGGTGGCATAGTAGTTAAGTGCTATAGCTGCTAACCAAAGGGTTGGCAGTTCAAATCTACCAGATGCCCCTTGGAAACTCTATGGGGCAGTTCTACCCTGTGCTATAGGGTCGCTATGAGTCAGAATTGACTTGATGGCAATGGGTTTGGTTTGTTTTCTGTTTTTTTTTTTTTTTTTTTTTTTGTTTGTTTCATTCAAAAGCTCCTGCTTTTTCTTCTTTCCCAGTCTGCTTCTTTCCATAAATGAGATGATTTGCAGGTGGTTGAAAGGTGATAATTGCACTTACAATTTTCTTTGCTTTCAAGTTTCAGATTTAATACTGCAGTGCCATGGCATAGTATACATACGCCTGTCCTTTCCTGCCTTCCTACGCTGGTCAAAGACGTGGTATAGGGATGGTACAAAGAAACCCCATTACCATTGAGTAGATTCTGACTCATAGCAATGCTATAGGACAGAGTTGAACTGCCCCATAGGGTTTCCAAGGAACAGCTAGTGGATTCAGACTTCTAACCTTTTGGTTAACAGCCTTGCTCTTAACCACTGTGCCACCGTAGAGCCCTTCGCCATGATACCCAAGACCAAGGTAGAAATAGGGAGAGATAGGCAGGGTGCCCAGCTATGTCTGTTCCCCCATCTATGGCTCCAGCCTGACACAAGCCACCAGCTGAAAAGTAACTTGAACCCCCATTTGGTGAAAACACTGCACATTACACTTAGCAACCCATCTGTGGAGAGTGAAATCACTATCCAAAGCCGGGAAGCGGGGAGAGGACGTAGTGAGGAGAGAGATGTTGGATTTGCTGAAAGGAATATTTTTCTGGATTTTTTCTCCCTAAATTGGAGGAACGCTTTGTGAGAGGAGAAAATATTCAAGTAAATATGGTATTGTGGTGAGAGTCTGTAATATGAGCCTTGTGTCTCAAGGGTTGGTTCTTACTCTTATGGCCCCTGGGCAAGAATTAACCCATGCATATCCCAAGTTATACTCTCTCAGGCTTGGTTTGGATCCCAGGCAGAGGGCTTTTTCACTATTCTTCTGCCTCCTTTTCACCTGCCTGTGTGCCACTGCACTAAGGCAAATGCTCTTCCCAGGTACTGTCTGTGTGCACGTCTGTAGGAGGCCAGCTCTAGGGAATAGCCTAGAGCAGAACCAAGTATACATTCGAACATTTGAATTAATCTAACCAGTATCAATAAAGAACAGCCTCAAGTTTCCAGATGTGGTCCAAATCAACCCACTTAGCGAGTGTGAATTGAAGCCCAGGGTTTAATGATTAATTAGCAGAAAGCCAAAGTGATAGCTGTGAAGTTAGCCCCAGTCACTGAAGTCCGAAGCGGTATGTGTATAAGTCATACATTAGAGCTGGGATCCCCGGGCAGTCAAGACTTTCATGAGCTGCAAATGTGGTCAGTGGAAATGAACTCTCAATTCAGCCCGGCAGCACGTGACTTCCTATTTCTGTAAGGTACTTCCAAGAGACTTCCTCTGTAAAAATCAGCTCTAGTCCCAGGAGGTTTCATACAGCGCCTTAGCGAAGTTTACTTCCAACCCGGGACCAAAGTTTTCTCTGAGATGTTATTAGTTTCTTTTCTTTCTCTTTCCTCTGCCATTGCCAGCATGCAAGGATCTTGTGGCTCCTGTCCGTGATCGGAAGCTGAATACACTGGTGCAGATCTCAGTAATCCACCCTGCAGAGCAGAGTCTGACAAGATATTCAAGCACGGAAATTGTGGAGGTGAGCACTCATGCTGTGTGTCTGTGTTACTGACTCTCTCTGTCTGTCTCTAGTTTTTAACAAGCAGCTGAAGTAAGTTAGGTCATGGTCTGTAGCAATGTTATGTGATCATCCTCTGTCATTAAGGAAAGCATACCTGAGATTGTTAAGCATGCATTGGTAACGTACCAGAAAAAACAAATAGGAAGCATTTGCCTGTTACAAAAGGACTTATTTTTCTTCTGTAGGTAGAAAGAAAAGTTGCCACTTTGAATCCCCAAATAGAGCAAGGAATAGAGGCAAAAATAAAACATCAATTTTAAATTAAATGTTATAACTATTTCTTTTGGGGAAAAAAGAAAGTTGTAAAGTTTGTAAAGATGTAAAGTTTTGAACATGTTAAGTGCTTTTACCTTTTTTATTTTTTCCTGTAGTTTTCAGTCTGTGGAAACTGTATTCTGTGCTGTTGGTGTGTGTCTTTTTAACAAACAGCATTTTCCAAAGAAAAGTAGACGATTAATTTGAGAAACTGTAATGTTTCTAGGCAAAGGTGTGAATATTACTTATCAGATGAGTGATTTCCTATTTACATTTATTGTTACTAGTATAACATTCAGATGTGTTAGGAGGAAACTTGTTGTGTTGGATCACATTCAAAAGAGTAAGCGTTTCCCTTTTGATTATTTTGCTCTGATCACATATATTTCACAACCTTAGTGAATGAGAGGTGCTTATTTGAACATCTGGGGCTGAAGAAAGTGCTCTCTGAACTCAAGATTTGCTTGTTTTTCTTAAACTTGTGAGGTGCGTCTGTTTTGAATGAGGAGCTTCTACTAACCAACCCAGACACGGCTTGCTCAGTGCCAACCGCCTGCCTTGATGCAGTTGGTGGAATAAATGATTCAGGCTGAACTTGACTCATTTCTATAATGGGAAATGACCCAGATACTGCATGTAGCCCTGAATCTGCCCTTTGGAAAATTTAGGTTTCAATGCTGGTACAATTCGTAGTTAATGCTGCAGTTGAGTTAACAAAAATAGTCCTATTCATATGAAAAAACCTTGCCTAAAATTGCAAAATTGTTAATTCATTTTATATGAATAAGATTTTCAAGTATTATTCCAAGGGAAATATTTTTTTTTAAATATTGCCTAACACTTAGAAGCTATTTATTTTGCTACAGTTCAGAATCTTATATTTGTACATATATTGCTATTTTTGACTTTTATTCACTGCCTGTTTCAGAGTCTGATGCAGTGCTGAGCAAAAAGTAGTATTTGTTGAATAAAGGAATGAATGAATGAATGAATAGCTCGGGCTTTCAGAAACGTCCATAGGCAACTGGTTTGTAGAATTCTAGCAGACGTTCCTATGATATCCACAATATATATATTTATGTATATAAATAAAATTTAATGTTGAATGTCAGCTCTCTAAAAATGAATTCTGAGGCATTGAAGTATCCTGTGCACTGCATTCTAAACCAGAAATTTAATAGCCCCAAATCCATCCTATTTAGAGTTTCTTTCATTAGTTTTCAAGTTGGTCTGGGAAGAAATCACATCTGACCATCTAAAAACAAATGGACACTATCAGAGCATGACTTTCAAATTCAATCATGATAGAATGGAAATAAATGGACAACATAAGATTACCAATAGCCCTGTATGAGAAAATATCTTCATTTTAATTTGATCAGTCAATAGCTTAGATTATTTGCATAAATTACAGATTGTATCCATTCGATGTATTCTAAATGGACGACAACAGACTCCTAAGAAGAGTTCTGCCATATAATGAAAATAAATTGGTTTTCAAGACACGCTATTAGCAGCTCTGACAACGGTGCAGGGCCATTTCCTATCAATGGCTACATCAGTAGTTTGGGGCCCAGGGCCCTGTTGTTACCCGTGAGCATCATTTATTTGGCAATGCAGATCTCTCTTCTAATAGAACTATTTCCTAGAAAAATAAACAGGCACAGACACACTCTGCGTGCTCATGTGTCACTGCATGCTGCCGACGGCAGTTGCTGCCTTATTGAATCAAAGCTGTCTGCTTGTGGTGTTACAGGGAACAAGAGACCCACTGTTCCTGACTGGTGTCACATTCCCATCTGAGTACCCCATCTATGAAGAGACCAAAATAAAACTAACAGTCTATGATGTCAAGGATAAGTCCCATGACACTGTAAGTACTTGTACTTATTTCTCTCTTTGGGAAAAGAAGTTATGTTTTTCCAAACTATTGAATTAGTGTTATAACTGGTTTTTCTCCAAGAGGGTATTTGGCTGTGGTTATGCTTATCTTATGTTTATCATTTGCTATGTATTTCAAAATCATTTGGCTTAGTGCCAAATTAGCAATTGGTTAGGGGCGAAAGCTTTCAGAACAGATTTTTCTCTTTTTCAGGAAGGCTGGCTTGATCTCTAGATTTACGTTTGTTTTAAGCTGAAGGAGTAATATTGTGGACAGAAAGCAAGTGGAATAGATTAAATAATGTTTCAAAACTTTCTAGATATTGTAATTATTCTAACATAAGACATGAACAAAGTGCTTAACTCTCACAATTTGCTGTTTTTCATATTGTGGAGAAAGAAACTCCCTCTGTTCTTCCTGACACTCTTTCTGGCACCAAAGCAAATAGAGGAGGTAACTGGAAGCCCTTATCAGGAGCTTTAAGTGGCCTGTTTACAAGAAGGCCATGTAAAGGCCTAAAGGTCCTTTATCCTGGCTTCTTCAATGTTTCTGCTTGGTCTCAATTTTCCTTCACTTGAACCATACCTCTGGGTTAAACACTTAAATACCCAGGAGGTCTCCCTAGAAGCCACTTGTAAACTCCTGGGGAGAAGAAAATGCTGTTGGGAAGGAATTGAGAAGGGGAGGTAGCCCTTTTCCTTTAAATCGCTCCAATTAGTGTGCGGTTTTTGTCTGTTTTCAAGGCAAGGCGAGCTAGGGGCATCCCAACGGTCAATAGCGAAACCTGAGGCGGTGTTCAGTGACAGATTCTGAAGTAGAGTTATGAAAATTTTTAATAAAGATTTTATTTAGGAGTAAACCAAATTGCTGCAGCGAGAAAGCCTGGCATTCAAATGGAGATACCAAACACTTTGATTTGGGAAAGACAGTAGTCTCCTTATATAAGAGGCTTTGAGGAAGTTAGTTGGGAAAAAGGAATAGGTTCTGGTAAGTTGTCATTTAAGCAATGGCGGTTCCTTTTGAAGCAGGGCAAATTTGTGATTGGGCCACGCATCCTTTCTTTTGTTTGTAATAGACACAAGGTTTTTGGCTTTGCTATGATCAAGTTTCCAGAGAATTTGAGTTTGGAAAATAGCTGTTAAGCCAAGTTTTTAGGTGGAAGCACCTGGGGCTGGTCTAAACTGAGTATGGTCATTTCTGGTTGATAAAAGGAAACCTTCAATCTAGGTGGGCGGAAAGGTTCTCTAGTATGTTCTGGATGCAGCTAAGGGGTGCTGCCAGACCTCGACAATCACGCAGTGCCTCATCTAGGAGAAGTGTAGCTTTATACTCTCCCCTCACTTAGGCATCTCTGTCTTGCTCATGATTCTTTCTCTGCTCTCCATTCTTTTTCATAAATCATATAACACAGACAGAGGAAATTTATATTCAGTTTGGTGGTGGAGTAGAGAAAAAAATCTTAATGTATTGAAGTGATTTCTACTCGTCTTAGTCCTAGAAAAATTCAATTCTTTAAAATTACAGAACAAATACCCAATTAAATGCACAGTCTATATGTGGAAAAGAAACCATTATGGCAGTCTGGTATAGTTTTTAAGAACGTAGACTGTAGAGTGAGCCAGACTGTTTCCTGTCCCACTTACTATCTCTGCAGCTCTGGGTGAGTTAATTCTATGCATCTAGGTCCTCATAATATGTGCCTTCTGGGATTGTAGTGAGGACTAAAGGAGTTAATTGTTGTAAATGTTTAGAAGACTAACTGCTACAGAGTAATTAATAAGTTGCTGTTGCTATTGTTGTTGCTGCTGTTGTTTTGGTTATTGCTCATTGTTGTTGTTAGTTGCCCTCAAGTCCGCTCCAACTCAGGGTGACCTTACCTATATAACAGAACAAAATGTTGCTTTGTCTTGCACCGTCTTCATGATCTTTGATATGTTTGAATCCATCGTTGCAGCTATTGTGCAGTGCCTTCCAACCTAGGGGGGTCATCTTCTAGCACTATATCAGACAATACTCTGTTGTGATCTATGAGGTTTTCATTAGATGATTTTCAGAAGTAGATCACCAGGTCTTTCTTCCTAGTCTATCTTAGTCTAGAAGCTTTGCTAAAATCCATCTACCATGTGTGACCCTGCTAGTATTTGAAATGCAGGTGGCATAGCTTCCAGCAACACACAAGCCACCACAATATGACAAACTGAGTCTCATACCCTCATAAATAATAAAAATCAAATAAGGAAATATTAATAAAAATATTTTTCTGTATTTACTAACTTTTTTTTTTTTCTCAAGTTGTCCTACATTTGTTATTTCTGATTTCTTTGAGGAAGAATGGATGATGAAAACATTTTGAATAAGCGACAAAAAATTGGGGATAAAATTGACAACTAAAATGTATTTATTTGGGAGTTTTGTCTTTTTCTTTCCATTTTCCCTTGACTTCTGAGGTAACATGGAAAAGGAGTGGACTGTGACTGTGGTTGTCCAGACCAGACTTGATTAACTATACACAAAGCCCATGACACCCGGCTCACCCACTGCATCCTTTTTTATTTTTCTGCCTTCTGCCAGAGTAGAGAGAGAAATGGTGGGAAAGGGGAAAGAATCGTAAAGTGGAGAGATATGATTCAGATGGGTGAGAGGGGTGATACAACTACACAGAGAAGTAATCAACAGAGAAATGATCGAGATGACAAGGAAAGTAAAGCAGAAGTGATGGAGTTTTATGTTCTTCAAAGTACATGATTAAATTTAATCTTCGTAAAAACCCAAGGCATAGACAGGACAGAATGGAGAGGAGTCAGACTCATAGAAAGACTATGCTACAGAAATGAAAATGTAGCCCCAAATCTCTTGTATTTTTTTAAGTACTTAGAAATATCAAAATTATAAATATTAAATACCGAGGGTGTTACCACCTCCTTCAATCTCCTTCGTTCAAAATGTGTATGTATATTAATGCTCTAGGAATAAAACAATCAGTTTACTCATTAATTGTGCTTTTTGTTGGTTTCTATTCTGGAAACTAATTATTTGGGATCTTTTAAAGATTTTCTTCCTTGATCAGAGGTGTTATCACATAAAAGTATTGGATAAACTAGAATCCCTGCTGTGAAATAAAACTTGTTAAATGTGAACACACTTAAAGGCAACCAGCTTTCATTTACTAAGTTCTGTTAATTAAGGTATAACCTCTTCCTTAAAATAACTAACAATTAGCTCTGGTGATGGAAGTGTAAATAGAAACACAGTTCATTAATACGCTAATAGTCCCCACAGACACGTAGTTATTATCTTGGCACATTTTCTCTAATGAGTTTTTTTTGTTTTTTGTTTTGGAGGAGGGGAACAAGTGGTTTAAAGTATGGTTTATAATTATGAGCACTTAACAACCTAAATGTTTTAGGATCACAGTGCTTCTAAGGCATAAAGCTGAGATTATTAATATTTATATGTTTCAGAAAATTACTATGTGTATGTATTTAAAAGTCATTTAAATATTTGGTCCAGGGAAACCATTGATCATGTGAGGCTGACGCAGGGCAATCAGATCTTCTATGCTGGCTGAATATCAATTAATTGAGCAAGACGAATAAGTTGTTTGGTTTTTCCTACTGAATTGATCATTACTTGGGTTTATCCAGTCATTTAAATTGGGTACATTGCCTTTTCATATCCATTTACATTCATATTAGTGTTAGATGTTCTTAAAGTGAAATGATTACCTTTCATCTGTGCCCTTGATCTAGCTCTTATCTCATTAACTACTTGTTGTTCTTGTTCTCCTCTACAAAACTGGACCTAAGATTGATTATCTTGCTTAGTAGCTGCAGCAGAAATGCAATTAATCATTGTAACAAGTGAGAAGCATCTAACTATTGATTCAGAATGACTAGTATTTCCTCCTACTTCATCCTTTGTCCTTACCGTTCATTGCAGTCAGTTTCCCTCTATGGCCAGGAGTAGATAATGCTTGGCAGATGGAGAGTGGCATATGAGAGTGGGCTTGGGTTATTGTTAGGATTAGAATGATCTTTTTATTATTTACCTCATCAGGGAGAAATTATCTATTTTCTCAGAATTGACTACTCTAACCTCTAGCTATTTGATGAAGACTTAAACTTGAAATTGAAGCCCATGGTGGGGGATGAAAGTCCAACTTCTAACAGTGAAGTTGATGTCTTCTAGATATATCCTGGCTGTATGCCCCCATTTTAAAACTACCGGAAATTGAAGCAACATCGTCAAAAGGGTCTTCAGCACATCACTGACAATGCTCAGCTCTAAGAAGTCAAGGCGAGACTCTCAATCTTTTGTATGTTTCAGCAGAAACTTCAGATCAAAGAGAAATTTTGGAAGGCAAAGAACATCACCATCAAAACTTTCTCTCTCTCCCCTTCCTTGCAACTGCTGCTTTAGAAAATTCCAAACGAGGCTCTTTCAACACCAAGCTGAGGGTATCCATCAAACCTATACACATATGATTAAGCCACAAAATTATTTTTGCTCATGATTGAAATCTGAGTTTCTGTACTATTTTGCAGCAGTGCACATTGACCCCATTTCTTTTGCTCTAAAGGTTAAAAAAAAAAAATGTTTACTGTATCCTCAACTTGTTAGGTGTTCAGATTATGGGATAGTTCTATATCCAGTAGACACTTAGCATTCTTCAGGTGAGGATATACATTCTAAGATACAAGATACAAGTTACTAGTAACCCTCCATTTGTACCTTTCAGAAAAGCGACCTTAGCAATATTAGGTGTAAATCTGTTGCATCAAGTGCATTATAGCCCAAGGCAGTTTAGTTCCTTAGACAGAAGTGTTCAATTCACTTGTTATACTTTTCAATGGAAACTAAAAGAAGTTTGCATTTAGTTTGCCTTGACTTCTCTTAATTTTCTACATTGGCTTCTTAGAAGTTTAAGTTTAATATACCCTTTGAGTTATACTTTTTCGAGCTTCCCTTCCTCTCTATCTGGAAGATATGGTGTTACATCTGGAAGATACATACAGTGGATAAGGAAAAAGACATTTAGCTTACTGATCACTAAGTATGTGCCAAGCTTTACATTTAGTTTTGTATGGTTTCTTCTTTAATCTCCAGAAAACTCCTTTGAGGGAACTATTATGATGTTCATTTTAAAAAAGAAATTGAGATTCAAAGAACACAAGCAGGGCAAGTCAGAGGAGTATTTTTTTCCAGGCTATGTGATGGTATACACATTATTGATAGGCTTTTCCCTCACTTCCACCTCCTAAATATATTTTTACTTCAACTAATACTTTAAAAGCATTCTTCATTTGGAGCTTACAAACTGATTAATTAAGAACAAAAAGTCATTATTCAAATATAGGAAAAAGCCCATGGCCAAATTTATTAAGCACTTAAATTAAGCATACATAAATAATATAACTAATTGCAGATGTCCAAATAAATTTTATAATGAAGATTTGAAATTTAATGGCCAACTATTGTTGATAAAAATATAGCTATTACTACCTGTTACAAATGACTAAATTTTTGTCTCATCCTTTTTCTTTTGTTTCTCTGGCCTCATTTTTGCCTTTCTTATGTGCCCTACAAGTTCCTCTCAACCTACCACATTTTTACACATATAACATATGCCTTCTATGTTTCTTTGCCAACCACAAACTACCCCCTCCATGAGGTATTTTCATAAGCACCTTGTCTTAGTTATCCAGTGCTACTGTAACAGAAATACCACAAGTGAATGCCTTCAACAAACAGAAGTCTATTCTCCCACAGTCCAGGAGACTAGAAATCCAGACTCTGGATGTCAGCTCCAGGGGAAGGCTTTCTCTCTCTGTCAGCTCTGGAGGAAGGTCCTTGTGATGCCTTGGTCTTACCTTGGTCTGGGAGCATCTCAGCGCAGGAACCTCAGGTCCAAAGGCCATGCTCTGCTCCTGGCACTGCTTTCTTGGTGGTATGAGGTCTCCCATGTCTCTCTGCTCACTTTCTTCTTTCATGTCTCAAAAGAGACTGGCTTAAAATGCTATCTAATCTTGTCAATTTCATCAATATAACTGCCACTAATCCATCTTATTACATCATAGTGATAGGATTTACAACACATGGGGAAATCACATCAGATGACAAAATGGTACACAATCACACAGTACTGGGAATCATGACCTAGCCAAGTTGACAGATATTTTTGGGGCACACAATTCAATCCATGACACCCTTCTATGCCAATTTTTTTTACGTTGATGTAAAAAAATTAACATAGTGCATTTACGAAAATACCTTGCAGAGGAGGGCACAGTTAGTAAACAAAGGTAGAAGGCACATGTTATTTGCATAAAAATACTGTAATCATTCATCTAGCTTTGCCTTTTGGAATGTGCCTATGCTGTGACATAATTTGCAGAGGGGTGAGTGGGCTACAAATTCCATATTGTAGTATCTCGGGGTTCTAAAATGTTGCTACCTTTCATAACTAAATTCACTTTCTTTCTGCTTGTTGGCAAGACTGGCATACATTTACCAAGAGCATAGTTCTTTTTCGTTGAGGTATAATTTATATACAATTTCTTTTTCATTGAAGTATAACTTACATACAAGTAAATGGACAGGTCTTAAGTGTTCAGTTTGATGAGTTTTACGGTTGCATATACCCATGTGACCAGCACCCAACACAAAATATAGAATATTTCCATCATGCCAGAAAGTTTCCTTATGCCTCTTTCCAGTCAATTGCCCCCTTACCCACCATGAGACCCTGAGAAAACTACATTCTCATGTCCATCAACATAGATATTTTTGCTTGTTGAAACTTATATGAATGAAATTATATAGTATGTACTTTTTTGTATCTGACTTCTTTTACTCAACATAATATTTCCTATTTCTTTTTTTTATTGTACTTTAGATGAAGGTTTACACAGCAAATTAGTTTCTCATTAAACAATTAATACACATATTGTTTTGTGACATTGGTTGCCAACCCCATGACATGTCAACATTCTCCCCTTCTCGACCTTGGGTTCCCCATTACCAGCTTTCCTGTCCACTCCTGCCTTCTCATATTTTCCCTCTGGGGTAGTGTGCCCATTTATTCTTGTTTTGTTTTATGGGATGGGCCTGTCTAATTTTTGGCTGAAAGGTAAACCTCAGGAGTGACTTCAGTACTAAGTTAAAAGGGTGTCCAGGGGCCATACTCTCAGGATTTCTCCAGTCTCTGTCAGACCAGCAAGTCTGGTCTTTTTTTGTGAGTTAGAATTTTGTTCTACATTTTTCTCCAGCTCTGTCCAGGACCCTCTATCGTGACCCCTGCCAGAGCAGTCGGTGGTGTAGTCAGGCACCATCTAGTTGTGCTGGACTCAGTCTGGTGGAGGCTGTGGTAGTTGTGGTCCATTAGTCTTTTGAACTAATCTTTCCTTGTGTCTTTGGTTTTCTTCATTCTCCCTTGCTCCAGATGGGTAAGACCAGTGGAGTATCTTAGATGGCTACTCACAAGCTTTAAGACCCCAGATGCTACTCACTAAAGTAGGATATAGAACATTTTCTTTGTAAACTATGTTATGCCAGTTGAGCTAGATGTCCTCCAAGACCATGGTCCCCAGCCCTCACCCCAGTAATTTGCTCCCTCAGGGAGTTTGGATGTGTCTATGAAGCTTCCATGTCCTTGCCTTGGTCAAGTTGTGCTGATTTCCCCAGTATTGTGTACCGTCTTACCCTTCATCATCAATGTAATGTTTTTGAGATTCATTCATGTTGCTGCATGAATCCATTCCTTTTTATAGCTGAGTACCATTCCATTGTAGTACTATACCGCAATTTGTTTATTCATTCTGTTAATCAATAGGCATTTAGATTGCTTTTGACAATGATGAAAAAAGCTTCTTTGAACTTTTGTATACAAGTCCTTGTGTGGACATATGTTTTTATTCTCTTGGGTAAATACCAAGGAGTATAATTGTTATGTCATAGGGTAGATGCATGTTTAACTTTCTAAGAAACTACCAAGTTTCCACAGTTAGTGTACAATTTCTTACTCCCATTAGTATGCATGAGAGTTCCAGTTACCCCATCAACATTTGGTATTGTCAGTCTTTTTCATTTAGCTAGTCTATTGAATATGAAATAGTATCTTATTATAGCTCTAATTTTTATTTTTCTGATGAAAAATTATGTACTTACTGACCATCCATGTAGCTTTTTTTTTTTTTAATAAAGTGCCCGTTCAAGGCTTTTGCCCATTTAAAAAATGTGGTTATTTCCTTTATATATCTAATAATACTTTATACATTTTGGGTAAAATTACTTTTTTCAAATATATGTGCTTCAAAATTTTCCATCTTTGGCTTGCCTAATCATTTTTTTTAATGATCTATTTTGTTGATTATAAATTTTTAATTTTGATGAAGCATTTATTGAATTTTTCATTGATGGTTAGCAATTTTTGTACCCTAAGTAATCTTCCTACCTAATGTCTTGAAGATATTCTCCAGTGTTTTCCTTCAAAACATTTTATGGTTCTAGCCTTTACATTTACATCTAGGGATCCATCTTAAACTAATTTTTGTGATAAGAATGAGGTAGGGGTCAAAGTTTTTTTTTTTTTTCCCCTCCTATACAGATATCTAGTTATTCCAACTCATTTGTTAATAATACTTTTTTCTCTATTCAATTCATTTAGTGTCTTGGCCAGAAAATCAATTGTCTGTATATAAGTGGGTCTATTTCTGGACACTTTATTCTTTTCCATTGATCTGTTTGTCTAGCCTTATTACAATAACATGTTTACTATAGTTTTATAGTAAATCCTGAAACCAGGTAGTTTAAATCCTCCATCTTTATTTTTTCGATCAAGATTTTTTTTTTTTTTTTTGAGAAGAGGCTATTCTAGATATTTTGTCTTTTCATAAAAGATTTAGAATAGCTTTTCAATTTGTTTCAAAAGCCTGTTGAGATTTTGATTGAGATTGTGTTGAATCAATAGATCAGTTTGGAGAGAATGAACATCTTAACACTATGGAGTATATTATCTGTAAATATGGTAGGCACATTATGCTATTTATATAGGCATTCTTTACATTTTCATCAGCAATGTGTTTTAGTGTTCAGTTTGCCAGTCAGTATTTTTTTTTTAGATTTATTTCTAGGTATTTGATTTTTTTATGCTAACATAAATGGTATTTTTAAAATTATAGTTTTCAGTTGCTATTTGCTAGAACATAGAAATGATTTTAATTTTTGTATATTGACCTTGTGTCCTGCAGGGTTGCTAAAGTCACATACTAGTTCTAGAAGTTGTTTTTTTTCCCCCTGAACACAAAGAGGTTTGTAAATACACAATCATGCCATCTACAAATAATGAAAAATTTATGTCTTTATTTCTGCGTTTTATTGCACTGGCTAGATAAGACTTTCAGTACAGTGTTGATAGAAGTGGTGATGGTGCAAATTCTGCTTTTATTCTCAGTCTTATGAGAAAAGTGTTCAGTATTTCACCATTAAATATCATGTTAACTGTAGGTTTTGCATAGATGCCTTTTATCAAATTGAGACTTTGCATTCTATCCTCAATTTTCTGTGACTTTTTACCATGAATGTTGTTGAATTTTGTCAAATGATTTTTTCCATCTATTGTGATGATTAAATGTTTTTTATCTCTATTCTGTTAATATGGTGAATGATGTGGATGAAAGAGTGAATAACTGAGTGGCTACAGATGGCTAAAAACCAAAAAAATAAACAAACCCTTTGCTGTTGTGTCGTTTCTGACTCATAACAACCCTATAGGACAGAGTAGAACTGCCCCATAGGGCTTTCAAGGAGCAGCTGGTGGATTTGAACTGCCATGCTTTTGGTTAGCAGCCTGATTTCTTAACCACTGCACCACCAGGGCTCCCTGCATGCCTAGATGTACTGATATAAAAACAGAGGAAGATTGTAGCTATGAGCGTGTCTGTGTTAATTCCCTTCTAGGCTCTTCTTTGTCATGCTGCCAGCTGCCCATCATCTCCTTTCTGGTCCATTTCTTTTTGCTCTGGCGTGTTCTTGGTATAGCCCAAGGGTGTCTCATGAAGTGTAGTGTAAAGACCATTTTTTTTAATTATCTTTTTTTTTTTTTGGCAGTGTCTGAACTCAGGTGTCTAAGGAGCCCTAAGTAAATACCTTTCTTCTACGTAGTTCTCATCATTTTCATTTGTAAAATGAAGGGGGTGAATTATCCTAAATTCCCCTAACACTAAGTGTAGTAATTATGACTTCTTCCTTACCCATCTGTCTTACTCATCAGTGCTGCTATAACAGAAATACCGCAAATGGATGGCTTTAACAAAGAGAAGTTTATTTCCTCACGGTAAAGTAGGCTAAAAGTCCAAATTCGGGGCATCAGCTCCAGGGAAAGCCTTTTTCTTTCTGACGGCCTTCTCATCAGTGTTACCCCGACTAGGAGCTTCTCCATGCAGGGACCCTGGGTCCAAAGGACACGTTCTGCTCCTGTCATCGCTTTCTCAGTGGTATGAGGTCCCCACTCCCCTCCTCTGCTCACTTCTCTCTTTTGTATCTCAAGAGATTGCCTCAGGACACAATCCAGTCTTGTAGATTGAGACCTGCCTCACTAACAGAACTGCCGCCCATCCTGCCTCATTAACATAGAGGCAGGATTTACAACATGGGAATATCACACAATACCGGGAATCGTGGCCTAGCCAAACTGATACACACATTTTTGGGAGGACCTCATACCACCAAGACAGCAGTGCCAGGAGCAGAGCGTGTCCCTTGGACCCAGGGTCCCTGCACAGAGAAGCTCCTAGTCCAGGGGAACATGGATGAGAAGGCCGACAGAGAGAGAAAGCCTTCCCCTGGAGCTGATGCCCCGAATTTGGACGTTTAGCCTACTTTACCGTGAGGAAATAAACTTCTCTTTGTTAAAGCCATCCACTTGTGGTATTTCTGTTACAGCAGCACTAGATGACTAAGACATCATCTGAAGTCATAATTTTCATGACAGCCTTGTTTGCTTTTCTACTCCTTCCTTCAAGGTTCTGTGCATTAGGGATTAGGGCTAGGGAAATGTTAAGAGGTTTGTGCACATTGGAAAATTTAGATCAGAAAATAAATAAGTTTGGGTTGTATGTGGACAAAAGTACATTGGGGACATTTCTGCATACCCAGATAACCTTAATTACTTACATGTCTGTTTCCTCTTTTTCTTCCTCCCCATTCTTATTCTCTGGTAATCACTAATTTTCTTTTGCCTTGATGGATTTACCTATTCTAGATATTTTATATAATTGGGATCATACAATATTAGTCATTCTGTGTTTGGCTTCTTTCACTCAGCATAATGTTTTCAAGCTTCATCCAGGTGGTGGCATGTATCAGAACTTCATTATTCTTTATGGCTGAATAATATTCCATTGTATGTATATACCACACTTTATTCATTCATCTGTTGATGGACACTTGGGTGATTTCCATATTTTGGCGATTGTGAATAATGCTACAATGAACACTTCTATACATGTATCTGTCTGAGTTACTGCTTTCAATTCTTTTGAGCATATATCTAGGAGTGGACTTGCTGGGCTATGTGGTAGCTCTGTGTTTAACTTTTTTAGGAATCACCAAATGGTTTTCTGTAGTGACTGCACCATTTTACGTTCACACCAGCAATGTATGAGAGTTCGGATTTCTCCACATGCTTGCCAACACTTGTTATTTTCTGGGTTTTTTTTTTTTGTTTGTTTGTTATAATAGCCATCCTAGTGGGGGTGAAGTGGTATCTCATTGTTGTTTTGGTCTGCATTTTCCTAGTGACTAATGATGTTGGGAGGAGCCCTGGTGGCACAGTGGCTAAGCTGCTATTCGGAAGGTTGGCTGTTCGAACCCACCAGCAGCTCCATCAGAGAAAGATGTGGCAGTCTGCTTCCGTAAAGATTTCAGCCTTGGAAACCCTACGGGGCAGTTCCACTTTGTCCTATAGGGTTGCTAGGAGTCAGAATTGACTTGATGGCAACAAGTATTTTTTTTTTTTTGGTTTTAATGATATTGAGTGTTTTTTTGTTTTGTTTTAATGTCTACCTTTTTCTTGACTCCTTCCATAGAGGGAAGAGTATTCACTGATATCTCTTCACTTTCCACAGGAAGATAATGATGTTTGAATGGAGAAAGACTAGACTCCTTGAGAGTGAAATAAGAAAATAAATGTACTCATGAAACAAAACAAGTATCTTAAAAAAGATTATGGCCATGGCTGAGTGGCTGCTTGACCATGTGGTAGCCACATCCTTATTTCGTGGAGACCAGCAAAACTGTAGTTTCAGTAATGTTATTAACCCTTTACAGTCTACTAATATGTGAGTTATAGAAAAAGTGTTTATTGTAAAGAACAATGCCTGAAATTAATGTTCTTTTTTTTCCCTATTAAAATAGAAATGTTTAAGTAGAGACGATTTCTATTCTCTTTTTAAAACTGGGCAATTTTATCATTACTAGCCCTGGTGACGCAGTGGTTAAGGGTTTGGCTGCTAACCAAAAGGTCAGCAGTTTGAATCCACCACCTGCTTCTTGAAAACCCTAGAGGCAGTTCTACTCTGTCCTATAGGGGCGCTATGGGTCAGAATCGACTCGATGGCAGTGGTTTTTTTTTTTTTTTTTTTTTGGTTTAATCATATACATAGAGAAGCATCCTCTACCCTGAGTTTCCTAATGGAATACTTACTGAGCCTGACCTCCATCTACACTCAAGATTTTTTTTTTCCTCTTGACAGTTTTTGAGCAGTAAGCAGTTTTATTATATGTTTAAGGATGAGAAGAATGGTTGGGGGAGCTGTAGGGTAGTGATGGTTTGAGCCTGGTATATGCACAAATTAGGATTTAATAACACCTCTCTAAATCTAATTTGGTGGGTGTCTGTTGGAAAGATTTTAGGAAGCTACCCTGAAGGGAAGTCATCATAAGGGAATAGAGAAATTAAGCAATTAGGCTTGTCACATGAACACAGACTAGATGAGGAGTGTTTAGTGTGAGCCCAGGCAGCCCTTTTGGGTACTGTACTAAAAATCTCTGTGATTCATTTGTACCCAAGCAATATGTCTTTGGTGCTTATGTAGACAAATGTAACACCCTAGTCATAGGTGGGGAAATAGAAAGCTATTTTCAATCTATGAAGTTCTAGATAATTTATGAAGACTAGATGAATTTAATACCCAAAACTGATGAATGTTTATAAAAAAAAGCTATAATCAAATTGTAATTAAGAATATAAGTGCAAAAAAAATTATAAATGAAATAGTATTCAGTAGAATTTACCTATGTAGCAAAAGAAATATATGCTCTGACCAAGAAGAGTTTCTTTCAGGAAAGCAAGATTGGCTCAATATCAGTTCATCCATCAATATAATCCATTTTGTTCATAATTTTTTTGTTAGTAACTGAAAGAGAAAACTCATTTCATTAGGTCAATAGCTGAAGAGACATCTGATGAAATCCAGTGGCCACACTAATAACGAAAATATAAATAGATTTTATCATAGAAATATAATAAAAATATATCCAATAATATAAATATTCCAAACAATGAAAAACTAAAACCCTTCCAAGAAGAAACCAGGTTAACCACTATCATCATTATTATCCACATTTTCTTGGAGGCTATAGCAAATATAGGAGTCCTGGTGGTACAGTGGTTGAAGTGCTTGGCTCCTAACCAACCAAAAGGTCAGTGGTTCAAACCCATCGGCCACTCAGTGGGAAAAAGATGTGGCAGTCTGCTTCTGTAAAGATCTATAGCCTTGGAAACCCTATGGGGCAGTTCTACTCTGTCACAGGGGATCACTGGAAGTCAAAAATTGATTCAATGGCACCTAACAACAGCATAGAGAATATGAGAAAATGATACTACTTGTGTCAAATTTGGAAGGCAGGAAACAAAACTATTTATTGATATGATTAATATATGCAGAAAACCCAAGGGAGTTTAATAAATGAAGACATAATAAGATAATCTATAAATCTTTGGTTACAATGTAAGTATATTTAAAAATCGGTAACTAAAAAAATCAATAGCTTCTCTCTTTTATAGAGTTAACTACCTAGAAAAGTTTAAAATATTATTGAAGAATATAAAATAAAATCTGCAAAACTAGGAAAGCATACTTACATTGAGAAAAGCATCTAAATATCATAAAATATAAATTCTTCCAAGATCAATTTATAATTTAATGCCAAATAAAATCTCAAAAACTTTTGGGGGAGGAGGGACACAGGCAGTCCCTGGGTTATGAAAATCCGACTTAGGGACAACTCATACCTGCCCTTTAATGTTATGTAATTTGTCCTCAGTTTGAAACAATTGAACCAATGCCTACTTGCAACAAATTCTTCTTCACAGTCACCTTCACTTGCTGCACGTGCAGCTTTTAAATCATTGAAAAGGCTTCATGTCTTGTACTAATGTAAGGCTAAATCAAAACCATTTGCACCTGTTCTGACTTAACTACAAATTCAACTTAAAGACAAACTTAAATGGATCTAGTTCGTAACTCGGGGGCTGCTTGTATTGGGAATTGAAAAACAACTTGATATGTTTAAGAGAATTAAGTTATTTTACAGTTTACAGAAAAAAAAAAAAATCAATGTCCAGAAATATCCAAGGACATTTCTAAAAATAATAGAAGGAACTTGCCTGATTGAGTATGAAAACAGAACATAAAGGCACAGCAATTGAACCTAAATGGTTTATTGTAGGAATGGACAAACAGAAAAATGAAATCGAATAAAGAATCCAGAAGCAGATCCCAGGATACATGATAGTTAACTGTATAATCTAGATGGTATTGATTAAGTATGTAAAGAATGGATTATTTAATTAAAAATGATGGTAAAACTGGCTATTGATCTAGAAGAAAATGATATTATAGATTCATTATATTCCATGTATAAAAATATTATATGTCGTAAATTAAAAATTAAATGTAAAAAGTTAAATTATATTAAAACTCTTGCATGAAGATCTGTCTAAGAGATTATCTAGGGGCAAGTGGCATATTCTTAAGAATGGAAGTCCAGAACAGGCTGCTATATAGCTATAAGAAAATCTAAACATTTTATATGGGAATAAATGACATACATAATACAGAAAAACTAGATTTGGAAAATTATTTGCAATTCATAGATTAATACAGAAAAACTAGATTTGGACAATTATTCACAATTCATAAATAAGTGAGTTAATTCCTATAATGCACAAAGGCCTCTTCCAAGGGTCCAGAAAATGAGCATAGATAAGAAGAGGTGGCGCTCAGAAAAATCAATCCAATGACCAAAAAAATGTGCAAAAAAAAGTTCTTTCTTTTTCTTGGAAACACAAAGTTAAAATAACAATATGATTATCAATTTTTACTTAAAGACTGGCTAAAATTTTGAAGACCATTGCTGGGAGGGATGTAGGAAAAAGAATTGATTGAATGTAAATTTTTTGCAGCATTTTTAGGAAACAATCTTCCAGATCTATTGAAATGAAAAACAATTGTATATTTTGATTCAGCAGTATTACTCATAGTTACCAGTCTTGGAGAAGTAAAACACCAATACTTGAGGATATATGGAAAAAGATGTTTGAGCATCACCCATAATGCTGAAAAATTGGAAACAGAGTGAATGCCTATCAATAGTGAAATTTGTGAATAAATCCTGAAGCATTAAAAAAGAAGGATGCAATTAATTGGAACTCTAAAAGTAGACTTGGAAGAATATCCAGGTAGCACAGCAGTCTCTGGATTAGGAATGTCCTACTTAAGGAAAACCTGTACTTGCTCTTTAATGTTAAGTAAATTTGCCTTCCCTTTGAAAGGATTGAACCAACCCTGTACTCACAACAACTTCTTCATCACAATCACCTTCACTTGCTTTAGGAGCAGCTTTTAAATCATTGAAAAGTCTTTGAACCTTTTCTTGCACTAATGTAAGGCTAAATAAGAACCATACGCACCTGTTTCAACTTACCTACAAATTCTTAAAGGCACACTCAGGAAGGGATCTCGTTCATAACTGGGGGATTGCCGGTATTGCATAATTGGGAAAAGCAAGATTCAGAAAAGGATGTGTAATATAATTCTACTTTTTAAAATCTGATAGTGAAAATAACCTATACATACATAGACATATATGTATGTGCATATTTAGACTTATATAATACACAATTGTATACGACTATTATGAGCATGTAGAAAAATGTGGGAGGTACATACAGTGCTTGAATGGGGGAGGAGGGGAGCTGATAGGAGGGAAGACAAAAAAAAGAAAAGAAAAAAGAGATCATGAAAGAAAATAAAAATACAGTAAAATAATCATGTTAATAGAGTTTCTGAAAAATTTCCTTATTTTTAATAAAATGTCACTTAAAAAGATGAGTCTTACTCCCTTTGTTGTTGTTGTTGGGTACCATCAATTCAATTCCGACTCATAGTGACCTCAGGGTGACAGAGTGGAACTGTCCCATAAGGTTTTATTAGTTCTAATCTTTAGGGAAGCAGATGGCCAGGTCTTTCTCCTGCTGAGCTTGCTGGGTAGGTTTGACCTGCCAACCTTTTGGTTAGCAGCCTATTGCTTAACTGTAGTGCCGCTAGAGTTCCTTTACTTCCACACAAAATGCTTCATTGTTGAACAGATTGAGAGTCCTGAGAGGAGTGTCATTTTGCATCCTGAAGATTCAGTACATTAGGGCTGTCAACAGTGCCTAATGGGAGGGTCTACTGTAAACAAGTGGCAGCCTGGGGAGATGCGGGTGGCTGTGGGGTAAGGCCGTCAGTGTCTAGTGAGATCACTGCCAGTGATCACTTGTAGGGAATGAGGGCAGATGCTGAAGATATCACTGAAGCAGGTCAGAGCAGGGGAGGATGAAATGGCAACCATTTGCATTAGTTAATGAGGCCCCAGGGGAGCTCCCTGAAACAACTGAGGGGTGGGGGAGTTCGTAGGGAACTCTAGGATCTGCAATAGCAAGTGGAATCATGATCTTGTGAACAGTAAGAGTCAGTAAACTGGATAACTCATACTTCAAAGTAGATCTAGTGTCATTTAGGGGGCAGTATTAGGAGCCCTGGTGGCGCAGTGGTTAAGAGCTACAGCTGCTAACCAAAAGATTGGCAGTTCGAATCCACCAGATGCTCCTTGGAAACTCTACAGGACAGCTCTACTCTGTCCTACAGGGTCACCATGAGTTGAAATTGACTTGATGGCAATGGTTTTGGTGGTTCAGTAGTAGAATTTTTGCCTTCCATATGGGAGACCTGCTTTCAATTCCTAGCCAATGAACCTCATGCTCAGCTACCACCTGTCTGTCTGTCGCTCTGATGCTGAACAGGTTTCAGTGGAGCTTCCAGACGAAGATGGACAAGAAAGATGGACTAGACTAAGAAAGACCTGGTGATCTACTTCCAAAACTCAGCCGATGAAAACCCTGTGGATCACAATGATCTGATCCATAACCGATCATGGGAAAGGCACAGACAGCACTTGGCAGCATTTTGTTCTGTAGTGCCTGGGATCAGCATGAGTCAGGGGCTAACTAGATGGTAGCTAATAACAACAAGGGTCGTTTATCCTTTTAAATGCTAACGCCAATCAAATGACCTGATAACTGACTGCTGAGAATTCTGAGTGAAACTCCAAGCTTGAACTGACACAGAGTTTATTTCTGCTTAAAGTTATTTCCCTCAGCTCTGGGATATTTACTTCATTCTTACAGTTTTCAAGTCCTCTGCAGTTCTCACCATTTGCCCAGTGGCTTAGGCCTTTTGTGCCTGGCTGGCCAGCTCTGCCTCTGTCTTGTTTGCATGGTAGTGTTCTTGGCACAGCTGTAAGTGCAGGTGGAAGCTTAGGGAACATTATCTGATGGTGATGATCTTGTAAAAGACCAACGTGGGCCCCGAAGACACGTGTCTTGTATTCGTTTCCCGTTACCTCTTGGTTTTTTTGCAAAGCTGAAACACGATGTGTTACCAAAACATTTCTTCTGATTAGAAAGGAGCAAACTCTAGTTATTTAAAAGATTAGCCTGCTTCAGCTAGGAATAGATTTTAATTACCATACATTTATATATGGTGCACAGTGAGAACAAAAGGAAATTATAAAGAAACATAGGCTTTCCTTGGAGTCACTTGAATGGAATGATAATTACAGCTAGGTTCAGTCTGGTATTTAAATTCATGCAAAAATTATTTTTAAACACACTGAGAAAAGTTGTGTGTACCAAGGCAGAAGGTGATGTCACATTCTCAGAAATGTTAAGGGACGTCTGTTTCCACATCACAAAGACTTTCTTCTCATCTTGCCATGAGCCAGGTTACTTAGGTTTCATGGCAATAAGTCAAGCTGTCTTTTAAGATGTGCTCACTGAGGATGGAGCGAAATTCTGAGGTGGCAGCTGTTCCTTATATCATGTCCTAAGGAATTCAGTGTGTGAATTCACAAAAGATATTGATCTTTCAAACAAAATTGGGTAGTACTTTTTAGTGATAGAGAAAGCAGATTTTGGAAGGCATCGCTAAATTGTATTTGTTTAAAAAGATGTGGGGTCTACAGTGATATTTAAAATTTTATACAATTTACTAATTTTTTTTTCAAACTACCATTTTAGGTTTTTGAAGAGGGCAGTGATAGTCATGTGAGTATGTTGGAATGTGTGAAAGTAGTTTCCCAAGAAAACATCAAGTGGATAGGATTTAAGTACTATAAACAAGAACGCCTCCCCCCACCACCACTCCGGGAATTTGAAACATATGTTATAGTTATGGCATTTGCTTTTCATTCCTGAATTTGAGGCATAGTTGAAATGTGCATAGCATCTTGCTCTGGCCTCAGAGCAACAAATCAACTAGGCTTCATATTAGAAACTGCAGATAGATACTTTTGAATACGCACGTGTATATACACAATTTTAGATATGAGCATGCATATTGGATAATATAAACTGGTATATATGTGTGCAGTAAATAAGGTTATACTTTAAATTTCAGACCCAAGTTCATTTGTAGCTTAAAAAAAGTAAAAAATGTCAAAAATATCTTTATATTTAAATGTTCATTATTCAAGGAAATTTTCTTCTCACTCCGAAGAGAACCTAGTTAGGATTAAAGGAAAAACAGATCTGTCCGATTCTGTTTTATTGCCTTCCCCATTCTCCTTTCCCCAGCACACACGTACAGTTTGTAGAATACGTAGTTGCTTCCCCTTGACATTAGTTCCTTTGACTTTGAACTTGCAGTCTAAATCAGCTGAGAAAAGAGAATACAAACTGAAGATGAACTATTATAACAGACCATAAGAAGCCTTTGGAAACGCCACCAGTGAGTGCTAGAACAAGGTTCCTGAATGCCGTTATGGGGAAATCGGGTACACATAGTGTTAGAAACAACTGTAGCAAGGAGATTTTCAAACTTGGGGTCAAAGATACAAGTCTTTTTCCCCTCACGGATTCCTTCTCAATTGTGATACCACATCAGGAGTAAGGAACATACAGTTAAGAGCCAAAAGCCCTAGACTCAGATCTCCTACTTAATAGTTGTTTGACTTTGGACAAGTTATCTTTTTTGAGATTCGGTTTCCCCAGTTCTATAATGGAAACTGCAATACCTACCCTGCCCACCGTTGTTGTTAGTTGTTCTTGAGTCAGCTCCAGTTCATGGACGACTTACGTATGCTGTGTTGATTGGTCCTGTACTACCTTCATGATCGTTGGTATTCTCAAGTCCATTACTGCAACTATTGTGTATTTTGAATGCCTTCCAAGCTAAAGGGCTCATCTTTCAGCACTACATCGGACAATATTCTGTTGTGATTGATAGAGTTTTCACTGACTACCTTTTGGAAGTAGATCTCCAGGTCTTTCTTCCTAGTCTATCTTAGTCTGGAAGCTCTGCTGAAACCTACCCACCTGGGTGACAGGCAGGTGGTGGCCCTGCCCACTCTTGGCAGTATGATAACATGTAAAAGTGCTTTGGAAACTGAAAATTCAATAGAAATGCATGCACCATCTTTATTTCCTGCACATATTATTCTTGCACTCAGGAGTTTCTTTCCTGAGTCACACTGTATTTCTGAGAGAGTGGGTTAATGGTATCAGACTCCACTAGCCTGACCATGTTCCTGGTGTATCAGTCGGGCTGGGTATCTCATCTGTGTTCTTGTCAGGTGATTCACTGCTTGGTACTGAATCTATGCTGGTGCACCAGAGCTGTTTCAGTTTAAAACAGGGACAGAGATGAATACAAACCTATTTCCTCTGTCTTTATGTTAATATTTCATTACTCTGATGCTCTGCATTCTGATGTTCCAGCATTCATTTCCTGAATGAGTATTTCTTTCCAAAAGGCGAGAAAAACTGCAAAAGATGACTAAGCATGCCCACACTTTCCATGGTAATAGAGTCATTTTGATACCTGGTTCTCATCTTCTGACTTGAGTTGCAAATAGCAGTGTGTCTGTGGGTCTGTGTTCTGAAACAACACATGAGAAAGAATTAGAGAGAGAGAAAAAAAAAACCCTCTTCCTTCAGATTCACTTTTCAGATCATGCTGATATCTGTTGGGCTGACCAGCAGGTCGCCTTGCCCTTGTTTTGCACTCTTCCAGCTCCAAGTCATCATCCAGTTTGATATGTGAGACATCTTTCAATCTGCCCCAAATGAAAGCCTTTTGCAGAATTCTTTAACCTTGGAGATGCCGGAAGGTAAAAGCAGTGAATAAAGAAATATTTTCTACCCTCCTCACAATCTTACTTCATTTTCTTTCTAACAATATTTGTTACAACAAAGATTAGCAGAATATATTTCTCCTCTAGCTTGACCTCATGACATTCAGAATGCTTAACTAGGTTAAGATTGTTTGAAGGAACTTTTGAGACTATAAAACCAAAACCAAACCCCCTGCCATCAAGTCAACTCCCAACTTACAGCGACCCTGTAGGACAGAGTAGAACTGCCCCATAGGGTTTCCAAGGCTGTAATTTTTACGGAAGCAGACTGCCACATCTTTCTCCTGTGGAGCAGTTGGTGGATTCAAACCGCTGATCTTTTGCTTAGCAGCTGAGTGCTTAACCACTGCACCGTCACAGCTCCTTTTGGGGACTATGCTCATTGCTGTTGAGTCAATACTGACTACAGAGTAGAACTGCCCCATAGGGTTTCCAAGGACAGCTGGTGGATTCGAACTGCCAGCCTTTTGGTTAGCAGCCGTAGCTCACTGTAGCTCTTAGCCACTGCACCACCAGGGTTTCTTTGGGGCTATGGCCACTTGAAAATTGTGAGAATTTTGTTTTCCTTCTATGGGGAAAATGATTTGACCAGTTAGACTTCTTAAAAACATCAAAGATAAAATAGAAGTAAAGGCTTAACTGTCATTAATTCGTTAAACCTGAGACCAGAGCACAAGTGATGTTACCAGATGGCAGATTAAAGGGTATGATAATCTTGCCTTATACATATCACTTCACCCTTTAAAGTGGTGCTGATTCAACTGGGGCATCACAAAATATAATTCAGAAATATTACATAAAACTTCATCATTTACAAAGAATTTGTACAAACAATGTCAGATTTGATTCTCATAGGGACTTTATTGTGTCACTATGTGGAACAGAGAGCTGGGCACTGAATATAAATACTGGGTCAGGGTCATATTGAAATGTGGACTAGAATCCAGGTCTTCTGATATTGAATCCATTGGACTGTAGCAGATTTCTCAAAAACAGTGTTAAGTTATCTGACTATCAATAATTTGAGTTTGACGATGATTTTCAATCAGTCTATTGTTGTAGATAACCACTTATAAATGTGATCAAGAGCTTCCGCTTCCTCTTTAAGTTCGCAACTTCCTCTTTAAATTTGTAAGGGGGCAGATTTGCTGTTTGAAGTTTCTGTGAATGATTAAAGTGTTAATCATTCTTAGAGGATGCATCATGACATGCTCAAGGAGTCAGCGGATCTGAGCACATGTGCTAAAATGTCCTGCTGGCCTTTCCTATGCTCATTTCAATGATGACAGCCCTAGCGTAGGTTGCTGTGCAACAGCTGTTACAAGCCAGAAGACTCATGCACCTGTCTCAGGTTAGCTGAGTTACAGCGTGAGAAACTTCAGTGTGGTTGAACTGACATCCAGGAGGAGTTGAACCATGTTGTCAAGTCATAATGAAATCTTATCTCAGGATGCTGATAATAATGTCAAGATAAAAATAGTCAAATGGGAAGGAGGACTATATATCTTAGTGCTGTTTCCTCTAATTGGAAGCTCGAAGAGGTTATATTTCCTACACCATGGTTTAGTCTTGTCACAATTCATGAATTTACTGTAATATTTTTATACTTATTCTCTGTAAAATGTTGCTAGGCCTTAAGAATGTATTAAGATGACTAATATACAGGCTTCTTTACATTAGTCTGATTTTTGTTACGATGAATTAGGCATGCAGATGGGATGTCCATGCGGAAATATTTAAGCAACCGTTTGGAAATAGGTGCATGGAATTGAGAGAAAGTGACAGGATTTGTATTGTTGAGAAACATCTGTCTAAAAGTAGCTTCCACAATTAGGCTTTATTTTTTTCTCACCTAGCAAAAAATGCAGATGCAGGCGGTTGCTTATATTGGTTCAGATGCTTAATGATGTTATCAAAGGCCCAGGATTTTTCTATCTTCCCACTTTACTACCCTAATCATGTTGAGCTTTAGTCCACGTTTGTTTCTTACTGCAAGATTGCAGGAGGGTTGCAGAAGATTCAAGGCATTATGTGTGCTTCATAAGCAAGAAAATTGGGGTGGGGGTGGGGTAGAAGGTAGTACCACCTGATTCTGTACCTTATATTCAGGAAAGTAAACCTGTCCCAATCCCTTCACTTTACCCCCCGCCCCCAGACTTCCTTCTTGGTTTCATTGGCCAGAACTGGATCCCATGGCCTCCTATAGTAGCAAGGGAAGCTGATAAAGCGAAGCTCTGACTTTCCAACCTCTCTGTATGGAAATGTGCAAAAAAGAAGCAAGCTGGAAATAACTTTCAAATTGGGCAAGTAACCACAGGGTTAGTAATGAAATTGGGAGGCATCCTTATAGAGGTGATCTTTGAAAAAGAGAATGAGGAAAGAAAAGAAGAAAATGATCAAAGGCAGAACACTGGGAAATATGGACAATGAGAGAGAGTAAAAAGATAAAGTCAGTAAGGGGGGAAAAAAAAAAAGGAAGAAACCTCATAGAGTAGTGGCCTGGAAGTCAAATTAGAGGAGAGTTTTGAGAGAGAGATGAAGGTCAGTATTGCCCAGCTCTACAGACATATCAAAGAGGATGAAAAAGGCTATGGGATTTAGTGATTAGGAGGTCACTGGCCTTTAAAAAAATAGTTAGAGGCTGAGGAGAAGCTAGAATCCAAGGGATTAAGGAGTAAGTGAGTGATGAGAAAGTAAAGGCTGAGTAATGAAGAGAAGGACGAGGAAGGGAGTGTGAGTGAACACGCAGAAAGGCTGTTTTTGTTTAGGGTGGGTATGTTTTAACACGTTTATAAATAAGATCTAGGACAACAAGGCAAACTGTACTGAGTCCCAGGGAATTCTGGGACACCTGAAGGGGGGGCGGGTTCTGGAATAGAAAGGTGGGGATTTCTTAGTAATTGGTCTTGTTTTTACTAGAAATTCCTGATTTTATGTTTTAATTGAAATTATAAATTTTCTTCTGCGGCATTATTTATGTTACAGTCTCTTCCTTGGATCAGTTTCACCAAATGAGAAATAATAATAAAATGACCTACCTTATTTGGATAACAAATGGGATTGAGGATGATTTTTTTTTTTTTTTTTGTGGTTGTTGGCAGCTTCTAGTGGGAAAGAAATTATGCTATATGAAGATCACCAGTAATTTGACATCTTTAAACTACATAAGGAAATTAGTACTGACTATAATGGAGCCCTGGTGGTGCAGTGATTAAGAGCCCAGCTGCTAACCAAAAGGTCGACAGTTCAAATCCACCAGCCCCTCCTTGGAAACCCTATGGGGTAGTTGTACTCTATCATGTGGAGTGGCAATGGGTTTGAGTTAATCATTTCTTACTATTTATAACTATCAATAAAAAAATATTATTTTGATTAGTTTGACAAGACCCAGAAATCCAAGATAAATGTGATTAAAAAAATTATGGGGAAGAAGATAATCAGAAATTACATTTACTTGTGGCTTATATGATCAGTTTTGCCATTTTTTTTTTAAAATTTTGCAAGATGGGAAGTCCTTCTGTTTTTTTTTTTTTGAAAAGTCTTCTTTATTCCACATTCTCCACAATGTTAACTCAAATGAATTTTGCTGAAAAATCCAGCTCATTAAAAAAAAAAAAAAAAAAATGGGGAAAAATGCTGGCATCAAAAATTCAACTTTGATTAGAACAATGATCTCTGACATTGTGGTTAAGACTCTGGGCTGTGGCTCATCTGAACCAGAATTTGTATCCAGTCTGTGACATTTATTAAGGAGCTCAGGTGGTGCCGTGGTTAAGCACTCAGCTGCTAACCAAAAGGTTGATGGTTCGAACTCACCAGCTGCTCCACAGGAGAAAGATGTGGCAGTCTGCTTCCACAAAGATTTTTAGCCTTTGAAACCCTATGGGACAGTTCTGTCCTACGCGTTGTAATCAATTCCATGGCAATGGTTTTGGTTTGGTTTGACATTTATTAACTCTGTAAGCATGGACCAGTTATTTTACCTCTCTAGACCCGAGTTAACTCAGCAATAAAATGGGGTAGTAATAGCACCTATTACATAAGGTGGTTGTAAGGACAAAATGAGATACTTTTTGTAAAGCTTCTACTATAGTTTCTGATGTATTTTCTACTCAGTTCATGCTAGTTGCTATTGCTGCTGTTATTATTATTTCAAGCTTTATTTATATTTCAGTACCATGATTAACTTCGGAAAAGTTTTTGTTTTGTTTTGCTTTTGTCGATTTTAATAATAACTAAAGAAAAACTCTCAACTGGGAATATGAAAGGAGATATTTCCTAAATGACTCTTCACGTTACATATTCTTGTGCAAATATGTTTTATTTATATTTAAAACATTTAATCATCATCATCCTTATCATCGTAACAGCAAACTCTTAATACCACTACTCTGCATCATCCACTATTATGGGTTGAATTGTATCCCCCAGAAAGATATGTTAAATTCTTAACTTTCTGTACCTGTGGATATGATCTTGTTTGGAAATAGGATCTTTGAAAATGTCATCAGTTAAATTAACACGAGGTCATACTGAAGTAGGTTAGATCCTAATCCAATATGAGTTGTGTCCTTCTAAAAGAAGAGAAGAAAAACACAGAGTCAATGGAAGGATGGTCATGTGAAGATGAATCTACAAGCCAAGGAATGCTTGTGGCTACCAGAAGCTGGGAAGGATAAGAAAGGAACTTTCTCTAGAGACTTCAGAGGGAGCATGGCCCTGCCAACACATTGATTTGGACTTTAGTTTCCAGAAGTGGGAGACAATAAATTTCTGTCTTATAAACCACCCAGTTTTTGGTATTTTGTTACAATATCCCTAGGAAACAAGTGCACACACTGTTCTCTAGGCTTTGCATAGTTGTTCTTTAAATCGTCACAAGAATTTCCCTATGAGAACTGTTTTCACTGTGTTCCACTAGTATTTATATTTTGGGCTTTCATTTTCATTCGATTCTAAATGTTTTCTAATTTCTTCCTTCACCCATTGATTATTTAATGGTGTGTTTAATTTTCATATATGTATGCACTTTCTCATATGCATGTGAAAGCTGGACAATGACTAAGGAAGATCAAAGAATTGACCACTTTGAATTACAGTGTTTTGCAAAGAATATTGAATATACCATGGACTACCAGAAGAACAAACAAACCTGTCTTGGAAGAAGTACAGCCAGAATGATCCTTAGAAGCAAGGATGATAAGACTTCATTTTACATACTTTGGACATGTTATGAAGAGGAGCCAGTCAGTCCCTGGAGAAGGACATCATGCTTGGTAAAGTAGGTCAGTGAAAAAGAGGATAACCCTCAGTGAGATGGATTGACACAGTGGCTGCAACAATGGGCTCAAGCATAACAACAATTGTACGGATGGCGCAAGAGCTGGCAGTGTTTCGTTCTGTTATACATAGGGTCACTGTGAGTCGGAACTGACTTACTGACTTGACGGCACCTAACAACAACTATATGTACTTTCCAGTTTTCTTTCTATTATTCTAGTTTAATACTACTGTGGTTGGAGAATTTTCTTTGTATGATTTCAGTTTTTAAAAATGTATTGAGACTTGTTTTGTGACCTAACATGAGTCTGTCCTGGAGAATGATCCATGTGCACTGGAAAAGAAGGTACATTGTGCTGTTGTTGCGTAGAGTGTTTTACATATATCTGTAGGTCTAGTTGGTTTACAGTGTCATTCATGTCCTCTGTTTTCTTGCTGATCCTCTTTCTAGATGTTCTGTCCATTATTGACAGTGATGTATTTATGTGTTCAACTATTATTGTGGAGCTGTGTATTTCACCCTTCAATTCTTTCAGCATTTGCTTTATGTATTTAGGTGCTCCAATGCTGCTGTTGTTAAGTGCCGTTGAGTCAGTTCCGACTCATAGCAACCCTATGCACAACAGAATAAAACACTGCCTGGTCCTGAGCCATCCTCACAATCGTTGCTATGTTTGAGTCCATTGTTGCAGCCACTGTATAAATCCATCTCATTGAGGGACTTCCTCTTTTTTGTTGACCCTCTTCCTTGCCAATCATGATGTCCTTCACCAGGGACTGTTCTCTCCCGATAACATAGCCAAAGCATGCGAGATGAAGTCTCACCATCCTTACTTCTCAGGAGTATTCTGGCCGTACTTCTTTCAAGACAGACTTGTTTGTTCTTCTGGCAGTCTATGGCGTAGTCTATGTTCTTCACCAATACCACAATTCAAATGCACCAATCCTTCCTTATTCACTGTCCAGCTTTCACATGCATATGAGACAACTGAAAATACAATGGCCTGGGTCAGGCTCACCTTAGTCCTCCAAGTGACATTTTTGCTTTTTAACACTTTAAAGAGGTCTTTTGAAAAAAAAATAAAGACGTCTTTTGCAGCAAATTTGCTCTGATGTTAGGTGGTTATATATATATATATATGTATGTATGTATATATATGTGTAATTGTTGTATCTTCTTGGTGAATTGATCCTTTTATCATTATATAATGCTCCTCTTTGTCTGTTATGACAGATTTTGACTTAAAGTCTATTTTGTTTGTATTAAGATCACCATTCCCACTCTTTTTTTGGTTATTATTTACTTCGAATATTTTTTTCCACCCTTTTCACTTTCAACCTATTACTATCCTTAGGTCTAAGCTGTGTCTTACATATAACATATAATTGGATCATGTTTTTTGTTTTGTTTTGTTTGTTTGTTTTTTTAATACATTCTGTCACTCTGCCTTTTTATTGGGGCATTTAAGGTCAACACACAAAAATCAGTCAGGTTCTTATACATCAGCAATGAAGAATCTGAAAAAGAAATTTTGGAAATAATTCCACTTTCAATAGCATCTAAAAAAATAAACTACCTAGGAATAAATTCAACCAGGGAAGTGAAAGACTTGTATAATGAAAACTATAAAACATTAATAAAGGAAAGTAAAGAAGATCTAAATAAATAGAACACATTCTGTACTTATGGATTGGAAGACTTAATTTCTTTAAATGTCATATATGACGTAATATATGTAGTATATAGATTAAATGCAATCCCCATCAAAATTCCAACAGCCTTTTTTGTAGAAATAGAAAAGCCAATATCAATTTTACATGGAATTGCAAGGGACCCAAAATAGCCAAAGCTATCCTGAAAAAGAAGAACAAAGTAGGAGGATTCACACTTCCCAATCTGAAAGCATACTACAAAGCTACAGTAATCAAAACAGTCTGATACTGGTTTGGAACATGGAAAAATATATACTAAATATAGACATACCAATGGAATAGAATTGAGAGTCCGGAAATAAAACCACACAGTTATGTTGAATTGACCTTTGACAAGTGTGCTAAATCTATCCAATGGTGAAAGAATAGTCTCTTTAATAAATGATGCTGGGATGATTGGATTTCCACAAACAAAAGAAGACCTGGACCCATGCCTCATACCACGTACAAAAACTAACTCAAAAGCAATCAAGACCTTAATGCAAGACCTAAAACCAAAGAAATATTAGAAGAAAACATAGTAGTAATGCTTTGGATCTAGTTTTCAACAATGGATTCTTAGATAGAACACTGAAACTATGAGCAACAAAAGAAAATAGATACATGGGACCTCATCAAAATTAAAAACTTTTGATTATCAAATGACATTATCAACAAAGTGAAGAGACAACCTAGATATTGCGAGAAAAAAATTGGGGGAGCCATATATCTGATAAGGATTTGGTGTCCAGAATATATAAAGAACTCCTAAAACTAAACAGCAAAAAGACAACTCTATCAAAAAATGGACCAAGGACTTGAATACAAGAAAAAATAAAAATGACCAATAAACACATGAAAAGATGTTCAATGTCACTAGTCATTAAGGAAATGCAAATCAAAACCACACAGAACTATAACTTCACATCCACTGAGATGACTATGATAAAAAAAAAAAAGAAAAGGAAAATAACAGGTGCTGGCAAGGATGTGGAGAAATAGGAACCTCATCCATTGCTGGAGGGATTTTAAAATGGTACAGCTTCTGTGGAAATCAGTCTAGTGATTCCTCTAAAATTTAAACATAGAATTACCCTGTGATCCAGCAATTTGTCTTCTAGGTATAAACCCAAAAGAACTGAAAGCAGTAACACAAATAGATATATATATACATCAATTTTCATTACAGCACTATTCAAAATAGCCAAAATATGGATACTTCCTACATGTCCATCAACAGATGAATGGATAAACAAAATACGGTATGTACATGTAATGTAATATTATTCAGCCATAAAAAGGAATGAAGTACTAATACATGCAGCAACATGGATGAATCTTGAAAACATCATACTGAGTGAAATAAGTCAGTCACAAAATGACAAATGTTGTATAATCCCACTTACATGAAGCATCTAGAATGTGCAAGTATATACAGGTCAGCATAGATTAGTGGTTACCAGAGGTGGGCATAGAGACAAGAAAAGGGGGGCTCATGGCTTAGGAACACTGAGCTTCTGTTAAGGGTGATGGAAAAATCTGGAGGCAAATAATGATGACAGTTTCACAACTTGAACAGGACTAATGTCATTGAATTGTACATAAGAAGAATGTTGAGATGGCAAATATTGTTACATATATATTTAGCACAATAATTTTAATGTTTGTATAAATTAGTGAATAAACAAATAAAACTAATGGATAAGCAGATTAATAAAAGTTCTTCACAAGAATATTAACAGATAGATACTAACAGCACCATCCTCATTTTCAAGGTAAGGTGAATAAGGCACAGAGAGGTGAAGAAACCTGCCCAAAGTCACAAAAATAATAAGTAGAAGTGCTTGGATTTGAACCAAGAAGTTGAGCTCCAGAGTCTATGCTCTTTTAATCACTACACTCTAAAATGACCGTAACTAGCACAGCAAATCAAACCATATATTTATTGTCCAGATACCTATTATATTTTATCACAAGAGTTTTTTCACTTGTATATTTTAAGTGTCAAAAAGCGTAATTCAAAAAATTTCACTAATAACATGTTTGCGATTTATGATCTTAGGTTTTCAGAACCTTAAAAGGTCAAACGTCATTTCTCTATCCTCCTCAAACACTTTCTGCTTTATAAAAGGGCACCAATCTATTCAATATTGATGCAAAAATAGAATTTATGACATATACAGAAACTGGCTCTTCAATCAGAGCTGTTTCTACTATGCTGTATTACATAGAGTAAGATTTTCAAAATAGTAATTGTTAGAGCCTGCATCTATCTGAGACTGATCCCTGTTTTGGCAAATAAAATAAATGATTCCATTTTAAAGTCCTCTGTATTTCAAGTCCAGAAAAGAAATGCATTGCATGCCCTTCTGTTTCCTTCTTTCTTTCTTTTTTTTTTTTTTTTAGGCAGGGACGGAGGATAAGTCCTTGGTCCTGGGCCTGATTAAGGTAAAGTCTGTTTAAGCCACCATGTGAGATACTATTTGTGGTACTATCAAGACAGCAGGAGTCAGCATAGTAAAGTTACTCGAGTATTCACTTCCCAGCACTAGAAGACTGAGCTAATATTTTCTGGTGAGGAAATGCTTCTGCTGATGATAAGAATGGAAAGGATGTCATAGACCTCATTTTTCTTCCTTGAGAATGTGCCAAGCTGCTAGGTCAGAGGCACACATTTGTCCCAGCTGTCAGAAGTCATACTGGAAATGAAGTAAGGACATGGGAAAGGAGACCAGCGTGTCATTGAAATGACTCCCAATCCTCTCCACTCTTTTCTATTGCAGAACCAAATGCAAGTGATATTTGCTGCTTTTTTTCCTCTATACTTAAATCTTTCCCTTTCTTTAATGCACACCATTATATTATGTACATATACGGTTTGGGGAATCTATTAGGTGTCTGAACTATCTCAATTGAGGTGATTTATTTAAAAGGAAAATCTTAAAGCGTTTTAGAACTTTAAACAAGCTCCATTGAGATTCACTGCACGATGGTCAGGGAGCTTCCAGAGAGTGGGCAGTTTTTCAAAACTTACATCATCTCAGGCTGGTAATTGACTATTACGAGGGCATTTCTTTATATCTGGAGCATGGATTCTGGGGATGAACAGACTTGGGTTTGAGTATTGTCTGTCTGTTAGCTGGAGCAGTTAACTTCTCAGGGTGTCAGTTTTCTTATTTATAGAGGGAGGTAGAAATGAGAGAATGAATGTAAATACCAATATTGTCCAGGCAATTAATATGTCTACTCCTGCTGGTTATCAGTATGGCCTATCATAAGATTCCTAAGCACGTGACCTAAGCCAGGCCAATGAGATACCAGGATTTTGTTTCCCCTGGCTATATGGTGAAGAAGCCCTCCTTCCACTGGCATAATCAAACTGTTAGGCTATGCGGTGACTGTCTCAGCTCTCATTTTGTTGCCTCTTGGGAAGAACCGGTCTGAGAACACAGCGAACGAGGAGAAAATTCAACTCTGTGAATTCTGCTGACATTTAGGCACCAGGATCTAGATGTGCCCAAATAAGACTAGATAGCTAAGTGAGCTGACAAATTCCAATATCCCCTAGTTTTTCTTTCTCCTTTTTTTCTTCCTTTCCTCCTTTCTCCCACCCTCCCTTTTTCCTCCCTCTCTTCTTCCCTTCCCTTCTTTCTTCCCTTTTTTCTTTTCTTACTTTTTTTTTTTGGTTTCTTTTATTTCCTTGCCTTCCCTTCTCTTCCATTCCTTCACTTCCCTTTCCTTCTGTCCCTTTCCCTTCCTTTCCTCCTCCTCCTCCTCTTCCTTTTCTCCCTCTTGTCGCTGCTTCTTTTTTTTCCAAAATATTTGTCTGTAATTGGTCTGCAGAATTAATTGATTGGAAGGGGAAAGTTTGGAGGCATAGAAACCAAAGTGTTTGTATTTGTAATATTTGTATAGTTCTGATTGATTATGTCTGTATGTTGTTGTTATTAGATGACTCATAGCAACCCCACGTACAACAGAAAGAAACACTGCCCAATCCTTCGCCATCATCTCAGTTGGTGCTATATTTGAGCCCATTGTTGCAGCCATTGTGTCAATCCATCTTATTGAGGGTCTTCCTCTTTTTCACTGACCCTCTACTTTACTTAGCATGATGTCCTTCTCCAGAGACTGGTCCCTCCTGATAACATATCCAAACTATGTGAGAGGAAGTCTCGCCATCCTCGCTTCTAAAGAGCATTATGGCTGTACTTCTTCTAAGACAGATTTGTTCTTCTGGCAGTCCATGGTATATTCAACATTCTTTGCCAACACCATAATTCAAAGGCATCAATTCTTCTTTGGTCTTCCTTAGTCATTGTCCAGCTTTGATATGCATAAAATGATATTGAAAATACCAAGGTTTCGGTCAGGTTCACCTTAGTCCTCAAAGTGACATCTTTGCTTTTTAACACTTTAAAGAGGTCTTTTGCAGCAGATTGGGAATAGTAGAGCATAAAAGTAAGAAGTTAAGCTCTGATGACAAGCGGATCTGAATCTGAGTCCTGGCTGGACTCGTTAGTAACCATGTCACCGTAGGCAAGTTAATTAACATCACTAAGCTTCAGTGTTCTCTTCTGTGAAATGGAGATAGGATTAGTATCCTCCTCATAGGTACTTAAGAGTGTTTGAAAAGTCATATTGAGCCTATATCAGAGTTTGTGGCACACCAAAGGCTCCACACATGTAATTCTTTTTATTACTATTCTATAACATCAGATAGTATCTGTTAAAAATTATTATATGTAAAGTCTGGGTTTGAAAATTAGAGATAGATTCAGGGAATTTGTGTCCTAAGAAAGTTCACTCCTCCACCATCAACCTACTTGCACTAAGGTAGGAAAAATCATGCAGTTTATTAATCATACAAGAACTATTCAGCTTTCTGATTTCTAAATGGAGATGGTGAGATAGAAATAACTGGGAAAAAAAAAAAAAGAATGGAATAGAGTCAAATTAGACCTCCCTTAATGACCACCAAATAATACATACATATATGTGTGTGTGTGTGCATGCACATATATGTGTATGTGTGTGTGAAGAAACTAATCGAAAGTGTAAATAAAAGATTTTTCAAAAATTTTTCATTTGACCTAAAGCAGCAAGTTAAAAGCATTCCAAAAGTGGATAATTCTATAATTCACTTTTAAGATATAAAATATATGAGGAAAATTGTCTTTTCTCCTCTTGGGTTCTCATGTGATCCTAGAAGAAATTAATAGCATTATTGAAGCTGAGATGAAGGGCCTTGGCAAAAGCTTGACACAAACAGAATTTTCTCCTAGGAATTAACAACAAAAGCTTGATAGAGAAAGGTTATCTGTGGTCCAGTCAGCATTTTCCCTGAGAGAAAACATAAATACACGAATCCTTGTGTTAACAAGTATGTTGTCAGTTAAAGGAATATTCCAAAGTATTTTTCTAAATTTAATTAACATTTGCTACATCATACTCTTGTACTTTTTGAATTTCTATTAGAAATTTTTGATAGTCTATCAATACTTTTCAGATAACATGGTTTTAAATGACAACACCCTACATCACAGGAATGTTGCAAGGATTAATAGGACTATATATCCATAGGTAAAAAATAAACAAATGATTTTTTTTCTAGGCTTCTTAGACAATCCAAGCGAATATTATTTTCTTTTTCAATGCGTGTTTAGACAGTATCTATTATAAATGTAAGTCATTGGCTTATTCATAGCTATTTGTGAAATTGTGCTGAACTATGTATTAACCAATTGCTGTCCACTCAATTCCAATTCATGGCAACCTTGTGTGTGTCAGAGTAGAACTGTGCATTTTGCTCCACAGGATTTTTAATGACTGAGCTTTTGGAAGTAGATTGCCAGGCCAAGACCTCCAAAATAATTGACCAGTTAATATTAGAATTTTATATTTCTCTGCTCATTCATATTTAGAGGAATGACATAAAAGATAGAATCTTTTCTTATTTTCACATACCTAGATTACAATTAAGAGCTAATATTTATAACCAATACTAAGATGCTAGATGAATTATTTTTCTGCATGTCCCTTTTGTATTTGGACATGCACAAATCAGATTCATTACATAAATTGATACAGTCAAACAGCCAGCACCAGTATTCTTGTAAGATTCCTGGGAGAATATTGTTTCTCTCAGATCGAGGTATGACTAGAGAGGGAAGTCCTGTATCTAGTTTCGGGTCATTTATTCATTCTTCGTTAGCAATATCCACTTATTCATGAGAAGACCCATGGCTTTGATTTGAAGCCCTTGCTCTTTTCCTACCAGTAAAAGCCTTCACAGAGCTTCCACTTTACAACAAAAATACAGTATCTCTCTTGAATGGAGTCATGAAAAAAATAAGAACAAGATGCATGAAGTTGACTAAAGAATGAACTATGAATATCAATTCAAAGTAATTTAATGATACTACAAATGCCCAGAAATATTGGAACTATTGAGGACATTGTCTTAGTAAGGGTGCTCTAGAGAAACAGAACCAGTATACATATATATATACCAGTAGCAGAACATATATTATCTGGCAAGTCTAAAATCTGTAGGTCAGGCTACAGGCTGGAGACTCCTGCATGCTTATGTCCAAAGCTATGTAGGTCAGTCAACAGAAAGAATACAGAATGAAGAGTGAAGTGAGAATTCTGCCAAAATTTCTATTTATAGTCTGGTGGCAAAACACACCCTAGGGAAATTCCCTTTGTAACTGATTGATGGATTATATTGCATTAGATTACATTATGGAGAGTGATTACATTATAGTACCTTGCCAACCAACAAACCAACCAGTTGCCATTGAGTTGATTGCAACTCATGGCAATCCCATGTGTGTCAGAGTAGAACTATGCTTCATAGAGTTTTCAATGGCTGACTTTTCTGAAGTAGATTGCCAAACCTTTCCTCCAGGTTGACTCAAACCTCCAACCTTTTGGTTAGCAGCCAAGCATGTTAACCATTTGTGTCACCCAGGGAATCCTACATTATATTAGTTGTAAGGTAATTACATTACATTACATTTTACATTATATTACAGAAAATAATCTACTCTACCCAAGGCCAACTTATTCAATCACTTGTAACTACACCATGACAGCACCTAGATAAGTGTTTGATCAAACAACTGGAGACTATAACCTAGCCAAGTTGACACATAAAGTTAACCATCGCAAGCATGTTAATAGCCAAGTGTTAATAATCAAGAAAAATCTCCTAGGTCTTCAATTAAACACTCTTGACAATTCATCCTCTCCACCAAATTTTTCTCAAGTGAGTTGTGATGAAGGAATTATTTGGGGTCAATCGTTCCATGCCTAATATGTGTAAGTCTCATGATTCACTCTTATTTTCCTAATCCAAACTACATTTAATCATCACTTATATGGAGCCCTAGTGACGTAGTAGGTTAGAGCTCGTCCATTAACCAAAAGGTCGGCAGTTTGAATCCACCAGCTGCTCCTTGGAAACCGCAGGGAGTGTTTCTAGTCTGTCCCATATGGTTGCTATGAGTCGGAATCCTTAATATAAATATTTTATTTAATCTAAATTCACACATTATGTTTTCTAGCTCTCATTATTTCCCTCTATATGTTTGCTGAATCATCAAGGATACATAGAATACTTTGGCTGGCGTTAAGTGCCATTCCCTGAGTGACTACTGTGACAAAGTCATGCTCTAAGAGCAAGAAAAGACAGAAGTGGAGATCTCAGGGCTAAATTAGAGAATATGCCCCTTATACCAGATAAGTTTAGATTTGTATATCCTGTTCTAAGTAGCACCAGGCAGAAGAATCCCATGATGGACAGAACTTAGTTCTTCAATTGACAGTTAGTATAGTGAACTCTCAATGTCAGGATGTCAGATTCTTTGAGGACTAGAGTATTTTAATATGTTCTCTGAAATTCGTAAAATGTTCTATATTATCTCATTTAAATATCAAAGCAAGCTTTTGAAACCTCAAGCTATTAAGAGAAGTCAGGTTTACTGTATTCTAAATTCTAGTTTAACAAATAAGCTGGTTATTCCGTTTGCCCTGCTCCCCATTCCTCTCACCCCCACACCCCTTCTCCACACTGCTCTGCCCTACACTTAGCTGTCTGATCTCAGCACCTGAGCTCCCTTGCTTCTGACTTTACATTGCATCTAGCCAATATGAGGCCCTACTGGAGAAGAGAGCATGGAAGGAGAGATATAACTACTTACCCATCCACACCCAGCCTTTACTGAGGTTCTGGAATAGGCTGCTTTCCTCCACTGCCACACTTCTTGTCCAGTTCTGCAGCCTTACTCCTGGCTCTGTCTCCCAACAGGTCCCCAGTAAAAGTGGTCCCTCCCCTTATACATTTCCTTTGAGGGTGGTGAGGTCTGATCTTCTGCTAGGATCCCTGGTGCTTCACCAACCCTTCTTAGATCCCTTGACCCTCCTATGCCTCTATAAACAGCCCTTTTCTTTAACCCTCTTCTCTTAAACCATATTGAGTGTACTGTCTCTTTCTTACCACACCCTGACTCATGCAGCAAAAATGACTTACTTTGTAGCTAAGAAATATATTGGATTATTACACAGTATTTTACTGATGGTAATACGTTCCAACTTTAGGGGATTTACATTTGTTCTACTCTTTCCTCCTGATTGGCTATGCCTTGTTCATGTGAGGATGGGTCTAGCTCCATCCTCAGCAACATGCATACCTCATAGAAGGCTTTAAGGAAATCTTTATTCAGTTGAACTGAATTAAACCCACACTGAATTCTCTTATTTTCATTGCTTCAGACACCCTGACTAATAATACTAAGCTGCACGTAGATTTCTGAGTGACAATTGGACTGCATAATACTAAAACAGTCATTTATATAATCATGTTCACTTTATTTCTCCATTTTCATGCATGAGATTTACCTTAGTTATTCTCGGGTAGAAACTTAATTAATGAGTCTTTTAAATTAGAAATAGCTGCCTCTAATAATATTTTATTAGAGCTATTTATTCTTTAATATTTTATGTAAAATTTATGGTTGTCTTTTTATAATTTGGGAAAACATTTTTTAAAATTTATTATTGAATTAAGGTAATTATAAGGTCGATTCATATCATCAGAAAGCAAGGTTAAATGGAAGTTACCCTAAGTAACTGAGGAAGATAATAGATTATTTCGACCAGCATTAATAATTTGGAGAAGAAAGTCATTGTAAAATATATTTTTTAAAATAGCAATGTATGATCTATAATGATGCTTTGTGGTTTTATGCCTCACTGAATCCTGGATGCTTTTGCAAGGCACGGGCATTATAATGAGTTGCTGTGTGAAATGACTAATGTTGTGAATACACATCGCATTTAGTTGATGTAGCCACATGTCTGAAATAAATGTTCCTTGTAGTGTCAAGTGTAAACCTCTCCAGATCCTTCAGTGTGCACTGCCCACAGCTGAGTGTAAAAGTAGAAATCTGAAATTGGCAGTTCCTGGGGTTACAAACATCCAACTTGCGGACAACCCACACTGACGAATAGACTACCATAAAGCCTATTATATTAAAAATTGGAGTTAAATACAAATACACAATAACGAACACACGCACTACTTTGTGATGCTCATGAGAACATTGCGTGGTTTGGATATGTTTCTTAAGTGTTTATATGCATAGAAAGGTAAAATAGATACTATATACTAAAACAAACATTTGACTATTTGATGCTAAATAAGAACTGTATATACCTATTCTGACTTATCTACAAATTCAACTTAAAGTCTGACTTGGAAACGGATGTGGTTTGTAACCCGGGGGCTGCTGTACTACTGAAAGAGAGGGCTGCAAACGTTGGCTTGTTTGTGTTTCTTCCACATATTACTGATGGGTTGTTTTTATTACAGTAAATCTTCTCTGTGGAAGAGCATAAATAAGATTCTTCTTTCACTGCTAAAGCCTGCCCTTCCTGCTTCATGGTCTCAGATAATTTTTACATCTGCATGTGTCTAGTTTATTGAGAAGGCTTAGCTCTGTAGGGAATAAACATGAAACGGTTTTATTTTTCACCAGTCCTTGCTCCCCTATTGTGTTATGTCAAATTCCTCTTCCCAGCTGGGTAGCAGATCCCTTAACAACATCCTAGTCAGATTTCATAACTTTCAAGTTGCTTCCTGTTACTCATATTGTGTTCAGTTGAAAACTTCACTCTCATTTATTGTACAAAGTTGCCTTTCCATCACCATGGCTACAATTAGGGTCCCTGAATCCTTTGGGAGGGCATGTGGCTTGCTGGTCTACACCTCCTCCTACTTCCTCATTATGGAGTCCAGGGTAGGATTGGTTGGCCTCTGGACACTTAACTTCCCTTCATTTTTTCGGTGTGTGTGGTGAGGTGGGGAAGAAGCCCTGGAGGAACAGTGGTTAAAGCACTTGACTGCTAACCAAAAGGTCAGTGGTTCGAACCCACCAGCAACAACACAGGAGAAAGATGTGGCAGTCTGCTTCCAGAGAGATTTAGAGCTTTGGAAACCCTATGGGATTGCTATGAGTCGGAATTGACTAGACAGCAGTGGGTTTTGGTTTTGGCTGTAAGGTGGGGAGAAAGAAAAGGGGAAAGAAAAGTTGACACTTATATGGCTGCTGCTGTTGTAATCCTCCCCTTATTGATTTGTTGCTGCTACCCAGGCTATCCCTCATGAATTGAAAGGTGGCTCTCCTTCGGGCATGCAGTGGTTTGTTGGAGGGCTCTGTGGGGGTTTCTCTCCTGTACGGTCTCCTGAACGTGCCCTGTTGATATATCCTGTACCCTCTTGTGACTTGAGGCCCCTCACCTGGCAAGCAGTACTCTTCTATGGGATTCTGGTAATGTGGTTTCAGTCCATCTCTCTTCAGTGATGCCCACTTGACCCTGGGAACAAAATCCTGAAAGTTCAAGATGCTACAGTAACCCTTTGGTCATCCAATTATTTTCTCCTTTGAATTTTTGTTGATACCATGTGTTTTCACTAATGGAAGGCATACTGATTAAAGGGTCAATTCAGAATTTTTCTTATGAGTTATGGATATTGATACCCATTATCTGGGATTACGTATGTCCCAGCGGGCCCTGGACATAGTAAATCCTACCAATATGAGTCAATGATAATTTTTTAATATTATTTTATTTCTTGAAAAATTGCAAAACCTGAGGTAAAACATGAAGTCACCTGACAGTGACTGCATATACATTTTATTCTAGTCTCCTTCTTCTTAGCCTTTTTTTTTCATGAAACTTTTCAAAACATGGTACAGTGCATTCTTCCTTACTGCAAAAGCAGTACTTACAGCCCAGATGAATAAAGTCAAGGGACTTTTTATCTCAGGAAAAGTACCAATACAATACATTCTTCACAGCTGCGAAAGCAGTACTGATAGGCCAAATAAAACTAAAGGAATTTGAATCTCAGGAAAATTACCACTACTATGTATTCTTCATTATAACAAAAGCAGTACTAAAAGCTAACAAGTAGAAACAGCTGCGCTGGAATACTGCAGAACTGCCTACAGTGGTGCATTCTACCTGCTACACGTGGAAGTGATGATTGGGCCCTAAGATTGAATGCAGGGTCAGAATAACTTATAAGAGTTCCAATCTCTTGAAAAGTACCACTGCAATGCATTATTCCTTATTGCCAAGGCATTCTTTACTGTTCAGAAGCTAGAAAAGCAGGGAGCCAGTAACACTTGGAAACAATGAATGACATCAAGGAGAAAATGGCCACTATGACTAAATAAAGACTGGGAATAGCTTATTCTCATGATAAGTACATTCTCACAAGAACATAGTAACTGGGAAAGAGTGAGGAGGCTTATCTCACAGAAATAAAGGCAAAACTGTCAAAAGTTTATAAAATTCACACATCCAGGAGACATCACCTAAGACAATGCTCAGTCTACACAAAAATGAGGCTCCAACTCAGAGTTCTTGAATTTCACACATTTCTAAAGGCTCTCACCTTGAGGCTAAATGCTTTGAAATCAGGCTACCTCCTTCCCAAAGAACTTCAGAGACATAAAAAGTGGTTGAGATACCATACGTCCCACAGATTACTAAAGGGCTAAATTTATCTCCCTCTGCCTTGTCTTTTTTCAATTTGCCTTCTCTTTGCTTAGATAGACACTGGGAAGATCGGGAGTACCCTGCACAAATGGAAACCAGATGATGGAATACTAATTTCCTTTAGCGATTCTCTCATATCCCTCTTATTTGCTTGCTGCATAGAGGGGAGGCTTTATCCCCATTACGTCAGAATATATGACTCTTAGAGACCTCTTCCCTCTGATTTTCTAATCCTTTTTTTTTTAATATAAATCCATGAGAAGGATGTCAGGGGGATAGAAGGGGGTTGTAGGGCTAGTTCAGCTGCTTTAGAAAGCTCTGAAGATGAGGACCCACTATTATTGCCAGCTCCCTTTAGAATTTGGGGTAATTCCATTCTTTTTGTTCTTAGCATTACGTATTAATCACCAATTTGGGGCAATAGGCAAAGTCTTATTCAAGATCCTGTTACCTATTCTTTTATATTCCTATAGGCAAAGACACTAGACAGAGATAGTAGACAAAGTAAAAGTGAAATAACAGAGCTATATCCCTTTTCTGGAATCTCCCTGTCTTAGTCATCTAGTGCTGCTGTAACAGAAATACCACAAGTGGATGGCTTTAACAAACAGAAGTTTATTCTCTCACAGTCTAGTAGGCTACAAGTCCAAATTCAGCGTGTGAGCTCCAGGGGAAGTCTTTCTCTGTCGGCTCTGGAGGTAGGTTCTTGTAATCAATCCTCCCCTGGTTTAGGAGCTTCTCTGCATAGGAACCCCTGGGTCCAAAGATCACACTTTGCTCTTGGCTCACTTTCTTGGTGGTATGAGGTCCCCATGTCTCTCTGCTCCTTTCTCCCTTTTATATCTCAAAAGAAATTGGCTCAAGGCACAATTCAATCTTGTAGATTGAGTCCTGCCTCATTAAGGTAACTGCCACCTATTCCACCTCATGAACATCATAGAGGCAGGATTTACAACACATAGGATAATCAAATCAGATGACAAAATGATGGACCATCACACAATACTGGGAAATCATAGCCTAGCCAAATTGATACACTTATTTTTGGGGGACACAATTCAATCTATGACACTCCCCAACTTTACTTCCCATCCTTCTACCACCTCTACTCACACAATTGTGTTACCCAGTTCAGAAAGAGAAGCAACTGGCTTGGATTCTAGTCTGATCACTGAAGAGCTCAGCTACTTACTGTGACTTCACCCTTCTCTGCCTCAGATAATCCATCTTGGGAAATGCAGATGAACCTACCTGCCCGTACTAATCTTTCAGGGGTGTTAGAAGACAAATGAGATAATAGCTGAGAAACCTTTGGAAGAAATGTGATGTGTAAATCTAGGGCAGCATTATATATGAGGCACCACCTTAATCATTTTTCCATCTGCTATAAGAAGCATTGCCCTCCTGCTGTTCTAAATGTAAAAGATCCCTGGGCTGGAGGAGTTTTGAAATCTTGGTTCTGCCTGCCTTTCGGCATTAATTGACTCTTTCTTTAGGCAAATGACATCATCTGGAAACAATGTGAAGATCCATATCTAAAAAATGTGAAACAGAATAATAATACTATTTGCCCCTCAGAGGCATTGTTAGGGTCAAATAACACAAGTCGTAGGCGTAGTCTATAAAATGTATAACACATTTTGAAATATTCTGGGTATGTATGTGCTTATGGGGAGCCTGTACGTAGACCAAGAGGCAGCAGCTTGTGGTTTATAATCAGGAAAGTTGTGCCTCAGGGTTGTATCCTTCACCATAATTATTCAATCTGTATACTGAGTAAATAATCCGATAAACTGGACTATATAAAGAAGAGCACAGCATCAAGGTTGGAGGAAGACTCATTAACAACCTGCGATATGCAGATGACACAACCTTGCTTCCTGAAAGTGAAGAGGACTTGAAGTAGTTACTGATGAAGATCAAAGACTACAGCCTTCAGAATGGATTATACCTCAACATAAAGAAAACAAAAATCCTCACAACTGGACCAATAAGCGCCATCATGATAAATGGAGAAAATATCGAAGTTGTGAAAGTTTTCATTTTACTTGAATCCACAATCAACACCCATGTAAGCAGCAGTCAAGAAATCACACGACCTATACTGCATTGGGCAAATCTGCAAAAAACCTCTCTAAAATGTTAAAAAGCAAAGATGTCACTTTGAGGACTAAGGTATGCCTGATCCAAGCCATGATGTTTTCAATTGCCTATATGCATGCAAAAGCTGGATATTGAATAAGGAAGACCAAAGAAGAATTGATGCCTTTGAATTATGGTGTTAGCGAAGAATATTGAATATTCCACGGGCTGCCAGAAGAACAAATAACTCTGTCTTGGAAGAAGAATAGTCAGAGTGTTCCTTGGAAGCAAGGATGGAGAGACTTCATCTCATGTACTTTGAACCTATTATTAGGAGGGGCCAGTCCCTGGAGAAGGACATCCTGCTAGGTAAAGTAGACGATCAGCACAAAAGAGGAAGACTCTCAGGGAGACGGATTGACACAGTGAATACAACAGTGGGCTCAAACATAGCAGTAATTGTGAGAATGATGTAAGAGGGGGCAATGTTTCATCACTATGAGTCATAACCAACTTGATGGCACCTAACAACCACAACATGTATGAATATAAATATATGCATATAAATTAACATAACTATATAACTATAGATAATATATCTTTATATGTTTTATATACATATACACCCCTTTCATTTGTGTTAATTACAAAGTAAAATTGGAGAAGCAGCCTTTGAAGTTTCATAAATTGATATATACAAATGAAATAGACAATTGCAACTCATTTTTATAATAATGTGGTAATTTGTCATGCATTCATGTGAACATTGCATGTGCGTGCCTCCTTGTGTGTGTTTGTGTGTGTGTGTGTGCGCCTACCAGACTTTCTCACAGGTGACTAAAACTTGATTTTAAGTTTCATATCTTTCTATACCTTCCCTCTGGTGATGGTGTTTGGGCTACAACATAGAGGAAAGGTATTTAAAAGAAAAAAGAACTGCAGCGAGTTCACTGACTCATTTGCATTTCGAGATAAATTACTTTTATCCCTCACACATTCTGTAAGCTATACTTTTATTTGTCTTTTGTTTTACCTTTCTGTTAATTGTTTAATCATCAGTGTTCTTACCCTTATAACTGATTTCTTTCTTTTCTGTCTCCACTAATTCTTAACTTGGACAGAGTTTGGGTTAACTTCTCCATCCCCTCACCCCAACCCCTGGGGTGAAGAGTTTGATAGAATTTGTCCAGGACACCATATCCTGTTTCCTCTGTCTGTCTCTTCCATCTGCATGCTGTGTTTCCTTAGACAAGCATTGTTAAAGCACAGTTACCCTTATTCTTTAGGCCAAAGTGGAGGATCACCAGATGATACTTCATGATAAGGAGTTACAGGAGATGAATAAATAGAGATAACATAGTTGCTTTGCAACATAAAAAAAAAAAATTTGAATGAGCTTTTCCTCATTTCTCACACACAACCTGAAGTTTCTGGCTTCAGTGTCTTTTGGTTTTCCTGTATTTGAGCTGCTTTTACTCCCACCCACTCACTCTCATCTCCCACCCCCATTAAAATGATACTCTACATCACGGCCAACTTAGATACCAACTCTCCTTTGATCCCTTCCACCACTATAGTTGATAGGTACCTCTCTTTCCTCTGAACTGTAGCATTTGTGCCATGCTTATGACAGCTAACATACTGCCATTTGTTATGGTTATTTGTGGGCATGTTTTTCATTTGCACTAGTCTGTATGCTTCTTAAAGGCATGAGCCGTGTCATACTTATGCCCTTATATCTCTTAATTCTCACACATCACCATGCATAATACTTTAAACTTGTGACAAATGTGTATTGAGGTAATGAATTCGTAATATAGTTGATAACATTTGATTTATGCTGATAAATTAAATAATTTATTCATTCTCTTGTCTATTCATATTTATCTAGTGTTAGTACTGTGAGAGGACACTGTATACAGCAGTAAATAAGCCAGGAATGGTCGCTGCTGTCACTGAACTTGTAGAGGAATTGGAGAGATAGACACAAAGAAACCAACAAATAAATAATATATCATTACAAATTGTAATCAATGCTATGAACAAATAGGGATTTGAGGCAGAGACTAAGAGTAGGGAATCTGGTTTTATAAAGGATGATTAGTGAAAGTCTCTCTGAGCAGATGATAGACAACCTGAAGGAAATCCCTCAGCAAAATCCTCTTACATCTCATTGACTGAAATCTGGTTACCTGGTCAAACCTAACTACAAGAAAAATTGGGAAAATGGCTACTCTAACAAAATAGAGCTCTGGTAGTGAAGAAGTAGCATACTGAATTAAGGTAGGCAAATAGCAGTGCCTGTCTCACCTCTGGAAACCCTGGTGGTGTAGTGGTTAAGAGTAATGGCTGCTAACCTTTTGGTCAGCAGTTCGAATCCAGCAGGCGCTCCTTGGAAACTCTATGGGGCGGTTCTACTCTGTCCTATAGGATCACTATGAGTTGAACGCCACCTTCCAACACTATTCCATGCCCCTTCTTAGAGAATAGCCTGGGGAGGTGGGTGGGATCAGATCATGCAGGGTCTTTTTTTTTTTTTTTTTCCCATACAAAAATTTAAACATACATTGTTATGTGACTCTAATTGCTCTCCTCATACTGTGACAACACACTCCTCCTTTCCATCCCTGATTCCCCATGTCCATTCAACCAGCTCCTAACCCTCTCTGCCTTCCCATCTCACCTCTGGACAGAAGCTGCCCATTTAGTCTCTTGTATCTACTTGAGCTAAGAGGCACGCTCCTCACAAGTATCACTTTATGTCCCATGGTCCAGTCCAATCCCTGTCTGAAGAGTTGGTTTCAGAAATTGTTTTAGTTCTGGGCTGATAGAGAGTCCAGGGGCCATGCTTTCTGGGGTACCTCCAGTCTCAGTCAGACCATTACGTCTGGTCTTCTTACTAGAATTTGAGTTCTGCACCCCACCTTTCTCTTGCTCCATCAGGGACTGTCTGTTGTGTTCCCTGTCAGGGTGGTCATTGGTGGTAGCCAGGCACCATCTAGTTCTTCCGGTCTCAGGCTGATGAAGTCTGTGGTTTATGTGGCCCTTTCTGTCTGTTGGGCTACTACTTTCCTTGTGTCTTTGGTGTTCTTCATTCTCCTTTACTCCAGGTGGTTGGGACCAACTGATGCATCTTAGATGGCCACTTGCAAGCTTTTAAGACCCCAGATGCCACTCACCAATGCAGAACATTTTCTTAATAAGCTTTGTTACGCCAATTGACCTAGATGTCCCCTGAAAGCATGGTCCCCAGACCCCTACCCCCATGCAGGGTCTTGAAGGTATTTCATTTTTATTTTATCTGACCTGGAAAACCACTGAATGATTTTAAGTAGGGAAGAGACATAATTATATTTGTATGTTTATATGATCATACCAGCCACTATGTGGAATACTGACTAAATGTGGGGCTAGGGAAGGATGGAAGTAGCTAGAACAGATAATGGTGGCTGGACCAGCGTCCTCACTGTGGAATGAAGCGAAGTGGTTTCATTTTAGATCTATCTATTTAGGAGACAAAATCAACTGAATTTAGTGAACTATACGATAAAATAGCCAAGGTAAAGAGAAAGCATTAAGGATGATATTTGAAGGATGTACACACAAAAAATAACACACACACACATGCATACACACTCAAACCATATAAAGTAGCAAGTACATGGATACGTACCTATAAATATTTGCGCTTGGTACAAATTTAGCTCATACAAGGAAGGTACTGAGATAGATTTTGAGTCTCTCTGTTAGATTTTTCAAACGATTTGAGTGGCTATTGGAAGCTACTTTTACCACCTAACACTTTACAAATGATAACTTTTTTGTGACTTGACATAATTAAAAGGCATGCCATCACTGTAGTCACCATCATCATCAGCTTCAGCTGTTAGCTACAATTACGTGTTCCTCTACTGCAGTGTGTAGATCGCTGACCTGGATCCTGGGGGATTTTCAGAACTGACATGGACATTATCCGATCCGTGAAATGACCTAAATTTTTCACAGCCTAGAGAAACATTTTAGCATTAATTATTTTCAGTGTTTCAGCAACTGCACTTGGCTTTGTAATATGAAGTAGTCCTTGAAAATAAAAAATGTCAGAAATGTAGTTTCAGGATACCTTTCCGTGACCTTTCTAGGTCTCAAATGCATATTCTTGTATAGTGATGACTTTTAAAACACCTTGACTGTTGACATCTCTCTATCCAGCAAAAAGGAGCAGATGATTTCAGATGATCAGCTGCTTCCCAGGGACAAGATAATGTACTAAATATTGTTAGAAACATAAGTGAACAAGTTTCATAATTTGACCCTATTTTTATATCTTCTATTTTGGCTGCTCATTCACCCTCCACTCCAGACGGGGGACTCTGAAATTATTTAACTTAGTTACTGGTATGTGTAATGCGTTTATATTAACATTAGGGTCAGAATTCATATAGGTATTACCAGAATCCTGAGTACTGGGTCTATGATATGGTTCATATTATGGTTGAAATTATTTCAAATAACATTTCTTGAAAGCCCCTTTTATATATGAAATTTCATACGTGAGGAAATATATTGGAACACTCTAGTGTAATTTTAAAAGGTTTTTGAAGTTCTCTCTAGAATAAATGCTGTGTAATAATAGTCATCATAGTCCACTTTTTAAAAAGTGTGTACAAAAGCCAGACCTAGAAAAAATGGGATTAAAGTTCAGTATGACCGAATAAACTCTTACATGAAAAAGAATTTTCTGCCCCAAAGGGTTATTCTGACTCTACAACAAGCTACTAAAGTTGATTATAGAATACCAAGACCTAGACATCCTTGAAAAAATTGAATCAGAATGGAACAAAGCATTAAACTAAAATGGACACAGTCACGGTACTGTTTTTGAATGAATATCTCTCAACATTATTTATTGCTGATGGTGGCAAAAAAAGAAAAGGTCCTTAGTATATTTTAGAAAACATACAAAATTTGTTATCTGATAAAAGGATTCATAATTTTGGTATTTTTACCATTTTTTTTTCTTTTGATACAATCAATGAAAATAAAGGAGTAGGAATTGGGATGGGTGAAGATGGGAAGATTCCCGGATGGTCGCTATGCAAGAATACCTTAATGAGGAACGAGAGGGGAAATATAAACTGGTAGTGATAATAATAATAAATCTAATATTTATTGAAGCACATAAATTCTAGGTATTTTATAATTATTTATTTAATCTTTGTAACAACACACATTAGTATTGTAACTAGTTGTCTTAGTTACCTAGTGTCATTATAACAGAAATACCACAAGTAGATGGCTTTAACAAAGAAAAATTTATTCTCTCACAGTCTAAGAGGCTAAAAATCTGAATTCAGGGCACCAGCTTCAGGGGAAGGCTTTCTGTCTCTGTCAACTCTGGGGAAAGGTCCTTGCCATCAATCTTCCCTTGGGTCTAGGAGTTTCTCAGCACAGGGACCCTGGGTCCAAAGACATGCTGTGTTCCTGGCTTTTCTTGCTTGGTGGTAGTGAGGTCCTTCTCCTCTCTGCTTGATTCTCTCTTTTATATATCAACAGAGATTTACTCAAGATACAACCTAATCCTGTAGATTGAGTTCTGCTTCATTAACATAACTGGCTCTAATCCTGCCTCACTAACATCATAGAGATTAGGATTTACAACACATAGAATAGTTACATCAGGTCAAAAATTGGTAGACAACCAAACAATACTGGGAATTATGGCCTAGCCAAGCTGATACACATTTTGGGGGGACACAATTCAATCCATAACACTTGTTTACAAATAAGGCAACCGAGGCATGGTTAGGTTAAATCTGTTGTCCTCGGTTGTGCTAGATGATGGTGGAGCCTGGATTTACTCAGGCAGTCTGGCTCCAGAGCCTATTCTTTACAATTGTTCTTTACAGCCTCTTAAAGTTAGAGAGACCTATGGCTAGAATTTCAAAGGTTATTTCCTGGCACTGTGGGCAATTTGGTATGTACAGGTAGACTGGTTGTGGCAAATGCCAGCAAAGAGCTAGTATATGGAAACCCCTCAGCAGACTACGTAATGATTCCCAGCTGGGATCCCTTTCTGAGGAATCTGAACCGATGTTTCCAATTCCAGTCAAACTGATCACTGTTGGAAATAGGTCAGAATGGCTACTTAGACGTGGATGTTATCTGAGAAGGTAAGATTACTAGCCTGGATTGATTGCTCCAACAAATAAGGACTATGAGTTGGTTCTAAAGTGGTTGCCTCATCTACTGTTCAGTTGAGACACAACAATTATGCTTATAAGCATCTTCAAACTGAGGCATGTTTAAGCTTAACTGCTTCCCAGGCAAGCCACCAAAAAGCCTGGGGCCTGGGAGTATGCATTTTTAACAAGGGATTCTCAGCATCAGGGGAATTAGGGAGATGTTGCCCAGTGTGATTCTTAATCTTAGCCACATATTGGAATCACCTGGGAGACTTTAAAAATCACTAATGTCTGGATCCTACCCCTAGATATTGTAATTTAATGGGTCTAGGGTGCAGCCTGGAAATAGCAAAGTTTTAAAAGTTCTCTACCTGATTCTAATATACAGTCAAATTTGAGATCCCCTCCTCTAGAACAGAGCTGCCCATCCAGTGTTCCTGGCACCACTAGTATTTTCGAAATTGGGAAGAGTTTTCTATCTGTTGAGCTTTGATGTTTCTCAGCCCTTAGGGTAGCTGGACAGGTCTGATGAGGCAAATGTGACTATTGCCCTTTGACAAGAGTAGCCTTTTCTCTTTACTCCAATGTGTTCTATAAATATTATCATTTCTGTGTCTGTCATGATGTAAAAACAGAATGACCCATAGCTCTAGGTGAGGGCGTGTGTGTTTTTCAGTAACTCCCTTGATCATTGTAGTATTCAGCCAGGGTTGCCACCCAGTCTCCTAGAAATTTCTTTACAGCATTTTATTTCTTTGTGTGAGTATAAGCTTGCAAAAAAATCTAAATTTCCAGTAACTTAAAATTGATTAAAAAATTGTATATTCTTACTATTAGAGCAGTTACAATGAATGAATTCTTTCCATACATTGTAAAACACACATACACAGAGCAGATTTTAAATAAAAATAATTTTATGAATGCATACATATTTGGTAAAGATGTAAACATATGTGGGACCTATAAGCACTAAATTCAAAATGATTGTTACTTTTCAAATTGGAAGAAGAATGAGATCAAGAAAGGGCACAAAAAAGGCTTGATGTGTATCTTTATATCTTTCTTTAAAAAGAGAACTAAAACAAATATGGAAAAATGTTACGATTAAATTAATGGTAGTTATGTGGATGTTTCATTTATCATATTTTATTCTCTGTAGTTGTCTATGCATTTGAAAACAATTAAAAATTAGTTAATAGGTAAGGGAATACAATTCAATATATACATAAAATGTTAATGCCAGAACCCACTACTCACTGCCATCGAGTTGATTCCAACTCATAGCAACCTTATAGAACAGAGTAGAACTGCACCATAGAGTTTCCAAGGAGCACCTGGTAGATTCGAACTGCTGACCTTTTGGTTAGCAGCTGTAGCACTTAACCACTACACCACCAGGGTTTCCTAATGCCAGAAAGGACTGTAAAAACCATTTTATTCAGTAGCCATATTTTGCTCATGAATATGAGGACTTTCTTGTAAGAAGATGCTGTCTTTCCCCTATTACCTGTAGGTCACATTATTTTTGAACTTTGTATGAAAAGAGAGAGGAGGCTTGTACACCTGCCCATCCTCACTCTCTACCCAAACTAGGGTAGTGATGGATTGCTGTAGAACTCTAGCAACTCAGCCCCAACCCCTTATCCAACTGCTTCCTTATCACTCCTGCAGAGCCTGCTGATCACCTTCCTACTGACTAGGATCCTTAGTTCTTCCACTCTACTTTCCTTATCAGTCTGCCCCTCCCAATGGGACTTTCCTTATCTCCTTACTCAGCCAGAACCAGATAGCGAGCATTTTAAAAAATGTACTCACCAAAACCCTAGATTCTTTCACCTCCTTTATTTAATTCATCCTGATTTCCAGCCTGGATAATTTCCACTGTCCAACTATTTTCATTCCCAGGGTAACAAATATGGTTGGAGAAACTTAAAAATTCTTGCTGACTAGATTCTTCTATGGGGACTTTGATGGGTCAATGGTAGAAGTCTCGCTTTCCAAGCGAAAGACCCAGATTTGATTCCTGGCCGATATACCTCATGTGCAGCCATCACCCATCTGTCAGTGATGGCTTGTGTTTTGTTATGATGCTGAACAGATTTCAGCAAAGCTTCCAGACTAAGATGGACTAGCAAGAAAGGCCTGGAAATCTGCCAAAAATCAATCAGTGAAAACTCTGTGGATCACAACAGTCTGATCCCCAACCCATCATGCGGATAACAAGAGGACCAGGCAACATTTTGTTCCATTGTGCCTAGAGTCTCTACAAGTCGGGGGTCAACTTGACAGCAGGTAACAACAATGGATTCTCTACAAACAACAATGGATTCTCTACACTTTTTCTCATGTCTTGTTACTGTCCTAATGCACCAATCATGGTGAAGCCCACAGATTGGAATGCTCCATCAAAGGATAACTTCATTCTCTAGAAGCTAGATTCTAGATAACTGAAAATATAGACTATCCTATGCTTTCTTCACATTTTCTCCTCCTCATTTCAAACATGTACATAAGATTTATATTCCTTCCTTACTTACTTGACCCTTGTCTCTGAAAAAAGTAGGTCACATGTCTCCTTACAAGTATAAACTGTCCATTGACGCCCTTAATCTTTTATCCTCAGGATTCTGACCTTTAGTATTCTCATGAGGTTTCTATAGTAGTTACCTAATGTGTCTTCCTAACCACTCATTTCCCCTGAAATCAACCATATTTGTTGCTGCCAGAATACTCTTCCTACCATACTATTCCAGTCATTTCTTCCTACTGCTTAAAAACTTTCAGTTTTTAAGTTTTTAAGTAAGGTAAATTCTTTTTAGTTTGGCTTCAATCTACATTTATAGTCAAATTTCCTACTAATTTTCTGTTTTGAGACTCCGCATTTTCACTCATTTCTTTTTTTAATTAACACTCATTGTTTTCCCTCTCTCTTCTATCTAGAATGCCCTCCTCCCAATCTGTGCCTGGCAAAATTCTTACCCCATATTTAAAGGTATAGTATAAATATCACCACTTTTATAAATTTTTTAGAGTCCCTAATATAACATCTTCCTCCTTTGAACTCAGGTTGTAATTATAAATGGTACCTCTTCTCTAGCTCTGCTCATCTTTTACATTGTAAACTAATTGCTTGAGTGGTGCTATTCTTTACCCCCTGCCAGTATAAGAACTTTTGGGAGGATAAAACTACATATTTCTCATTTTTGTAGCCTTAGTAACATCTACCATAATGTGTGGTATTTAAACAAAAATGTGTACTTTATTGAATCATTTCTCTTGAGGTTAACAGAGGATTCACTACGGGGAGGAGTGAAGCAAGGCTGTCCTTATGTAAAAAAAGGTTTCTCTGCATGCAGTTAATTGGCTTATTTGAGGATCAAAGCTGTGATTTCATTAGCGCCACGTTCTGATAATGGATTTGCTTCATGAAGTTTGCATGATTAGGCACTGTCTGCCTTGGATGCTTTAGCCTTGCCAGAAACAGGTAGCTTTTGAATCTGCTTTGTGTTGTCATGTAAAGATTCTCTGTGCAAAAAGTAATGGATTTTCTGTTGGGAAGGTCATGACTTTTCATAGTAGATAAGAATATGTGCTTAATAAGCTGACCTAATCTATTTTAGTTTCTGTGAAACATGCCCATGCCAATTTCTGTTCCCATTGTTATGATCGTGTGTAGTGAGTGTCATGTAGACCTTGTGAAATAGCATAGTACTAGCGTGATTTCTATTCATTAGAATCCAAAATAATGGATTACCTGAAAGCATATACCAATGACCTCTGTCTCTAAGGATATAGTCTATTGAAAACCAAGGAATCAACCCCATATGACAGAGTAGACCTGCCTCATAGTGTTTTCTTGGCTGTAATCTTTATGGCGTTGTTGGGTGAGTTTGAACCACCAACCTTTCGGTTAGCAGCCAAGTGCTTAACTATCACACTACCAGGGTAAAACACGTTGCTGTAGAGTCAATTCTGACTCATAGCGACCCTACAGGACAGGGTAGAACTGCCCCATAGGGTTTCTAAGGAGCACCTGGTGGATTTGAACTGCTGACCTTTTGGTTAGCAGCCAAACTCTTAACCACTATGCCACCAGGGTTTCCACACCACCAGGGTAGTTGCCTTAATTGTCTTAGGTACTCATATTCTTATTTACCTTTTAAACGACATAATTAAGAAGATCATGGTGACCTCACCTTATAGAGTAGAACTGCTTCATAGGGTTTTCTTGACTGTAATCTTTATAGAAGCAGATCACCAGGCCTTTCTCCCACAGTGCCGCTGGGTGGCTTTGAGCCACCAACCTTTAGGTTAGTAGTCCAGTGCAAACTGCACCACCCAGGAACCTTCTGGACTGCCTTTGTGACTTGCTTTGACTGGCAGAATGCAGCCAAAGTGACATCATATGATTTCTGAATCTGTTTCAAGAGGCCTTGCATCTTCTAAGATGTGTTTGCCCTCTTGGAATACTTCCAGCATCATGTAAAAAGAGTGGATAAAAGGTTGCTTGGAGAGAGTGTCCCGGACATCCCTGCCATTCCAGACATCTTAGCTGAGGCCCCAGGCATGTGATTGAGGCCATCTCAGAGCATCCAGCCCAAGCTGAGCCACCCACTCTCACCTCATGAGTGGTGAGACCAGCAGAAGAACTGCCCGGCCAACGCACAGAATCATGAAAAATAATAAATCGTTATTATCTTAATCCACTCAGTAGTGAAATGGGTAACTTATTCTCTGGGCTTACGTTAACTGGGTGTGTTTAGCTTGATGCCCTGAATTCTGGAGTGTACACCAGCAGAATTTCCCATTCACATTTCTCCATTATTGCAGGGCACATAATAGCATCATCTAAGGCAAACTCAAAAGAAAGATCATTCCTATGAAGGACCAGACCTCTCTTGAGTTTCAGTTTTCTAATTTGTAAAGTGAGACGATATGATTAAATATAATTTAAGATCTTTCTTTGCTCTACCTTTTGTAATGCCAGTTCATTTTGGCAGTTGGCTTCTCAGGAAAAACTGGAATTTGCTATTCTAATTTTCCTCTTTCTCTTTGCCCTCTAGCAGAATTATTCTGGCCAATTTATTCCTTGAGTGCCCAAGAGAGATATAAGATACAAAATGAAAATGAGTGAGTGATTCAAGTGTGTAGGGGGGTGGGGGGGGTGGCATGCAAGAATCCTCTTGTTCTGCATTGCCTGTGAAAATCTTGTTCCTGCTAAGTATACATGGGCTCTGTTCATCCAGACCTGTGCCTGAATTGCCACACAGTTCTGGGATGAAAAGCTGGGTCACAGTCAGGAAGATGATTTACATAAGCGTCTGAACATTCCACTGACCTTTTGGGTGTAAGAGTCAGCTTGCACATTTGCTGAGCTCACGTTTCAAGGCTTTAAAAAGGCTTGTCACACGTGTTACTCAATATGCTGGATTAATGGCAGATTGTGACTTCAGTGTAGAGATCTGTCTGCTTAAGCTGTTTTTGGCTGTTGTGTTCCAGGTCTGCAGCTGACTGGACATATGCATTTGACTTGAATTTTTATGTGCCTTCCAGATGTTTTGGGGTTTGCTCTGTAACATTGAGTTGAGTGGGATTATATCAATTAAATCACACAGTAGGAAAATGACTTAGACTGTCAAAAGATGTTGAATAACTTTTTATTTACCTTGGAAAGAAATTTATGAAGATAAAATACATGGTACTGTAGAGCCAGAAGTTACCTGAGATACCATCTCATGAGGAAAGTGGGACTCATAGAGGCAAGGGGATATGCTCAAAGCCACACAGCCAGTTAATAGTACTCCATGCAATTTTAAAATAGAAGACGTGGTATACTACAGCTATATGCTATTTTAAATCACAGTAAAATCTGGAGTATCGTGATATTTTGGTCAGTGTATACAGAAATGCCAAATATTTTTTTGCTCAATATTTGCCTTCAAAGGGATGGAGGTAGGTGACTGAGCAAAAGCTGTAATCAGATATTCCTGGGTGCATGTGAATGTTTGTATGTGTATATGTATGTATGTATGTCTATGTGTGAGTGCATATATAGGCACATATAGATATATATGCATACGTGCACACATACTGAGAGAGAGAGTACAAACAATGACAGAATAAAGCAAATGAGAGGTAATAAAATGTAATACTTTAATATTACACGGGACCTTGGTCCTAAATCCCAATGCAGAACTCCGTCCAGTCAGATGGGTTCAACTTTGTGGAAAGCTCCTTTTCCCTTAAGCTACTTAGGCGTCATTTACCTCAAACCCAGAACAGATCATGAGGTTGGCCCTGTATAATTCACCCCCAAAGCCAAAAACTCAGATCATACTACCGTGATTTAAAGAATGTTGCTGTCTGCCAAGGACAGGGAGAGAGAGAGAAAGACATTGAACATGTGTTCATACCTAAGATCTCTCAGCAGCAGGCCTAGGCCTTTGCCAGGGTAGTGATTAGTCTTCAGTCTGGTTGCCTCATGGAAGGAATAGAAAGCAGGAGGGGAGATGTAATCACTTATGCTGACCTTTTAAAACCCTCAGAAAGCTCCAATCGTACAAAACACAGCAATCAGTGTCCTCCAGTGTGACCCTCTAGGGGAATGCAGTTTTCTCCTCTTTTCCTAATTTAGCCTTTAGGAAAATTAAGGGGAAGAGTCTTGAGTTCCCCCTAGAGGCTAGTATTTATACATGCAGCTTAAAAAAACAGCATAACATGAAGATCGTAGTGTTTTCAGAGTCTGGATAATTTCCTGATGGATGTATTAGCATGATCTCTATTCATTACCTTTATAAATGCCAACAGGATGAAGGTAGAGTATTCACAGTTGTACCTCATTAATAAAAGGATTTGAAGACTTAGATTTTTTTCAGAATGGGTGTTAAATTTTTTTTTTTTTTAATATGTTGGTGAGTGTTTGGTGGTAACACATTTGGTTTCTGTGATCCAAAGTATCAGATAATTTCCAAAGTGAAGTGATTTTTTTTCCAGTTGCCCTCAAGTTGATTCCCCCCTCATGGAGACCCCATGTGTGTCAGAGTAGAATGAGTAGACCTGTGCTCCATAGGTTTTCAGTGCCTGATTTTTGGGACGTAGATTGCCAGGCCTTTCTTCTGAGTAGCATCTTGGTGGACTTGAATCCCCATCCTTTCCGTTAGCAGATTAGTCAAGTGGTGAAGGTTTAGATATCTGGGTAGTGAACTGGGAGAACACCACCCTATATTTCTAAGCTCCTCTATTCACAACTAAGAGACCCCTTCTCATCAGCTAAAGCTTCTATGGATAATCACCATTCTCGGATATTGTCTCTAGTACAGCAGGCTGTATTCAGCAGCAAGAAGAAGCGATTCAGATGCTGTCGTCTAACCTTAGTTTCTCAGTGGCAAATTCCAATAATATTGGGGCTATAAAAATGAGGGGTTGTTTTTTCATGGGTATTTAATTAAACCTATTGCTGTCAAGTTGATTCCAACTCATCCAGCAGAACTGCCCCATAGGGTTTTCAAGGAGCGGCTGGTGGATTCGAGCTGCTTACGTTTTGGTTAGCAGCCAAATGCTTAACCACTGAGCCAATTAGCAGCCAATAATTACAGAGGTAGGAAGGGTTCCATTTGTTTGTTTTCTCATTTCTTCTTTCTTCTCTGTTAGTAATGTGCCATAAGTCTCCCAAAGGGAGGTAGAGACCGGTCATATTAAACTAGTAGGTGAATTTGTTAAATTCTTTGTGCCAGACATATAGACATATGACTTGGGAATATTTTCTACTGTGGAAGCTATATACAGTACTACTCCCCTTATCTGAGGGGGATACATTCCAAGACCTCCAGTGGATGCCTGAAGCTGCAGATAACCAAACCCATATATAGTATGTTTTTCCTATACGTACAGCCTATGACAAAGTTTAATTTATAAATAAGACATAGTAAGAGATTAACAATAACTAAGAATAAAATGGAAGCACTTTATGGCTTCTCTTTGGCATATCCAAATTGCCAGCATCACTACTCTTGAGCTTTGGGGACATTATCAAGTAAAGTGAGGGTTACTTAAACACACTAACTGTGAACCACGGTTGACTGGTAACTGAAACCGCGGAAAGCAAAACCATGGTTAAGAGGGGACTGTGGGACTATTGTATACTGTATACACACACACGTAGTTAAGAATTAAAACATTACTTTCATATACAGTATATGTAGTTTAATATATTCATATAGCATAGATCTGACAGTTGTGATTATATGTTAATTATACTTTAATCTATTTTCCAATGTTTCAATCCTGAGGATCAAGATAGAATGAGGGAAGAAGAACAAAAGTTGATTTTTTTTTTTTTTGTAGTCTCTGTTTTCACTTTGTTTTGTTGTCTTAATGCTGCCAATTGCCGAAGAAGGCCATTTGGGAAGTATTTGTGGTGCTTTCTTCAACTTGATTAGGCCCTGCTGCCAGGGGCTCCAGTTATACTATAAAGGAATTCCTGTAATTTACAGAAACACAAAGCAGTTTTTAGAAACTCATTCACTGAACAGACAAGAGGAAAAAACACACTATTTGGCTAGCCAGAGTAAGGAAGTCCCTGTCTAGAGAATCTTGCTAAACACCCCATCAGGAAATACTCATTGCATTCATTTTAAACAGCAGCTTCCAAGGTTTGTTTTCATATTTATAGAATATATGGCAGCAAGAAAATGTAATACTAAAAGCTAAGCTTTATTTAGTATTTTGCTTTTGCTTTTTTTAATTCCTTTTTTAAAACTGCATGGAAAGTAATGTGTTCACAAGCATGGTTTGGACATTCTTCTATGGGCTCAAACAGCGTAATTGATGATGACTATTATACTTCAAGAACAGGAGTCCATATTAACTCCAACTCTTAAAATTGTTAGAATTAATTGAATTAAAAAAGCCTTGATGTGAAAATTACCCTGATGCTTTGTACAAAGGATCTGACTTTAAATAGTCTTGTTCATCTAGGCCACCTTATATACTTTCTATGTATGGTTTTTGATGTCACTTTTAGGGTATCTGTGAGATGAACTTTAGGGCATTCATTTTATACATGGAAGCTATTTCTATGGAAAGAGAACTAGAATTAGAGTCCAAAGACTAAGTTCTAATCCCAGGCTTTCCTTTTACCAGTTGAGTGATTAATAGCATGTTACCTAACGTTTTGTGAAATGGGGACATAAATGCTTGCTCTAACTGCCCCCACAGGGTTTTTGAATTAACTAGGATCCAGTCAGGAGACAGAAGCCACATGAGTTATGTGAACATAGATATTGGTATATAAGTAATTATTAACTAGGCATAAAGTTTCTGATGAGGTAACTGAAAGGAGAAAAAGAGAAACTCAGATTATCTCAAAGGTATCGACTACAGGGAAGAGCTACCACCTCTGGAGCTAGAGAAACAAAGGGAAGAGTTTGGAATTATTAAAACTTGGAGGAAGGGACCAGCAGAGCTGAGGTTTAGCTCACTGTCTATCTTAGTTACCTAGTGCTGTCCTAACACAAATACCACAAGTGGGTGACTTTAAAGAACAGAAATATATTTTCTCACAGTTCAGGAGGCTAGAATCCTGAATCCAGGGTGTATTGACTCTAGGGGCAGATCATTTTCTCTTTCAGTTTCTACAGCCCAGGCATTCCTTGGCATCCGACTCCCCTCTTTGTATGTGTGCCTCTGTGTCTATTCTGGTGCTTTTTATAACCTGATTTAGATTTAGGATCAAGCCTACACTGGCATGACCTCAACTGATTGACTGATTGATTGATTGTATTACATTAATTTGCATTACGGAAGGCAATTTATTTTAAGGCCCACTGATCCAATCACATGTCCCTACTCCATAACAGCAACCAGGCCAGTGCTTGGCCAAACAACTGTGAACCATAGCCTAGCCAAGTTGACACATAAAATTAGCCTTCACAGTGTCTCTGAGTTTGGACAATTGAGTTCCACAGGTCAGAGACTCACTCTGCAGAGAAGACCCAGGCAGGCTATTTGTGATATCTCTGAAAGGGGTGTAACAGAGCTGCAAATGTCACAAATACTGCAAACTGGTTTCAGCTGCTGCCACAGAAAGGAACAGCTGCTACTGGGGTGAAGAAGTACTGCTAGTGTAATGATTTTAGGAAAAGCTAGTAGACTGGTAGCCCACAGAAAGAAATAAGATCGTTCTTTTCAGTCTCTGGAGCCCTGGTGGTGCAGTGGTTAAGAGCTACAGCTGCTAACCAAAAGGTCAGTGGTTCAAATCCACCAGCTGCTCCTTGGAAACCCTAGGGGACAGTTCTACTCTGTCCTTATAGGGTCACTATAAGTCGCTGTACGGTTTGGTTTCAGTCTCCATCTAGTGCTCCCTATTAGAAGAGCCTAACATAAAGCCAGAGGGCTATGGTTGGTCAGTGGTGGAATTTTCGCCTCTTAGGCGGGAGACCAGGGTTTGATTCTGGGCCAAAGCACCTCAAGCAAAGCCACCACTCATCTGTCAGTGGAGGCTTGTGTTTTGCTATGATGCTGAACATGGTTCAGCAGAGCTTTCAGACTAAAACAAACTAGGAAAAAAGGCCTAGCAACCTACTTCGGAAACATCAGTCAATGAGAATCCTGCAGATCACGACAGTCCAATCCCATTGTGCATGGGGTCCCCCTGAGTAGGAAGTCAATTCGACAGTAGCTAACAAAACACCGATTTGAAGAGCAAAAAATGTGGTTTTGAGAGTGTGGGTCAGAGAATCGCAAAGCAGAGTATAGAAGGGCTGGTGAGGAGCTGAGAGACAATCACGGGTGCAGTTGTACATCAAACTGCTTTGCAAAGTTAGTTACAAATATAGAGTATAATTTTGAAACATGAAAGTAGAATTTTATAATCATTAACATCTTTTGTTCTTTTAAATTCTGAAAAGTAATGTTGTTGTTGTGTACCATGAGTCAATTCCGACTCATAGCGACCTTATGTGACAGAGTAGAACTGCCCCATAGGATTTCCAAGGAACAGCTGGTAGATTTGAACCACCAACCTTTTGGTGAACAACCTGAGATCTTAACCACTGCACCACCAGGGTTCCTGAAAAATAATAATGGCTTGGAGATTCTTAAATGACTTCTGTGTGGTTAACCATATTACCAAAAGCAATGTGCTTAATCAATATGTACACTACACAAGGCCTTGCTATGGTTAAGCTTAATGGCATATGAAAATTACATTTACTAAGGCATGATTAGAGCATTAATCAAGAATGAGATAAACCTAGGATCAGCGGAGGTGGGGTGAGAATTTGAATTATGTTAATAGTTGGTGACGTGTAAGAGAAACTAGTTTAAGTTTTGGTATTTTTGTCCATTTGTTTGTTTTGACAAAGAAAACACTTGGAAGAAAGATCACCAAGAAGAGAGAGACTGAATTTTTACATTATGTGCTCTGATTTGTCTTTAAATGATCTTAGAAAAATGGCAGTTGGAACGTGGACACTGATTATTGAGGACAGAATGTAACAGCAATGATTCTACTTTAATTATTTTGCTTAAATAAAGCAAAGGCATACTGCAAGTTCTTGAGGTGACATTACAGATCATATCCCTGCAGGCTCACAGAAAGGTTAATAGAGCAGGCTGTTCTTAACAGTGGAAAGCAACATATAACTCAAGTTCTTCAGCTTCACATCTCATGATAATTTTCTTTCTATGGCTTATCGCATCCAAGACCTTAACAGGTAACTCTCGTTGTGGTGATAATAGTCTGTCTTTTATAGCAGGGTGCCTTTAAAAAAAAAAAAATTCAGCATCTTTTTAAAGTCCTTTACTTCTGCCATGCGTTAATGAAGATAAACCAATACTCAGTGTCAGATAGTGATAATTGTGGTGGATTACTTTCAACTTCTCCGACAATATTGATTTCAGAGAGATCTAGAATTATTTGTGCATAAAATTCTTAAATTATGACTGAAAAATATAATGAAATGTGGAAGGGGGATCTAAAGATGGTTTTTTATGGAGGACAATTCTTGATATTACTTTCAGATAAGATGATTAATATTTTCCTTACAAAATTGTCTTCTTCAAAGAGTATTTTGTTAATGTATCAGGAATCTTTATAAACTATTTTATTTTGATAAGTTATTGATGTTGAAAAAGACCTATATTTTATATTTTCAGTGAAATATTCTCATACTACTACAAGAAATTGGAAAAACTGATCGGGGAGATTCTCATTGTGTCCAAATGACTCCCTGGTTTTAAGTTAGTTGCTTTCTTAGTTATCTAGTGTTGCTGTAACAGAAATACCCCAAGTAGATGGCTTTAACAGACAGGAATTTATTCTCTCATAGCCTAAGAAACTAGAAGTCTGGATTCAGGCTGCCAGCTCCAGGGGAAGACTTTCTCTCTCTGTCAGCTCTGGGGGAAGGTCTTGTCATCAATCTTCCCCTGGTCTAGGAGCTTCTCAGGCACAAGGACCCAGATCCAAAGGATGCGCTCTGCTCCCGGCGCTGCTTTCTTGGCGATGAGGTCCCCATGTCTCTCTGCTAGCTTCTCTCTTTAATATCTCCAAAGAGATTGGTTTAAAACACAACTTAATCTTTTAGATTGTGTCCTGCCTCATTAACATAACTTGCCTCTAATCCTGCGTCATTAACATTATATAGGTAGGATTTACAACACATAGGAAAATCACATCGGATAACAAAATGGTGGACAATCACAATACTGGGAATCATGGCCTAGCCAAGATGACAGATATTTTTAGGGGACACAATTCAATCCATGACAGTTGCCAAGAGCTTGACTTTCATTCTCTTAGAGGACCATTTAATTCTAAGCTACTATAGTAAAGTAAATCTTTCATCCTAAAAATCTAATTTATAATTTGAGAGTACAACAGAAAATACAAAAATAGCATCCCTTTTATTTTTCTTTCCCCCTCATTTGGAAAATGATTCACAAGTATTTCTTTTATTTCTTGTATATTGGTTGTGCTAATTCTTTGGAACCCTGGTGGCATAGTGGTTAAGGGCTCTGCTGCTAATTAAAAGATCAGCAGTTTGAATCCACCAGCCGGAGTCGAGTCTACGACAATGGGTTAATTCTTTGGGGGAAAATAAAAGCAGTGATGCTAAGAATGGGCTGTCTCCTGTGATGTCAAAGTTTATATCTAAATTAAAATATATGGCTGGTAATTGACCCATTAATTTATTATAACTTAGATTGTAAATAAAGGGCTATCACCATACGGAGCTTGGCTACTGGCTAGAGTATGTAGCGATAGCTAGCAGACAGCCAAATGTGGGGGACACTTGGAAGAAGAACAGAAAATCTTCCTTTCTGAAGGAGTGTAAAAACAGTAGAAAAATAACATCTGCTCTGTGTTCCTCATTGGCTCTGGCAAGGCTGAGCTGTAAATACCAGCCTCCCACAGCGGCAGCCTCCAGCTGCTACACTTAGCTGGCACTGAAGTGCATGGAAATCACACTTCCCTCCAGCAGAACAGCTCTTGAGAGTAGGCACTCACTGAAGTTGACATCTGGGGATTCATAAGACAGATAAGGCTTTGCTCTGGTGACCTTCTGTGACTATATAGGGAAGGACCCTTTCTTCAGACTGTTCATTAGGGACACTTCAGGCAATCATTACCCTGAGTTGAGCCAGCTCTACTTTGCAGTCCTAGAGCAATGTCACTTTTTAGATTAGTGTGTCTCCAAGCTCATATTGGAGCCCTGGTGGCCCAATGGTTGAGAGCTTGGCTGCTGACTAAAAGGTCAGCAATTTGAATCCACCAGCCACTCCTTGGAAACCTTATGGGGCAGTTCTACTCTGTCCTACAGTGTTGCTATGAGTCTAAATCAACTTGACGGCAACAGGTTTGATTTTTTTTTTTTAACGCTATTATTGAGAAAGAGGTTCTGTTATTTTCCTATATCCCAGATTTGCACATGCCAGTTGTGAGGATGAAGAAAAGAAGATAAAGAAAGGGCCTCCCGCATGCTGACTCTTTTCATTTACTCCTTCATCATCCATGTAGAAGAAGAATTGGAAGGGGTGATAGTGAGGGGTGACTGGCTGGTGCTGGGGGCCCTGGAATTAACCTGATTTGGGTTCACAATTGGCTAGTCAGTGATTCTTCCTCTAAGATAAAATATTTCAGATAGAAAATATTTTTCTTAAACAAGAGCAGACCCTAAAGTGACTATATGGTAAATACCTTAACTTCATGAAAATGACAAAAGTTGACCCATTTCTTGTCCTCTGCCAGGAAAATTAATAATGGAACAATTGGCTGATGGGAAGACAGGCTCCTTAGTGACCTCTTTGCAGTAACAGGGTGGGAGTAGGGTTCTTGGCAATGTTTCCTACTCAGATCTAATGCCCTTGGCCCACCTCACCCCTATATAAAAAGCAGAGGCTTCAAGATGGAAGGGTAAAATTCACAAAATAGAGCTCATAGTTTATCTTTGCTATTGATGTGCACTTTGTCAAAATTTTCTGATGTTTATGTAGTCACAAATGGAGCTATGATTTTTGTTTTATATGGCAGCATTTATGGATTATCATATTTACACGTTCTGTCGTGTTTCTGACAATTGGAGTTGTCTGCCTCCTCCTGGCCTACCTTCAGAGTGTCTGGGAATCGTGACTTGGGGTGGGGATGTTTAACCTCCAAGTAGGAGCTCTGTGGCTCTACTGATACTCTTTATGGGAGATTGCCCCCCTTTTCTGAGCCACCTCTGCCATTATAAGTACACCTAAGTCCAGAAGAAAATATTCATCTAATGAATCCCTCCCCATGTCATATTTCATTTTCAGTCTTTTAATTATGGTTGCAGAGATGTGACAGAGAAAAAATCACTAAGATATTATTTGTTTGGATATTTTAGTGGGTTATTCTTAATAAAGCTTTTATTGAAATTTAATATTTTTAATTTTCATTTTTCCAAGTTGGAAAATTAAATGAGAATAATAGCATCTTTGCTAATTCAGCTGAGGATAGATAAATTAATTTCATTGTGAATTGTTTGACCTCTGAGGCAGGTGAGGAAACCAATATTTACTTGGCTTTCTCCAACCTTCATTTTTTGTGTTTGCCACAATGCAATGCATTTAGTGCTATGTAATGATAAGACCTGTACGTTTTCACCAGAGCACTGGCCAAATAATAATTAGTTAATTGGAATGTATATAGCACTTTGATCTCAAAAATGAATGCATACTACTCTGACTCTTTAAGACCTCCTCTGCATTAACCTATTAAATAATTGAATAATTTGGGTCCAGGTGGCTGGCACATAGTAGATATTCAACAGATATTTTTCAAATACCTATTAAAGTTGAAACCTTTTATTTAAGCACCCACTGGGATAATTTGAAAAAAAGAATTATTTACCCTATAAACTCACAATAGAATGACTTTAAATGTGATAAAATAAAATGAAATCAAATATCAAAGCTCCATCCTTTGCTCATCATTTTAAAGATGTGGTCGCTTATCTAAGCATCCCAAGACCACACATTAGTTAACAGATAGGTTGCTTCAACATTATTATAAGTGAGGACAGGCAACTTTTCCTGTTTCATCTAGGTCAGTCATGAAGCTGGAGCTGGTTAATGATGGAGTGGCTGGCACTGCCATGCCCTGCTTCCTATGTCATAACAAATGAGGAGGATTCCATTTATGGAACTTGCTGTGCCTCTTTGGAATGTCATTATCCGGCACTTTTATACTACTCAATATAGAACCGTTATGTAAAAAAGTTGAAAGACTCTGATTTAAGCCACATATTTCAATTATCTAGGTACTGTAGACTTTAATTACAAAATATATGCTTTACTTTGTTCTATTTTGCTGGGTCATTAGAGCCATCATTCCATTCAGGAACATTTATTTTGTTTAAGTAGCTCCCAAACCCTCTGTTTTAAATTAAAAAAAAAAAAAAAAATTCCTGGCCTTAATTTACTTTTCTTGATTGTCATGGTTCATCCAGATAATACCTCTTGCCTCCTTTATTTAGATGTTAGTTTGGTTTGTGAAAGAGGCTTGTATCCTTTCCACATCACCAATATGTCACTTTCTGAGTCCCATTTCAGCTTCTTTCTTTCAAGTTATGTCATGTTTGAGTCTATTTGACTTTTTGATAACCTCTAGAAGACTTCTTGTTCCCAAAGTCTCCTTAAATTATAGAGTGATAGATGGCAAGAGTCAAAAAGGAGAAAAGTGAAACGGAATAAAGCTAATGACCAGTTTATCTTAAGAGTTCTAATGGTTGGATTTAATAGGAAGCCCACAGGGCAGATCTATGTCCTTCTCTTGAAAAGGAACAAAACGTGCTGTTTCTGTTTTAGTTCATAAATTCCTAGGCTGCAGAGACCATGTCTATTTAAATTAAGTGCCCAGCTCAGCACCACATAAGATGATGACAATGATATGCAATAAATTACAGCTACTTCTACTTCTGTGTGTTCCTTCCTACAGCACCATTTCCTTGTTGCTGTGACTACATATGCATGACTTAATAAGAAGGAATGACAACTGTATGTTTACATCAGCAAATTGAGGTGGACAGCTGAGATGAATAACATTTTGCCCAAAATTCCACAATCACGTAATAGAAAAAAGAAAGACCTAGAAGCTATTTGCCCAAAGGTTCATGTACTAGACCAGGCTTACACTGAAAAGGCAATGTATTAGCAATTGTAGGGAAAATGGACAATCATTAGCTCTAAATCCCTTTAAGTATAAGCCTTCATATTTTCTGTGATTATTCTGGCTCTTTTGACCACTGTTAATTAAATCAAGTGTGAATTTCTGTGGCTCTGTTTTCTAACTATAAAGACTGCTGGAATTTATGGGTATTGAACCATTTAAGTTGACTTGAATTAAATGAATTGATTAACTGCTCTAATTTCAAACTGTCTACTCAGTTTGGCCTGTGATCCACGTCTCCGTCCATGTGTGTGCTTGTGTGTATGTGTGCTGTGCATACGTACCAACCACAGTCCAAGAGGCCATGCACGTTGAATGAATGTGACTGCATCTCTTTACCCACACTTGGCCTTTGAAAGCCTCCCATCATACCTCTCTGAATGCATGATTTACAATTTTCTCTAAATCTTTTTTCTTGTCGCTGTGTTTAAAATGCTTTATTTTACAGCAATATTTCTCCCCCCCAGCTTTTGTTTATCAGGAAATAATTATCTAACAATGTATAGACCCTTCTCATCAAGAAATGCCTTCTCTTTTTGAGATTTGTCACCTTCAGTCTGTCTTATAATAGAATTTAATGAGTTATGAAAACATCTGCTGCTACGTAATGTCTCTGTTCTATTGAATAATACCATGTACTTGTAAAAGCAGATGCCTCCGTTAAGATCTTTTTTATTTTGCATGTTTCCCCAAATGTGAGTGAGTTAGGTGCACTTCAGTGTTAAGTTGTAAATTTAAAGACTGCATAGAAATGAGCAGAACAAAGACAAGTTAGCTTAGAATAATTTGAGAGCTTACGAAGTACTTCTATACAAATCATATGAAATGATAGACAACCAAGAAAACATATTAAGGTATTCCATATAAAGAAAATATTGTTATGTACTAACTGAATGACATGAATCCAAAAAAAAAAAAAGCCCATGTAAATTAAAGATTGTTTTACATCTTCATGTTTCAAAGGAAAACTATCAGTATTTTAAGAAATGTAAGCCTTTATCATCTTGCTAAACAAAGTCATACCTTTTTACTTGGATGACTGATGGGTGTATAGCTAGAAAAGGGGTTGATTTTCTTGCTGCATCTGATATGTTTTCCCATTCAGTGAATTTACACTTTGTAGCAGAAGCTAGTGATTGTGAGCTAGCTCTATGATTGTTCTGAGCTACTAGAGAATAGGCATAATGGAAACAGGAAAACGCACCGACATCAACATTTCCCATTATGGTGTCTTCCTCTGAGTTACTAACCCTTATATTTTTGGTTGAAGGGCCTTAAGGAACTTTACATTTATTTCTTAAGCTTTACAGAGAGATGGGAAATACCAAATAGTGTTTGGTATTAGTTTACATTTCTATTGACTCTAAAACTGGACAATAAACATCCCTTAGCTTGTTGTCAGAGCAACTATTTTCCTATGGCAGGTATTGGTGAGGAAAGACTGGAATAGCAGAAGAATAAAGGTCTGTTTCTTCACTATATATTTTTTCAAGTGTCCATTGTTTTATAGTCTAGATCTAGGTAGCATGCCTTATTGCTAGGAAGACTAAGGCTCTCTTACACATCTTCAAAGATTTGATTTTTGTCTGTGCTTATTTCTTTTTAAATGCATACTGATCTTCATAAGAAAGGGGGACTAGTTTAGAGAATGTGACTGGACTAACACTAGTTTAAAGTCGTTATTAGAAAGATAAGCCAAAGTACACTCAGTATTGAAAGTGATTAAATGGTGACATCTCAAACACAAAGGAAATCTCATTGTTATTAAATGTTATTAAGTTACAGCTTATTAGTTAACAAAAGTGATACTCACTGAGTTACTTATGGACCAGAAATGGTAATAGAAATAGTAATTATTAATATTTATAGTTATGTTAAATTTGCCTAGTGCCTTACTATTTTCAATTTGCTTTCACATACATTATAGTTTCTGAGCCCCAAAACAACGGAAAAGAGTGAAGAAAGTGATTCCTCTCTTTTACTAAGACAAAACCAAGGGTCAGAGAGATTAAATGATTTGACCAAATTTACAAATAGTGAATGGCTGAGCTCTCACTAATAACTAAATATTGAACTTCATTAGCATTTCAGTTGATGAGGCAGTAAATAAATCCAGATACAGGGTAAATAAAAGTAGGAGTTCATAGAAGACATTTGGGCTGGTTTGGAACTATTGGTTATTATTCTATCTGATCAGCTAGGAAATCTGATTATGGAATTTATATAAGAAACAGGCAAGACTCCAGTTTCCCAGTTTAGCAGAAGACCAATTTACATTTGTTTGATTTATTATAATCCTTAAGTTTTTTTAAGCCTTCATAGATATAGGGATTTATATGAACTCCGAAGCAAAGGGTATTTTTATAATCCATTAGGTAAATGTCCCATATCTGTCTATCCCTTCAACTCTAGAACATCAATTATCTTTGTCACTACAAAATATGAAATGTACCATTCAGAGTCGGCTGTATAATCAGCTCAGTTTTTGAGATCTCTAGTGAATTTTTCAGTCAGGATATAAATTTTGGTAGTTCCCATTTGAGTGGTTATAATGGAAAAAACATCCATATGAGCTGAGACAACAAAATCATTTCACATCAGTTCCTATGATGGTAATATTCAAGTTTCTTCTCATTCAGGTGTGTTTGAAATGGCAGAACATAAATGAAACCCCTGATCTTCTCACTGATGATATTTTCTTCTGATGAAATTGAGAGACGGATGAAATTTCATTCTTTTGAGTTAATAACATTAATTTGTACTTGACACACTTAAAGCACTAGTATTCTTTGCTTTGTATTTTTCCGCTAATGATAGGTTTTCTTCCCAAATTTCTTTAGGATCGCACTCACTTATAAAAATGGTTTATAGAACTTTGGAATGAGGCCGCTAACTATTCTAGCTTTAAAAGCATCTGCATAAGTAATAACCCAGTCAGTATAGGTACTTGCTTTTTACTGGTAATTAAAATGATCTGAAATCAAAATGAGAGTAATAAATAAAGCTCAGTTTTGCAGATCAAAGCCATAAATAAGATAGTTCAGACTGCTGTTAAAGACCACGAATGATTTTGTGGTAAAATTTCTCTCTACGAAATGTATGAAGTCTATTTTGAAATTGTTATATGCTATGATAATGCTCATATTCTTATAAACATTTCCTTGTAGTTGTAACTTAACTCACTGTGCAAATATGCAAAAATTCTTATGTTCTAGTAGGGAAGGCAACTGTGTTTCTGGTGTGGCTCAAGCCATTATAAGATTCCCTACCTTAAAATAGATTCCCAGACCCCACATATACAGCTGTCGTGGATTGAATTGTGTCCCCCCGAAATATGTGTCAACTTGGCTAGGCCATGATTCCCAGTATTGTGTGGTTGTCCTCCATTTTGTGATTTGGTATAATTTTCCTGTGTGTTGTAAATACTAATCTTTGCCTGAGGTTAATTAGGCAAGATTAGGTTATGTTAAACAGGATTAAGGTGGGATGCAACACCCTTACTCAGGTCACAGTCCTGATCCTATGTAAGGGGAGTTTCCCTGCAGTGTGGCCTGCATAAACTTGTATCTTGAGATAAAAGGAGAGGGAAGCGAGCGGAGAGATAGAGACCTTATATGACCAAGAAAGAAGAGCAGAGAGCAGAGCATGTCCTTTGGACCCTGGGGTCCCTGTACTGAGAGGCTCCTAGACCAGGGGAAGATTGATGAGAAGGACATTCCCCCAGAGCCAACAGAGAGAGAAAGCATTCCCGGGAGCTGGGGCCCTGAATTCGGACTTCTAGCTTCTAAACTGTGAGAGAATAAAGTTCTGTTTTTTGAAGCCATCCACTTGTGGTATATGTGTTATAGCAACAGCAGATAGATGAAACAACAGCTAACAAGATACACTGAGTACCTAAGAGCTGGGGAGATTATGGAATAAAGGTGGGAGGAGGGCTTGCAAAGGTACTTAAGACCTATTTCTTCCATTTCACAATTTTGGTTAGAACTATTTTAAAAATCAGTGTAATAAAATTAAACATGTCAAGTTCTTGGTTAATCAGTAGTCTATTGGATTGCACCTTCACTATTAACATTTGTGGAACTCTTCTCTTTCTGAGGAAACACGGGTGGTGTAGTAGTTAAGAGCTATGGCTGCTAACCAAAAGGTCAGCGGTTCAGATCTGCCAGGCTCTTCTTGGAAACTGTACGGGGTAGCTCTGTTCTGTCCTATAGGGTCACTATGAGTCGGAATCGACTCCATGGCAGTGGGTTTGGTTTGGTTTTTTTGGTCTCTTTCTGAGGCAGTTGTCTTACATTCACTCTTCTGAGATTAAACTTTTTAGTATAATAGTAGTAATGATATCACTCTCAATTTCTGAGAACTTTACACATGTCAGGTCCTAGCCTGTATGTATTGAAAACAGTATCTCATTTAGTATTCACGACTACCCTGGAAGGTTTTATCATTTCTATTTTACATATAAGAAATCTGAGGATTAGCGACTTTGAATATATTAGTTTTCTACTGCTATGTAACATATTACCACAAATTTAGTAGCTTCAAAGAATACATATTTAATATCTCACAGTTTCTGAGGGTTGGGATTCAGGGTTAGATAAAATTTCTGCTCAGAGCCTCACAAAGGCTGCCAATAAGTTATTGGCCTGGCTGCATTCTTACCTGGAGGCTCAAATGGGGAAGAATCTGTTTCCTAACTTATTCAGGTTATTGGCAGAATTCAGTACCTTGTGGCCTATGACTGAGGGCCCCAGATATTTGCTAGCTGTTGACTAGAGGCTACCTCAGGTCCTAGAGGCTGCCAGCAATTCCTTACCACATGGGCTTCTCCAACATGGTCACTTACTTCCTCAAGCCCCGAGTAGGTTCTCTGGCTCTAATCAGCTAAGACAGAATCCTATGTAATTAACATAGTCACAGAGACATCCCATCACTATTTTTCATAACATAATCATAACAGTGACATTTTATCACCATTGCCATATTTTACTGATTAGAAGCAAGTCATAGCCCTGACCACGCTCAAGCCAAGGGGACTTACCAGGCATTAACATCAGGGGGCAGAGGTCATGGGGGTCACCCTAAGGTCTATAAAAACAAAAACAAAAACAAAAACCAAACCCTTTGCCGTTGAGTCAATTCCAACTCACAGTCACATTAAATAAATTAACCAAAGTCTCACAGTTATTGGGATTCACACTTAGGTGTGTCTGACTTAAATGCACATGCATTAACCACTATATTATCCCATCACCATGGAGTGCAAATGAAATAAAATACAACTACATAAGGTTATTCTCCGCAAGTAATTTCATAGTTTTTTGAAAGTGTAATTTAAGTGATATAATTTATACATATGGAGAGGTTCTTAATCCTAATTTGCCCCTTAAGATAAAATATGTATATGTTTTTCTTTCTACTTGGGTCAACAATCAATGTCCATAGAAGCAGCAGTCAAGAAATCAAATGATGTATTACACTGGACAAATCTGCTGTGAAAGACCTCTTGAAAGTTTTAAAAAGAAACAGCGTAACTTTGATGGCTGAGGTGCACCTGACCCAAGCCATGGTCTTTTCAATCACTTCATATGCATGAAAAAGCTGGACATTGAAAAAACAAGACAAAAGAAGAATTGATGCCTTTGAATTATTCTGGTGATGAATATTGAATATACTGTGGACTGCCAGAAGAAAGGAGCTCTGGTGGCACCATGGTTAAGCACCTGGCTGCTAACTGAAAGGTTGGAGGTTTGAAGTCATCAGCTACTGTGCAGGAGTAAAGTGTGGCTGTCAGCTTCCATAAAGATTACAGCCTTGGAAACCCTATGGAACAGGTCTACTCTGTCCTATATGGTCGCTATGAGTCAGAATCGACTTGACAGCAACAGGTTGGGCTTTTTGGCCAGAAGAATGAATAAATCGGTCTTTGAAGAAATACAACCAGAATGCTCCTTAGAAGTGAGGACAGCAAAACTTCATCTTACTTACTTTGGACACTTCATCAGGAAAGATCAATGGCTAGAAAAAGGCATCATAATTGATAAAGCAGATGGTCAGCAAAAATGAGGAAAATCCTCTATGAGATCAAGAGCCACAACAATAGACTCAGCTTAGCAACAATCATGAAGATGGTACAGGACTGGGCAACATTTCGTTTTGTTATACATAAGGTCACCATGACTCAGAGCTGGATTGACAGCAAGTAACAATAAAAACATCATGTTCTTATCACATCTGTTTTAAAAAAAAAAGAAACCAAACCCGTTGTCGTCGAGTCAATTCCAATTCATAGTGACCATATAGGACAGAGTAGAACTGACCCATAGGGTTTCCAAGGAGCAGCTGGTGGATTCAAACTGCTGACGTTTTGGTTAGCAGCTGAGCTCTTAACCACTGCACCACCTGGGCTCCTATGTATCTGTTTAGGAACATAATAATAAGTGTAGTGTTGAATTAGACACAAAATAACCTGATGCTTTCAAGTTAATTCAGACTCATGGCAACCCCATGTGTGCAGGGTAGATCTGCACTCCATAGGGTTTTCAGAAGACCACCAGGCCTTTCTTCCAAGACACCACTGGGTGGGTTCAAATTACTAACTTTTTGATTAGTAGTTGAGCACTTAACCATTTGCATCATCCATAGCATTGACATAAAATGATTCACTTGTGCTGTCTATAAAATGATGAGTGGGCTCAAGGGAAAGAGTTAAATGACTTTTTCAGTTGAATAAGTATATTTATACATATCCACTAGTAAATGCAGTGGAATCTGAGTAGTGTTTTTCTGTGTTAAAAGTATAACTTAGTTTTACCACCAGAACCTCTAATGGAGTAATGATGAATACATTATGAACTGCACATTAAGTTCCTGGAGTATGATGTTGTAGCTATGAAGTTTGGCTGCATAGGTCCTTTTTCAGGGCTGGAGTTCATTTAAAAAAATAAAGAAAAAAAAGCTGACGTTCTCTTTGACTCCAGATGGTATTTGAACATCTATTAGATAAAGTTCCTCCATGGCTGTATGATTGCTTTAGGGGCCTTCAGATCACTTTCTGCTTAGTCACATCATTGATTTCTAACAGAGGGGAAGACTAAAGCCAGAGGCTCCTCCCCATTGAAGGCTGAAGAGAGGGGCCCTGCATGGGAGCAATTTTTAACGAAGGGGAAGATCATTACATAGAGGGGAGGCAGTGACTTGCTCTCATCTCCTGCTGCCTCTGCTACCTGCCACAGTGTCTAGTAAGATGGAGAGAAAGTCTGTGTCTTCCTGTCTTTTTTGTGTATGGAAAATTAGGCTACATTTCCTCTCACCTGATACACCTTACCTATTTCCACTCAGTAATTTCAGTAAGTAACCTCTCAATTTGATGTGCTTTTTGTGGTATTAAGTATACCCCAATTGGGAGGAACTTTTATTTTTGTAGGGTATAAATAATAACACATCTTCTTAGAAAGACAGTCCTGTAGCTGACAGTCTTCTTTGTAGCATCCTGAGGTATTTATTCACGTAGCTAATTATAGTTTCTTTCTTCAGTTTAATATTTTTTTAAAAATTTTGCGTGAACTGTAAATAAGAGTAGATAGTTTTGTTTTTTAATGCTATATCTAAAAAACCCAGTGCCCTTGAGTTGATTCTGACTCATACCGATCCTATAGGACAGAGCAGAACTGCCCCATAGAGTTTCCAAGGAACAAGGAGTGCCTGGTGGATTCGAACTGCTGACCTTTTGGTTAGCAGATGTAGCACTTAACCACTACACCACCAGGGTTTCCATGCTATATCTAAGCATGAGGAAATCCGAGATCTATGCAATACAAAGGGGATCCACAGATAAATAAGCATCAACTGAATTTTTTTTAGGAAAGGAGAAAAAAAATCGGTAAGGAGGAAAAGAAATTCTGAATGAAATTGAAAGCCAGGGTTCCTTGGGTCACTTGAAATATAATTCACTTCCCTGCTCTAAGTAAAGTGCCCTTTCCATTTGGCAATGTGGTGGTGAGAATAAATAAGTTAAGAAAGACGGTGCAAAGAATTGTTGTACAAGAGAAGTGCTTTCCACCAAACTCCTGAATGCTATCCAGCTGACAGATAATGATTGGAATTCATAGCCTAGTCCTGCTAAAAAGAACCCATCCTTCCAAGGGGAAGAATAATTTTGCTTTTCATTATTTATTACATTCCCAAAGGCCAACATAATGTGTGTGTTGCCTGATTATTCTAACTGCTAGCTCCATAGAAAAGAATGCTTGTGCTTCTATGTGCTTTATATGTGAGCCTAGCAAAGCAGCACTTACAGTAATCTACCTTAATGCTTTGTTTTGCTTCTCAAATTGTTGCACACAAGCATGGCTATTAAGTCTGTATCAGTCAGAATCCCAGTAGGAAACAGATGGCACTCGCCAACTAGGATAATTCCAGGAGGGTTTATTTACAAAGGGACTATTTGCAAAGTAGAACCACAAGGAGTAGTGTAGTAGCCTGTTTAATAATGGTAGCATTATTACCACTCCTAGGTCTGACAGAAAGAAAATAAAATTGAGAAGGCCACCATGGCCAAGGGACACAGCAGGCAAGAAGCTACCTCTCAGGAAAGGAGTCAAGGAAATATATGTCCTAATTTGCCTTTCCTCCCTGGACCCTCTAATCTCCTGCCATGGGGTGCCACTGTCAGAACCCAACTAACAGCTAAAAGTCAGGGGAAGCCCTTGATATAGTCCACAGAGCTTAGGCTCCAGGGAGCAAATGCAAGTTGGAGTTTGGGAGCTGGAGAAGCAACTAGAAGGGGAAATTTGGCATCAATTCCAATACATAGAAATGAGAATTCTTGTCTTGTGATAATCAGAATAGATAAAAATAACAAATATTTCATACTTACGAGGCATTCAGACTTTGAGAGTCCTGCACTGGTGAATTTGAAAAGGCAGGAAAAAAAAAAGCTAACTCATTAGTTAGGCCTATTTCAAGGCAAATGAGCAGATTTCCATATGCAGACTATACTAGTTGCTTTAAAAGTTGCCTTTAATTATAAAATGCTAGAACCTGACAACTTCTTCCCAAAGGTCACAGCCTTGGAAACCCTATGGTGCAGTTCTACTCTGCACACTTGAGGTTGGCATGAGTCAGAATTGACTCAACAGCAACTAACAAACAAACAACAGACAATGAGATGTCTAGTCTCTCACGTGACACTTAACCAACTGAATTTTTTTGGTATTTATTAGATATACATCAGTATCCAGATGTTGCGATTCTGTGGAAGGGAAAGTTTCAGATACATACAAATCCCAAACCAAACCTGTTGTTGTCAAGTCGATTCCAACTCATAGCAACCATATAGGACAGAGTAGAATTGCCCGTAAGCTCTGATGATGCAGTGGTTAACAGCTCGGCTGCTAACGAAAAGGTTGACAGTTCTCATCCACCAACTGCTCCTTGGAAATCCTATGGGACAGCTCTACTCTGTCCTATAGGGTCACTAGGAGTCAGAATTGATTCGACAGCAATGCGTTTGGTTTTATAGTTGAAATCAGGTGCATAAGTGCTGACAGATCATTTCTAGACTGTAAAATTGGAGATAATAAAATTTGATATATGTTTGAGAAGTAGTCAGTCCTAAAGGTATATGATTGCATACTCTTTTTTCCTCGCCTTGTCATAATGCTTTCAAATATGAAGTCTAAGGAAGTCAGGTGAAAAGGACATGGTAAAAAGAGTGAAAAGACAAGTCCAAAAGCACGGGAAATCATTTGCAGCACATATAAATTTCAAGGGACTAAAATCCGGAATATATAAAGGACCCCTACAAATCAACAACAAAAAAGACAAATAATTCTATAGAAAAAAGGGCAAAAGACTTGAACCAGCACTTCATCAAAGAGAAAATTTAAATGGCCAATTATCATTTGGGGATCAACCTCGTCATTACATACTAACAACTGGAAACTATCTTAGAAGTCTACTTTCAAGTGTTGACAAGGCTGTGAAATCCTTCTGTGGTTGGCATGTAAATGCTGTAATCATTTAGGAAACCAGTTTGGCATTCTAGTCCAGTTGAAGATGCGATCTCTAAAGACCTAGCAATTGTTCATTTGCACATATGCTCCAGAATATGAGTACAAGAATTTCATAGCAGAAATTCATTCCAGCCAATACATGAAAATGATTCAAATATCCATCAACTGTAATAGGGATGAGTGAATTGTGGTATAGCCATACAATAAATTACTATCTGTCAATGAAAATAAATGAAACTCAGCTACATGTAACAACCTGGATAATCTCCAAAATAAAATGTTGAGTAAACAAAGCAAGATGAAGGAGTATATACAGTATTTATGTATTTCATATGAAGTTAAAAAGCAGGAAAATAGAAAGCTGACACTATTTTTTTAGAAGTGTGTTCTTTGGTGGTGATACTGTATCAGAGAGAAAGGAAATAATTATACCCAGACAGTGATTAACTGTGATGGAAAAGGATGGTGTTGTATTTTGGAAAGAACGCCCAAAAGTATTATCTAGTTTGCTGGCAAAGTTATATCCCCCCCGCCCCCAGGGTGGTTGTCACACCAGTGCTACTTTGTACTTATTCATTAAAATACATATATATGATTATACAGTTTTCTTTCTGATAAAAATAGAGCAAACGTATTTTAGTCAATGACTCTCCTTTTTTCATGTTCTGCAGTTTATTAGTTGAATCTGCCTTCCTCCCAAGGGTGTACAAAGCCACTATTTTTAAATTTCTGGTTGAATTTTAGTGGCTTAGTATTTACGCATCAGTAGTTTCATAAGAAATATGAATATGTAATAAATAGCCATTAGATTTGCACCAACATTTCTTTCCCTCTGGCATTTGAAATGCTAAGGCATTTCAATGCTGGTATAAAAGGCTGCATTATGAAAGGGAAGGTAGTTGAAACAGTATGGTAAGAAATAAAACAAGGCAGTCTGGACTAGAAAAGTAACACAACTGGAGTGGAAGCTAGGGATAAGCACCCTGTACCCCAGGCACATATTTAAAACTAGTTGAATAGAGTTTTGTTTTTATTGTTGAAAGGTTTTATCTGTATTACTATTAGTAAAGAAACTGGGAAAAGTGGAAAGGGTCCATGGAAAAGGTCAGATGCCTTTCTATTTATAACTCCTCCAGCTGCTTTGGGAATTTGTGAATCCTCAAGGACTCTTACTTTTTTTTGTCTTTTTCCCCGGAAGTAGCAGACAAAGCATTAGTCAACCTGCTTGAGTTACAGGCATTAGCTTTGGAAAGTTTTAAGAGGCCAAAATTCTAGCTAGGTTTCAGTGGGGGAATGTTGTCACGGGAGACCCCATGTGCTGCAGAGTAGAACTATGCCCCATAGGATTTTCAAGACGGTGACCTTTTGGGAGTCATCACCAGGTCTTTTTTCAGATGTGCTTCTGGGTGGATTTGAACGACCAAGCTTTTGATTAGTAGTTAAGCCCTTAAACATTTGTGCCACCCAGGGACTCTTTGCCACAGGTGTATAGTTGCTCCCTAAAGGATTTATCCATTCAATATTTAAAAGCAGTTCACCAACTGTCTAAATTAAGTATGCACAAAAAAAAAAAAAAAACCCACACACAAGCATAAATCTAGTGAATTTATTACTGTAATAATGACAAGATCATCCACATAATTTACACTGTTGATTTATGTCATGTTTCTGATCAAATCTGCCTTTCTTCATATATGTGAGAACTCTATTATAATGTAACATAATAAAACATTTTAGTACATTTTAACTAAACCTATTATTTCCCAGTCTTCCAGATTTCTACAAAACGGAATTTGAAAAATAAAGAATCGAAAGGAAGGTTTTGGTCATTTTGCAAACTCTCCACTGTTTTGAATGAATGCATCCTTTGGATCAGGGCTTCTTAAACTTCAGTGTCCTTAGGGACCACCTGAAGATCTTGTGGAATGCAAGTTCTAATTCAGCAGTCTGGGGCGGGGCCTAAAATACTGCTTTTCTAATAAGCTCCCAAGTCATTCCAATACTGCTGATCCAAAAACCTCACTGTGAGGAACAGGAATGCAGCAAAAATATGGCCCCAGCTAATCAAATCAGACAAGATGCACGTGGCCTTTCCCAGTGCCTTATGATCAGGACGCACGTTAGATGGTTTCTTCCATGTAACCTGTCACAGTGTTTCACAGGTTTGTCATTGTGACTGTATGTCTGTGGTTTTATAGGATTTTAAAGGAAAAAGGAAACCTAGTTCTGTTATGAATTTATTGTGAAACCTGGGACCAGTTATTTAAATCTACTAGTTTAGATTTTCTTAACTTTAAATTATAGTTGTTGGACTGAGTTATTTCTAAGGTCCTTTCCAGTTCCAACACTCCTTCACTCATAAGTGATAGAACTACTCTGATACAGATTTTCATGATTATAAATGTGATCATTGTCCCTTCTTTACAATTTTATCTTTTACCTATATGTGTTTCTCTTTTTCTTCTCCTTTAATAAGTTTATCCCCTCATTTCCAAGGTCATTGAGAAATGTTTCTTTTTTGCTTTGAAAATAACATTTAATACTCTTCTGTTCCATTGAATATCAGTTTCTCCACAGAGGCCACTAATCTAATTATTTATTCAGAACCCGAACTAAACGTCTGGTCATATTTACCACCCCTCTGGTTTTTTAAAAGGAAAAAAAAAAAAAAAAACAGCGTAAAGCATCTCACTATAATGTCATAAATCTTTTTGTTAAAAATCATCTGAGGTCCCTGTAACATAGTAATGTAAGCACAGAATGTCATATTATATAGCTAGGTTTAAAATAGCTATTGAAAAAAAAAAAAAGCTATACAAGACAGATGCATTAAATAACTTTTCCTAAGAAGGCAAAATTGTCTGCATGGATAAAACACTTAAAGAAACTTCTGTTTGCTTAATTGGAACGATTTTTTAAAATTCCTTAAATGGAAGAGTTTCCAAAAAGTTCAGACTTTAATCTAGAAGTCCTTGTTGTGAGTTTATTTATGGACTAGGGCATGTACTGATGACCTCAGGCTTTTTCCAGCTTTGTGGTACATTCAGTGAGAAGACTCTTCTAAACATTGATGCATACCATGATCTGTGGCCTGCAAAGACCACAGTCAGATGCTCCAAAGATAGAGAAAATTTTGAAGCATCCAGTACTAACTGCCAGGGCACGTTAAACTGACCCTGGAGTCCAGATATGTCATGGGACAATTCTGGCTAGTCGGAGTCTTCCTGTGCTCCTATATCTTTCCCATGGCCAAAGTTTCCATTGATTTTAAAAGAATTCCTCAGCAGCTACTGGGAATCTGATTTATTCAACTCTTAGATACCAAACCAAAAAACCAAACCCGTTGCCATCGAGTAGATTCCAACCTTGTAGGACAGAGTAGAACTTCCCTACAAGGTTTCCAAGGCTGTAATCTCTACGGAAGCAGACTATTGCGTCTTTCTCCTATGGAGTGGCTGGTGGGTTTGAAACAGAGGTCTTTCATTTAGCAGCCGAGTGCTTAATCACTATGCTACCAGGGCTCCTTAACTCTTTGATAGACTTTTAAATTCTGCTAATTTTAAACATAATCAGAATCACTGGTTTCTGAGATATGGTCTTATCCTCAGGGATGTGAGATTAAAGGTAATTTATTTTCAAAGTACTGATGGCAATATAGTTGTGGTATACCAAATCCTTGTTGGAATAGATTCCTAAGTTTGCAGTCAGGCTCACAATACACCAGAACCTCAAGAGATCTGGGTCCCCTATATCTCTGCTATATTGACTTCTCCACAGTGATCCCACGGTGGTGTGCTGAAGCCTGTTTGTACCAGCCCTGGAGAGTTGATTGTGTGCATCTCTTCGCAATTCTGCAGTGAGTGACCTCAAGTCTGTAGCTTGAAATGGGCCAAACCAAACCCTTTGCCATCAAGTTGATTCCAACTTGTGGGGACCCCATGTGTTACAGAGTAGAAATGTTCCATAGGTTTTCTTGGCTATAATCTTTGTGGCAGTAGATCACCAGGCTTTTCTGCAGTGGCACCGTGAGTGAATTCAGACTGTAGTAGAGTGGAGATTTCTTTACCCAGGGACACCTGAAATGAGCCAGAGTAGGAGTATTTATACCACATAAATCGGCAAACACTACAAATCAGAGCTTCATTCCCCCATGTCCTACCCACGACCTCTGAGAGCTAGTTGTTAAACATTTATCTGCAGACCACCACTTTAAAGGTGGAATCACATCCAACACAATTAGATGAAAGCTCTTCAATTCCATTATCCATGGCCTTACCCAATCTGTGTGCAAAATCTGAGAGTGTTTGAAAGTTTCTTAGTGACAGTATCAAAGAAAAATTCACTGTTCGAAGTGGAAAGGGAAACATACAACTTTTGATAAGAAGTATTTATGAAAATGCTACTTGTTTCTCTTGTCCCTCTAAGTGGTCATTACTAGGAGCTATTCTTTTAAACAGTTTCCTCTCCAATGGCTGAACCCATTAGCTCCAGTTTAGCCTGCTTCTTTAGGCACGGAGGAAGCAAGAATACTGAGTATAAACTCACTCTAAGCAGGAGACGTGCATTATAAATCACAGAGGTACTCCATCTGTTAGGAATTTTAAATGTTAAGACTCCCGATTTCAAATGTAGTTGCCTTAACACGTCACAATCCATAGACATTGAAGAAGATATATTTTTAAAGCTTTTGAATGGCTTGAGGGAACAGGAATATTTTGGCATTTGTTGAATGGTTGTAGTTTAATGGAATTGAATTGCTTTACTGAGTGTGTGTGTGCGTGTGTGCGCACATGTACACCTGAGTGTGTCTGTCCCTGGGTTCTGACTATGTGTTTACTTTGCGAAACTGACAGAAAAACTTTGAGTAAAAAATGAAAGAACCATCTCGCAGGCAGTGCTGCTCCAATGCAGGTAAAGAATGTTCCACAACTTTAACTTGAAACATTCAAAGCTGCATTTCCAAGGTGTATTTGATGTCAGGCTCAATGATGTGCAAAAGGGCCCACATGGAAGATGCTTTTCAGAAGTCCTGTTGATGGGCCTCTTGATGCTAGAAAGAAGGGGTTTGGTTTGAAAATTAAGGGTATTGTTCTCCTCGTTCATATTCTTCCCCACATGGATCATTATTTGCCATGTGTGGGCCTTTGCATCATTGCTTCTAATCTAGCTCAAATGCAAAGTTGTAACAATGAAGATATTTTCTAAATACATTACTGCCAAAAGTACTTGCCAGAGCACTAAATCCACCCATAAACAGTCTCATTCATAGTGGTTTCTTCAGTAACTATATTTTTGTCATCATCGCTTTATAATTTCCCCCCCAGGCAATTTAACTCCCTAATGCTTTAGGTAGAATGCTTCTTGTGAATATTCTTATATTTAGAGGACTGTGCTGTCTTTAATATTCACAATGTAAAAAGTACATTTATTATTTAGCACTTAATTCATTTAAATAATTATTAATCCACAAACATCCTTGTAACTAGTTGAGTGGTTATTATACTCAGAGATGAATGTAATTATGCATACAGGAAATTTATATACATATACTACCTTTATTTCTCAGTATCAAAGAGCTTTCTATAAATATTCAGAAACAAATGAAAGACTCAGGCTACCCAGTGATTATCCCTCTAAAACCTAAATACCTAGCTTAATCCTGTCTCTGGAAAAAGTAGAGTAATGGTAATAAAATTCTCATTTACAAATAACTCCTACTTGTCCATCCTGTTTGCACGCTTGACTTCCTGCAGTCAGTTCTTCCTGGAGATCCAAGTAATATTTTTAAAGCATGGAAAAGATCACATTACTCCTTAGCTGAAAGCCCTGCTAGAGTTTCCCATTGCAATTTTAAAATCTAAATTCCTTTGATCAACACCCTACATTACTAGACCCCTGCCTCTTTTTGCCCCTACCTCCTATTTCTCTCCCCTTCATTCTGTTTGATTTTTCAGCCACTCTGGTTTCAGGGCCTTTGCACTTGGCATTGCCTTGGCATGGAACACTATCCCCTCTCGTTTTTCTCTAGGCTGACTCTTCCTTATTATGCAGGTCTTAATCAAAGTCACCTGCTCAGAGAAGCCCACCCTCACCACTTTAGGTGAAGCCCTCACTATCCAGTTACACTCTATTCCTTTACCCTATTTTACTTACGGTTGTCCCTGGGTGACACAAATGGTTAAGCGCTGGATAAAGGTTGGAGGTTCAAACCCACCCAGGGATGTCTCAGAAGTAAGATCTGGCGATCTGCTTTCAAAAGATCACAGCCAAGAAAACCCAATGGAGCGGTTCTACTCTGCACAAGTAGAGTAGAAATCTATAGATATTCAGAAACATGTAAATAGGGTCTCCATGAGTCAAAATCAGCAATAATAACATTTTACTTACGTGCTTACTGATTTACCTATTTTGGTGTTTTCCATCTCTCTCTGATGCTGAGTAAGTTCTATGAGGTGATCATTCCTTATTCCCACCATATCTCTTGCACTTTTAATGACAGGATCAGCACATGCAAAGGCATGGAGGGATATGGGAATCAGGCAAGTTCAGGGAACCATAATGGTTCAAGTTGGCTGGATGACTGGGTACATGTAGTCACAGAGTGGTTAAGAGCTTGGCTGCTAACCAAAAGGTCGGCAGTTCAAATCCACCAGCCGCAACTTGGACACTATAGGGCAGTTCTACTCTGTCCTATAGGGTCTCAGAAGAAGTACAGCCAGAATGCTCCTTAGAAGCAAGGATGGAGAGATTTCATCACACATACTTGGGACATGTTATCAGGAGGGATCAGTCCCTGGAGAAGGATATCATGCTTGGTAAAGTAGAGGGTCAGCAAAAAAGAGGAAGATCCTCAATGAGATAGACTGAGATGGTGGCTGCAACAATGGGCTCAAGCATAACAATTATTGCAAAGATGGTGTAGGACTGGGCAGTGTTTAATTCTGTTGTACGTAGGGTCACTGTGAGTTGGAACTGACTCGATGGCAGCTAACAACAACAACAAATGAGTCGGAATCAGCTTGATGGCAAAGGGCTTGGGTTTGGTAGTTAAACATAACACCCACCTTTGAAAGAGACTGCAGCAGAAGCCTTCTTACAAAGGGTAAGAGGGACCTAGTAAATATGAAAGACAAATCTCAAATTTGGGGATTACCTATAGTAATGTTTCTCAAACTTTTTGGTCTCAGGACCTCTTTACTTTCTTAAAGATTGTTGAAGATGCCAAAGAGCTTTTCTTTATGTGGATTATAATAAACCCATTGCCGTCAAGTCTATTCTGACTCATTTCTGTCACAAGTGTTACGGAGTAGAACTGCTCCATAGGATTTTCTTGACCGTCATCTTTACTGAAGCAGATTGCCAGGCGTTTCTTTCATGATACTGCTGAGTGGGTTCAAACCCCCAATAGAAGTTGAATGCAAACCGTTTGCACTGCTGAGGGACCCTGTGGGTTATAATAACTATAGATATTTACTATTTGAGATACTAAAATTTTAAAAATAAAATACTAATTCATTTTAAAATGACAACAATAAAACCATTATGTTAATGTAAATAATACATGTTTTTGAAAAACAAGTATATTTTGCAAAACCAAAAAGCGTACTGAGAAGAATAGCATTGCTTTACATTTTTGCAAATCTCATTAATTACTGATTAATAGGAGAGACCTAAATTGTCCTGTCAGCATCTATCCATTGTGATAACATAAGTCTTGTAGCCTCTGGAAAACTCCACTGTACACTTGTGAAAGAATGAGAATAAAAAAGGAAGATATCATCTTAGTATTACACAGATAGTTTTGACCTTGCAAATCTCCTGATAGGACCAGACTTAAGAACTGCTGATCTATGATTTGAATAAAAAAAAAAAAAGTAAACTTCAGACATTTTGTGTCCAAACTGCTGCTCAAACAGAATCATAGGATTTAGTAAAAGATTGGCTTATTGGCATAGTGGTTAAGAGCCATGGCTGCTAACCAAAAGGTTGGCAGTTTGAATCCACCAGGCACTCCTTGGAAACCCTATGAGGGCTGTTCCACTTTGTCCTATAGGGTCAGTAAGAGTCGGAATCGACTTGATGTCAATGGGTTTGGTTTTTTTGGTTTTAGCTTATTTTAATAAAAGGAGCTCTCAAGGTAATGACAGTGTGTCCCCAATTTTAAAAATCAATCTTTTGAAACTTTTAATGCATTTTTTCCTACAGCAACATTGTAGCATACGGTTATTAGCTTTCTCTGGAAAAGTTCACAAAATTTAATTTAACACCTTTGCTCTTCTAACACAACAATGAATTAGTTGTGTAGTCGACCAAGGCCACTACACAACAGCGGTTTTTTGAGAAGAGTCATTCCTTGTTCCAGTTTGGGCTGCCACAATCACGTTTCCCTTTGCTGCAGGGTCATTGGGAACACAGCTTCAACTCCCCTTCATTGTCTTTGAGTAGTGAAGTCTACTATTATTTCAACCCCAAGTTGCAGGTAGCACAGCAGCGTGGTTAAAGCACTGGTTTAGGAACATTGAAGATTCGAGTTGAAATATTAGCTCCACCACTTGCTAGTGACATAACCTGGAGGGAAAGTTATTTAAGTTTTTTCTTCTAGGTTGAAAGTCACTTAAACTTTGAGCCTTAGTTTTCTCATAAGGTTGTTTCAAAGATTGACTGGGAAGAGAAAGCAGTGAAAGAAAATTCTGAGGAATTATAAATAAGTTAATTAAAGGAATATAAAAAAACAGGGCCCTGGCATCAGCTTTTTTTAAAGCTCCTTTAGGTGATTCTAATGTGCAGGCAATGCTGAGACCACTGATCAAATTATTAGGTCCTTTGGTAGAATTCCATAGAGAAAGGAACTACTGTTGATGGGTAGAAGAAAGCTACTACAGCTATCCCATTTTTGGCTGAAAATGGACACTTTATTGTATACTTACATTCAAAGCCCATCCTCTTGATGCCCTTACTTACCTCTTTTATTTTTTTTAGTTTATGAAAAAATGTAGTTTATAACGTGATTGCACAAATCAGTCTTTACCAAGGGCTTGATGATCTTCTTATGGTTAAGGTTACAACAGCTCAAGTTGTAAATGAACCGAGCATTGAAGCAATATTGCAATAGCTTTGTTTCAAAGCTACCTAGGAATTATTTAGCCTGATAGTGTTGGGACTAATGACTTTCAGCCAGCAACAGATTAATAGACACAAGCTTGTGTTGATATTACTGTGCTCTGTCTAATGGCTTGTTCATTAACTCATGACTGTACTCTTAATTGGGGGCTGTTAGTACGTAAGGATGGTGTTTTTGAGTCTGGCAATGTGATAAATTGTGTCTGTTTCTATTCCCTGAAGCTAATAGATTTTTGGTTTTTAAAGCTGTCATTAAGCAGCCGTAGGGAAGACAATTAAATTCATCATCTGGCTGGGCTCCAAAGACGCTTCACTGTAGTGAAGGGGGTACAGACTTTGGAAGCAGACCATTTAATGCCTGACCTGCAACTTGTTATTGAAATGACCTTGATCTGCAACTTGCAAATTACTCACATTTTCTGAAACTCAATTTTCTTATCTGTAAAATGGGCAAAGCACTAATTACAAAATGTAGAGCTGTAAGAATTAAACGAGATAATAAGTAAAAAACAATACATGTACCTCAAAGAATCAGTAATGCAAAGGCCAAATAAGTATGTTATTATTCCCTTTGCTTCTTGATGTTCTTCTATCAATTATAACCTTTATGTTGTTTCTTTCAAGGATAGAAAAAATATTTTAGTGTGTACTCAATCCAGGTCTAGTGCTGAGGATCAAACGCTCAACCTTAATTGCACTCTCTACTTTTCACAGTGATGATACAATTATTTTCGTATTGTTGGGGAGGAGAAGGAGGGAGATGGAGGCAGGTAATGGAGTTTGATTTGACAACAAACTGTTAAGGTAGAGCTTTGAACTGAGCTATATATGTTTTTCAGATGTTAATAATATTCTTATGTGGGGCTTTGGAAGTAAGCAGGAATGGAGTTCTCAACTTAAAACAGACAGTTGATTAAAAAATTATCAGTCATTGCCTTAGGCGCCTATATAATGCATTTTTAGGTCTGGTTTTTGCAATGCAAAAAACTCTTTATTCTTTATTTCCATTTTGTCATTGTTGTTGTTAGTTACCATTGAGTCAGCACTGACTCCTGGTGACCTTATCTATATAATAGAAGGAAACATTGCCCCGTTCTGTACCATTTTTGTGATCTTTGGTATGTTTGAGTTCATTGTTACGGCTATTATGTCAATCCGTCTCACTGAGTGTTCCCTTCATTTTCCTTGACCCTCTACTTTCCCAATCATGATGCCCTTTTCTACTGATTGATCTTTCCTGATAATGTGTCAAAGTAAGGGAGTTGAAGTCTTGCCATCCTCACTTCTAAAGAACATTCTGATTGTATCTAAATATCTCTTAACACTTAAAGAAGGTCTGTTCCCATCATTTTACAGCTCTTGGAAATAATCACTGAAAGTTTTGTCCTTTTTGCTTTAGGTAAATGCACAAACCAGGACTTGAGTCATAGACATAGTGAAAGACTGTCATAGACTATGTCATAGACCACAGTAGCATTCCCAGCCTAGTTTTTCTGTTAGGAAGATACAGACATAAACAGTATGGAGGACGGAGGGGTATACTCTCAGGACAGCTATAAAGAGACCTTGCTGGCTTCCATTCAAAGAAGACCTCAGTCTCAGTATCTCTTATTTTCAGCAGAATCTGTATCTTTCAGAGAATCTCTGACAAAGGAAGGGAATATCTAAAGGTGTTTTTGCTGTTCAAAATTTTTTTACCTGCCAGTAATAGATCTCTGTAATAGTTGGAAAGGGAAAAGGAATAAAATGTGGCTAATGGTGGGGATACTCATAGTTATGCCGCTTTGGAGCCACGTTTGCAGTCACCATTAACCTGAAGAACTACATGACTCCTGTATGACTGGTAGAATGTAGTATAATGGCACATTCATATAGCAAAATCAGAACTCTTAAACAGCCACCAATTAAACATAAAGGGACCTATGTGACTAGAGAACTGTGGTGTGAGCTTCATTGCCTTGGAGAAATGGAAAACATCAAAGATTAGATGCATCCAAACCAAAAGACTGCTTTTATGTGTCTTAACAATTATCTCCTTTTGGCTTGGAAGTCAATGGAATGTCGTTGTGGACATAGTTTGGTATAGTGGGCATTGACATTTGAAAGACTATCACATTTACCTAGCAAAGACCAAGACACCATATCACACGCAATAATTACTGAATCAATTTCAGATGGTGCTCCGACTTCAGGGTGAATTTTTATTTTACAAAAAAAAACCACCTATAATTATGCATTCATATATCAAACTATCAAAACTAGTGTATCAAAAATCTTAACTCAGTGGAGAGACCAACATATAATGGGATGTTTTTCCCCTCTCTTGTCACATTAACTACTCTGTTGAATACCATTTTTCATTTGTAACCACATCTTGAGAAGATTCCTTAGCTTTCCAGTCACTTAGTCAGATGTGGTAAGTGGGAGGCAAGCAATGATCTCTCTGAGAATGCCTACGGAAAGCCAGACAGATTACAAAAATCATATGTTTGAAGGCATCAGTGATCTATGAAACCAACAAGAACAAGATAGAATAGTATTCCAGAGAAAAGAAGACCTTTCAGAGTTCAGTTATCAGGAACCTGTGATTTTTCCTCGAGGGGCATTAGCTGATTCTGAGAGTGAACTGAAGAATAGGGCTTGGCCTGGACCGTAGCTGCTACTGGTTGGAGAAAGAGAAACCAGCAAAGCCTTTAGCGGTTGTGTTGAATGAGTAAGAAATTGGGACTCCAGGGGCCTAAAACACATGCCTTGTTTCCTCTAAAGTGACTTGCTGAATTTTGAGTCTTTGCAGGAGGCAAAAGAACCAGGTCAAAATCTTGTAAAAGGCAAAGTGAAACCTCCTACAGTCTTACAGTGCTAGGAATCCAAGGAGAGAAACCAGAAATCAGGCAACAGACAAAGTCCTACAGGGAGTAATGTGAAGATCTTAAAAAAATATTTGTCACCTGGGGGCACTTACAGATTATCCCTGTAGCTAGAGTCTGAGCATCAAGGCTTTGCTAAATAGAAGGTCATAGCTGGCAGACAGAAACTAGCAGAGATTTTGGTTTTCGTGTGAAGCTGGTGTGAATAAATTTGGAGACCAAACAGAAGTCAGACTCATGGCTAGTCTCCCTCTGAAGACATTTGCTAGATTTTGAAGCTGTATGGAACACAACACCAAAGTGCTATACTGAAAACTTCTGAGACTCTCCTGCTTCTTTCAGGGTTGAAAAGCAAAGACCCACCAGGCTCTGGGTGGAGGTCCACACCCTATATAAAGAAGTGAACCAGAGTAGACTGAATCTTACCAAAATTCCAGCTCAGCTCTGTCCCTGACTTAATTAATTCCCCCATCTATGTAACAAAGGAAAGGGGGCCCCTCTCTGCTGGAAGATAATATTATCTGGAGCTTCACTGATTCCTGATATTCAAAAAAAGTTTAGCATCATAACCAGAAGAATAAACCCCATTTGCAAACATGTTAGTGTGCAAGTGAAAATCTACCATTCTCTTCTGTGATCTATTTCATTCATAAGCTCCCTTCTAGCCCAAAACACCAAAAATCACACCCCCTGCCATTGAATCAATTCCGACTCATAGCAACCCCATAGGCTTTCCAAGGCTGTAAATCTCTATGGAAGCAGACTGCCACATCTTTCTCTTGAAGAGTGGCTAGTGGTTTCGAACTGTTTAGCAGTTGATTTAACCACTGCGCCCCAGAGCTCCTTTTTTCTAGAATAGGGCTTCTCATTGCATATGAATTACTTGGCAAACTTGTTAAAATGAAGATTCTCATTCAGTAGGTCTGCAGTGAGCCTGAAATTCTGCATTTTCAGCAAGCTTCTAGGGGATGGTCTGACTATCATCCTCCTGACCAGCAGCAGACCAATAGGTGATTAGTAATCATACTAGAGTTTAGGAAGCATTGCTTGATTACATCTAAGATCCCTTCCAGCTCTGAAATTCTGTTACTTTTTTTTTTTTTTTGGTCCCTTTCAAAGGGACCCTTATTCAAAGGCTTGACCATTGCACAATACATTTTTGAGTTCTCATAAAAAACCCAAACCAAACTCACTGCCGTCAAGTCAGTTCCAAATCATAGTAACCCCATGGGGTTTCCAAGGCAGTAACTCTCTACGGAAGCAGACTGCCACATCTTTCTCCAGGAAGCCACTGGTGGTTTTGAGCCTCTGACCTTTCAGTTAGCGTGTCGATGCCTTTTGCCACAAGGGCTCATGAAACTCACTAGAAAAACAAACAGTCTCATTTATTTTAGAGCAGTAGTTCTCAAACTTGGCTGCACATTGGGATCAAGTGGGGAGCCTTAAAAAATTTAGATGTCTAGAGATTCTGATTTAGTTAGTCTAGAATGTGGCTTAGGAGTCAACATTTTTATAATAAGTGTGCTAGGTAAATGTGTAGTCAAGATGAAAAACAACATTTTTTTCCTCACCACTAAAATTGCACTGGGCCTTTTTTAACCCACCTGCCTTATTTACTAAGCACATTTCTGATAAAATGTAAATAGTAATAACCCATTTACAAAATATTGGCAATCACTCATTATTGGTATTTGGAGGATTTTTGTCAGGATGTATTTTAAACTCCAGGAGCGTCATTAAAATTATTTTTGTTTTGTTCCAAAGGAAGCTTAGATCTCTAAATGGAATTGACAGGTATAGACATATAGATGTTAGCTCAATCTTAAAAATGTTGCCCTTAATAGTCAAACTGGTTTGCCTTAATAATAGTTAATATTTTTGAGCCCCTCACATATATTCTTTTCACTTTTGATACAAGCTTACATGGCTCATCTCTTTTACTTCTTGCAACTGCCTATTAAATTAGTCTCTATTATTACTCCATTCTAGAAGAGGAAATGGCCTTGGACACGTTAGGTGGTATGCCCAAGGACCCCACAGCTGATAGGTACTAGAGCAAAGAACAGGAATTGAGGAAATCAATGATAGTGCCCATCCTCTTGAGACCGTAATGAGGGTTAACTATTGGCTCAGGAGCGATTTCCAACTTGCAGACCTTTTTTTCTCTTTACTATGTTGGCCCACATGGTGTCTTAGACTCTATTAGTTGCCAAAATTTTTAATCGTAAGATGGTACAAAATAATTCGGATTCCTGGCTCACCTTTAAAAATTCAAGAAGAAGCTTACCTTGGAACATGGTAACAATCATTTGGAGTTGAACCATGACTGCTCCTTGTAGACTTGGAACGTCATTTCCTTTTTACCATGATCCTTCCAATCCCTATTGTCTCCTACACCCAGCCCACTTCTTTCATTCACTTAAGCTGGAGCCTTTGGCATGTGAGTTTGCAATACTACTTCTACCTTGCTGATTCATGAGATAGTAAGCTAGAACTTAAACATGTTTAAGGAGATATTTTAGAAGTACTGCTCAGGGATGTTTCAGATAAAATTGCTACATCACATAGGCCATCTTTTTAGGTTACCATCTCTAAGATTCTGTGGTATAAATCATTTAAGTTTGCACGTGGATAATTTTATCTACTCAAAACAAGTATCAATCAATTGCAAAACAGATTATCTCAGAATGGATAATAAATTCTAGACAACTGAATACTGTTAGCAATTATTATTAGACATTTTTACTCTGATAATGTAATTGTCATTGCCTGTGAGCGAGAAATACCTTGTCTTTTGGATTTTTTAGTCTCTGAGATCACAGTGCTTATAATAGTGCCTGAATCATAATAAGTGCTTAATACATGTTTGCTGACATTAAAATAATTAATGAATTAGGACTTAATAGTAACTGTCTTGCTTTATTTCCCCATAATTGTAAACTGAATCTAAAATTTCATTTAAAATAAATGTGAGGTCTAGATTATGCTGGTTGCTGAACCAAATGTAACTAGCCAAATTTCAGTGTCTTAGCAATGGAAAGTTATTCTTGATCACTGTGGTAGGCAAAATTCTAAGATGGCCCCCAAAATCACCACCCCATAGTGTACATGCCCTGTATAATCCTCAGGACTGGAATGTGATGGAGTTGGCCCCAGTGATAACGAAAACACCAAACCCCTTGCTGTCGAGTCAATTCCGACTCATAGCAACCCCTGTGATAGGTTATGTAATATGGCACAGTTGACCTTAAGGAAAGGAAATTACCTGGAGAAAGCCTGACCTAATACTCAGCCTTTAAAGAGACTGGGTTCTTCCTGAACTCAGAGATTTTAGGTGCGAAGAGGGATTTGATGAGGATGTTTTTTCTTGCTGGATTTGAAGATGGAGGGGCCATGTGGCAAGGAATGGGGGTGGCTTATAGGAACCTAGAACAGTAGCCATTTAAAAGCCATCAACAAAATGAGGACCTTATTCTTACAGCCACAAGGAACTGAATTCTGTCAACAACTTTAGGGAGCTTAGAAGCAGATCTTTCTGTAGTTATCTCAGCTTTAGTGAGACCTGAGCAGAGAACCCAGTCATATCCTGGACTTCTGACCTACAGAACTGTGAACTAATAAATGGATGTTCTCTTAAGCAGCTAAGTTTGTGATAATTTGTTACACAGCAACAGAAAACTAATACAATAATGTAACCATCTAATACTAGTCAGGATGGCTGGCAGATGGCTGTCTTTCATATAGTCAAACTGGGATCCAAGAATGGCTCACAGCTGTGTAAGTCCTGGACTCCTATTCTTCTGTCCATTGGAAGGAGAGACAGTGGAGAGAAGCATCTTAGATCCACTTCTGAAAACCTGACTTGGATTCAGAAAATATCACTTACACTTACACTTAATATACATTACATTGGCAAGAACTAGTTACATGGTTACACCTGAGTGCAAAGAAGATGTGAAAAGATGATCCTGGCTGGGAAGCTTCCTTCCAGAAAGCTCCGTGTTGTGGAAGGGAGATAGACATTTCTGTTCCAGTCAGGTTTTTGTGTGTGACTATTAAGGCAGTTGTGTATCTCATTCCAAGTGGAACAAATACATGTAATGATATTGTGTATCATATATTGACATATATTAATAATGTATATTCTCATCTGAAATATATAGAGAATTAGAGTAACATTTTAATTGGTAAAGTGGATATGCTTCAATGATACATTCTTTATCAGAGATTTAATCAGATGTGGCAATAGTATAGGAAGAGGATCTGGGCTTTCTCCCTGACCAGAAGGTGTTCCTCCGGTATTTTCAATACCTTCCCTCTTGGCCTTCCAGCTGAGACTGTCCAGAGCATGGTCCCTCCTTCCTCACCTACCAATGTGGAGATGCACTTTCCTAAAGCCCAGGCTCTGCCACGCTGGGCACAGACTCATGGCAGCTTTGCCTTCACCTTCTCTGGATCTGGACCCCCAACCAAGTACTAGCTTTTGAGGCAATCCCACTGCCTCATTCTCAGCTACTTGTCCATGAAAACGGCAGTCCTCAATCTCCTCTCACCCTCAGGATCACAGTGCCCATGCTTTTGGTAACAAGACAGACTTGTTGAAGGAATTTTTCTCCATGGACTTGAACACTGATGTACTCTATTCAGCCGCCACTGTGGTAGCCTAAATGGCCTCTTGCTTGGGAATAATCAAGGTTTGTGAACGAGTCTATAGGAATTTGATGAAAGAGTGAGTATAACTCACTGTATACTACTTGGTTGTTTGTTTTTCTGGCAAATTTAATATATAGAATTTTGAACTTATTAGTAATGAAGTAGAGCCCTGGTGGTATAGGGGTTAAGACCTCAACTGCTAACCAAAAGGACGGCAGTTCAAATCTACCAGCCGCTCCTTGGAAACCCCATGGGACAGTTCTACCTTGTCCTATCGAGTAGCTATGAGTCAGAATCAACTTGACAGCAACAGGCTCTGGTTTTTGGTTAGTGATGGAGGAACAAGTTTGTTTTATATGAGCCTGAAGAAATATTCAAGATGGAATATATAATCTTCTATATCACTCCTATTAATTGATCTGCCTTACTGTATTTTATATCATAAAAGTCTAGACAAAAAGAAGCTAGTAAGAACTTTAATTGTGTGGTCAGGCAGACATTCTTTTCTTCCAGGGAAGGGCGGGGAGGGGAAGTATGGTGGAGAAAAGCAGGGACGAGAGCTGCTGATAAGACCAAAAAAGGAAAAACTGAACTCCTAAGGAAAGTTGATAATTCTCAGGAGGCATGACATTGCTGATGAACTGGAATATTCCAGATGCTACAGTGACAGCCATTGCTTCATTCCTTCCTCATCAGAGGCCTCCTCTAGATCTGCTCGGGGTTTATTTTTCAGTGACTGTTTGTCTCTCCCTCCCTCTTTCCCTTCCGTCCTAACTTTGTCTTTCCCTTCTTGTTTCCTTTCTTCTTCCTTCCCTCCCTTCCTTCCGCCCACCTTCTCTTTCTTGTTTCCTTTCTCCTTGCCTCCTTCTCTCCCTCCTTGCCTCCCTGTTTTCTTCTCTTCTTCCCTCCCTCCCTCTCTCCCTACCCTCCTTTCTCTCTCCCACTCTCCCTTCTTTCCTCCTTCCTTCTTTGTGCCAGGTACTGTTTTAAATATTGAAAAGCATGTAATCCTCACAACAACCTATGAAGTTATTATTACACCCCCATGTAAAAATAAGGAAGCTAACATAGAGAGGCTAGGTAACTCTCCCAAGGCAACTCAGGGTCAGAGTCAGGATGACTCACGATCATGTCATCCCTCTATCCCAATGCCTTCCCTGATTTTCCTGTGGCTTAGAAATCACCTAAAGCCCAGATTTCCTAGAATAATATATAATGTTCGTCATTAAATGGCTCCAATCTCTCTCCCCAAACTTTTCAACTTCAGCTACTTCCTTCCAAGCCCCCAAGTTACAGCATCATCAGAATGCTCACTCTTCCTAAACCCAACTAGGCATTCAGACTCCATAGCACATGCTTCACCATTTCTTTTACATACCACCCAGCTTTATCATCTTCTCCTTTGCCTAAAACTCCTCTTCCTTCAAAACCCTGACCATCTGTTCTGTGATGCCTCTATTGTCACTTGCAGGCTAAATTTTTTTTTTCATTCAAAATACTTCTATTATAGTACTTATTACGTTGTTCTGGGTTATTCGCACGTCTGTTCCACCCTCTAACCTCTGGAGTCTCAAAAAGAAGGACTGGGACCTTATTCACTGGAAAGCCCAGTGTTTGCCACCTAGTTTGTGTTCACTGTAATATGGGATACATCTTATGAAGAAAAATATCACTGGTGTGTAACTTACTATGCCATGATATCACTAGTATTGACTTTAATTTAAACATTTTAGAACTATATAGATATATCCTGATTTAAAAAAAAAGTTTCATATGAAAATCTGACCTTATAAAGTTTAGAATTGCCTTACAAACACTTTATTTTTCAGTTTCTGTAAACCAAGAGCTCTGTTAGTGATTTAAAAAATACCTAAATTTAGGAAAATGTGACATACATGTGCTTTTCAGAAATACTTCTACTCATGTAAAGTAAAGCTCATTCTCTCTCTTTCTCTCTCTCTCTCTCTCACACACACCCAGGACTGCTAAACTTGTGTGTGAATATCTTTAGATTTGTTTCAAAGTATACAATTTTGGGATATTGAATATACCATGGACTGACAAAAGAACAAACAAATCCACCTTGGAAGAAGTACAGCCAGAATGCTCCTCAGGAGTGAGGATGGTGAAACTTCGTCTCACGTACTTTGGAGATGTTATCAGGATGGGTCAATTCCTGGAGAAGGACATCATGCTTGGTAAAGTAGAGGGTCAGTGAAAAAGAGGGACACCCTCAACAAGATGGATTGACACTGGCTGCAACAGTGGGCTCAAGCATAACAATGATCATGAGGAGGATGGCACAGGACTGGGCAGTGTTTCGTTCTGTTGTGCATAGGGTCACTATGAGTTGGAACCAACTTGATGGCACCTAACAAGAACAGTTCATTAATATTTACAAGGAGTAAGGATTTTGATAAAATTAATATAAATTTAGAGGTTTAATGAACCACATAAAATGGAAATGCCTGAACACATAGTTGTGCTCATGCGGAACCTGTACATGGATCAAGAGGCGGTCATTTGAGCAGAACAAGGGGATAGTGCATGACTTAAAATTGGAAAAGGTTTGTGGCAGGGTTTTATTCTTTCACCTTACTTATTCAGTCTATGTTCTGAACAAATAATCTGAGAAGTTAGACTATATAAAGAAGAGCACAGTATCAGGACTGAAGAAAGATTCATTAACAACCTGAGATATGTGGATGACATAGCCTTGCTTGCCAAAAGTGAAGACAGCTTAAAGCACTTGCTGATGAAGGTCAAAGACTACAGCTTTCACTATGGATTACATCTGAAGATAAATAGAACAAAACTCCTTATAACTGGACCAATAAACAACATCATGAAGAATGGGGAGGAAATTGAAGTTGCCAAGGATTTCATTCTTCCTGGATCCACAATCAATACCCATGAAAGCAGTAGTCAAGAAATCAAACAACGTATTGCGTTGGGAAAATCTGTTGTAAAAGACCTCTTTAAAATGTTAAAAAGCAAACATGTCATTTTGATGACTAAGGTACGGCTGGCACAAGCCGTGGTCTTTTCAATCACCACATATGCATGCAAAAACTGAACAATGAAAAAGGAAGACTGAAGATGAATGGACACGTTCAAATTGTGGCGTTGGCAAAGAATACTGAATAAACCATAGACTGCCAGAAGAACAAAAAAACCTGTCTTAGAGGAAGTACAGTGAGAATGTTCCTTAGAAGGGAGGATGGAGAGATTTTGTCTCGCTTACTTTGGACAGTCATCAAGTGGGACCCATCACTGGAGAAAGACATCATGTTTGATAAAGTAGAGGGTCAGGAAAGAAGAGGGAGACCCTTAATGAGATGGATTGACACAGTGCCTGCAACAATGGACTCAAACATAGCAACGATTTTGAGGATGGCGCAGGGCTGGGCATTTTGTTTTGTTATACATGAGGTGAGGCCCTGGTGGCACAGTGGTTAAGATCTTGGCTGCCAACCACAAAGTCAGCAGTTCAAATCCACCAGCCACTCCTTGGAAACCCTATGGAGCAGTCCTACTCTGTCCTTCAGGGTCTCTATGATTCAGAATCGACTCGATGGCAATGGGTTTGGTACAGACTTATACATAAGATTGCTATGAGTCGGAGCCAACTTGATGACACCTAAAAACAACAAGCAACGTTGTAGGAATTGCCAGTATCATTCTACTTTTTCAATATTAAATCATATATTTTTTAACATAAAAGATCCAAATCAAATACTTTGTATAGTTCTTTATATGTTGACCCTCACCAATTTCTGACTTCCACTTTATTTCTAAATTCAAGCATATCCCTAAGGGTAATATTATTTGACTGTCAAATATCTTCTTAAATAATGTACATTCACATACAAATATGTGTATGTGTAGTATATGTGGGTGAATATATATATACATATGCATATATATGTATATATTCTGCTTCAGTCCACTATTAATCTATAGTTTGCTCTTGCTTTGAAGCTAGCTGACAACTTTCAGATAATGGGACTGAATGGTCCATTTGAATATTCCGGGCCAATGAACCTTAATGCAGCTACCAATTGCAAATGATCTGAGCCAAGGAGCACTCCTGAGTTGAATCTGGTCTGCAAATAGTCTTGTTTGTTGGGATCTCTCCTGCCATTTACTTTGTGCTCTGGTGAACACTTTTCAGTCATAATGACTGACAAATTGTGCAAGTGACAGTGCTGGATATGTCACAAAGAAAGAGTGTTAAGCTGGAAGTTATAATGCATGTTTTACCATAGCTTGAGGCTTTTTTCAAGGAAATAGAAATGGGTATTAAAGATCAGCAGGCCATTAGGAGCTGATTCAGGTATTACGGGGGTATTACGGGGGCTATGATCATCCCATCAGCCTGGGAGAATTGACCTGGATAGTCAGGTATCTCAGAACTTCAGGGATTTGAAGCAAAGTATGATAGCCGGTGCAGCAAATCCAAAGGATTTTGTTAAAAGAACGCCTTAGAATGTTGATTCATGAAGTGCTCCTGGGCTGCCACTCTCTCATCCCTCCTCCTAGTTCCTTGTTCCCCAATTAAACAAAGTTTGCTTGTATGTTGCATAGTACTTATTTTACTTATTTTTCTCATCCTTACTTCCAATTAAGATACACTAGATTTAGGTTTGATTTTTTTTCCTAGCTTTTACTGTTTCTGAAGGGAGAAAGAGGATTGCCATTTCTTTTCATTTGAAACATGTTTTCTTAAACAGAGAACCATAGATGCACTAGTTATCTGTTAGAATTAGACAATCTGGGAAGGAGCACCAATAATTTGCAAAGGTTGCCAGGTGATTCTAATGCATAGCCAGGATTGAGAACCACTGCTCAGTAGATGATATATGCCTACTTATTATCTAAGGAGTGGATATTTCACTGGAAACACTTTTCAAGCAGATGAAAAGCTTCCCCAGATGTCTGATTGACACTCTTCTCCCTCCCCTAATTGAGAATTACTTTCCAAATAAATTCAGATTAATTGACAACTTAGACAACTTGATCCCAGAATTCTCAAATGGGAGTGATATCCTATAAGGAATATGGGTTTAGATTTGTATTCAGAGAATCAGTATTTATTGAGCATGCATAGAGGTACTTCCTCTACACTAACACCCATCCTTTTTGTTGAATGTTGAATGAAGGTTGCTTTTTAAGGAGGTTAAAAGGTGATTCACCTAAAGCCGGAATATCTTTGTATCTGACAAGGAGGTGATGGGGGTGGGGGTGGGGGGTGGGTATCCATGCAGCTCTGTCTCCTTAGGAAAATCAGGAGGTTTAGGAACCATAAAAGGACAGTGTCACTGGACTGCAGCAGATGTTTCACGCAGGTAGCCTCATTAATGATTAACCCCCGAGTCTGAATAGACGCCAGCTGAAGAAAATTGAAACCCAGCACCTCCATGAAGCTTCTGCACTGACTTCTACTGCAAAGTCATACAGAAAATGTTTTCTTTTTCCCATAGGTCCGAACCAGTGTCCTACCTGAGCATAAGGATCCCCCACCTGAGGTTGGGGTGAGTATTTCTTATGTTTTCAAAAGATGCTTAAATCACTTCTAAGTTAATTGTATGGATTTTCTCTGGCCTCCTGCCTGGTAGCTGACAAATGAAATTGAGTTAAATTAACAGGGTATGACTACCCAAGGAGAAGCTGTCACATATTTGCTGAATTGCATGGAATTCATTCCTCGTCTCCTGAAAATCATCCTCAAATGAATTGATACTATTTAGTCCAGCTGGCTAGCCATGGGCCTAGACTTGCCCTGCAGATAGCTGAAATGTGATTCGGAGCCAGCATTCTTGGACTGGACCAACAGGAGGCTGGGGAAATTGCAGATGTGAGCTCCCCTGCATCAGGAAGTGGGCAGAGAAGCAGCAGTACAATTGGGATGTTTTCTCCTTCCTGCAGCTTGAATACTATGCTGCAGGTCAAAAAAGAGACTAATGCAAATGCTCAGTCCAGTTTTGGGAAATCCTACTGATGTTTTCCTGCTGCATGTGAACCACTGTGTCCCCAGCCTTCAGATACTGGAAGAGCAGGAGGGTAAGAGGTGCTTTCTGCTTAGACGAGGTAGAGCAGGTAGTTACCACCAGTTGCTATGGTGTCAACTCCAACTCATGGCGCCCCCATTTGTGTCAGAGTAAAACTGTGCTCCAGAGGGTTTTCGGTGGCTGATTTTTTGGAAGTAGATCACCAGGCCTTTTTTGTGAGTTGCCTCTGGGTGAACTCGAACTTCCAACCTTCTGATTAGTGGATGAGCACATTAGCTGTTGGCATCACCCAGGGACTCCAGAGTAAATGGTGGCAGCTCTCAAACAGAAAGCCCAGCAGACTGAGTCCCTGGGGATATGTGCATTTAAGAGGGAGGAAAACGTCCAGAAATAAGTTGAACGAAAGAGGCCTTGGGGCTAAGCCAGCTGAAAGGCCCATTTGAAATTCCCTGAAATCCTACAGGCAATTGAAAGGAATCTTCCAGTAAGTGAACAGAGTACTGTACTGAGTCTCATTCATTTCCTCCTTGGCCAATAGTCACCTCCTCACCCTGCTGAGGGAGCACTCCAAAAATATACAACAAAGTGTAAGCTGAGTCAACTGAATGGTGTGTAGCTATCTCTGCATCTGGCAGTGAAAGGGAAGGGAAGGGCACTTTGTGCTTTGTCATGCCTAACCCAAGCTTCTGGTTTCTGCTGGGGCACAAGTCAAGTTGTATAGCTCCCTCCTACTCCACTGACTCTTAGTGCTGTGTTTTCCGCCTGCCTCACTCTCTGCTCAGACCACACAGGCCTGTTTAGTTGCTCCAACAGGACCAGCATGTTCTTCCCGGTCTCAGGACTTCACAGCTGTAGACCACATGATCCTCCCTCTGCCTGACTTACTGTTCCCCACTGTAATAGTTTCCAGCATTGCCATAACCAAGTACCACAACCTGGGTTCCTTAAAACAACATAAATTTATTGTCTCACCGTTCTGGAGGCTAACCCTGTTGCCAATAAGTCAATTCTGACTCATGACAACCCTATAGGATAGAGCAGAACTGCCCCATAGGGTTTCCAAGGCTGTAATCTTTATTGAAGCAGACTGATCCATCTTTTGTGGAGGAGCTGGTGGGTTTGAACCACCAACCTTTAGGCTAGCAGCCGAGTGCTTAATCATTGCACCACCAGGGCTCCTTTCTGGAGACTAGAAGTCTGAAATTAAGGTCTCGACAGGGCCATGCTTCCTCCAAAGCCTCTAGGGGAGGATCCTTCCTTGTCTCTTCCAGCTTCTGGTGGCCCCAGGCATTCCTTGGCTTGTGGCAGCATAACTTCAACCTCTGCGCCATCTTCACATGGCTGTCTTCCCTCTCTGTCTCTGTGTCTTCACATGATGTTCTCCTCTCTGTGTGTCTCTTTCTGTGACCCTTTCCCTCTTCTAAGAACACTAGTCATATGAGATTAGGACCCATACTATGACTTCATCTTAACTTAATTACATCTGTAAAGATGATACTTCCTAACAAAGATACATTCAAAGGTACCAGGGGTTAGGACTTCAACATATCTTTGTGGGGACACTAGTAAACTCAAAACATCTACCAACTCCCTCTCCTCACTCAGAGTTCAGCTCAAATGCCTGTTACTTACTACTGCCATCATCCAGAGGAACGCCCCCCTTCAAACTAGATCCTTCAATTGTAAACTGTCATCATGTCCTTTACATTTCCCTCAAAAACCAAAGACCTTTGGAAAATGTTTAACTATTAATGTGGTCATTTAATGCATTTTTTTTTTTTTTATCAGGGAGGTCCATTTAGTTTCTGAGGTTCAAGAAACATGAACTGATTTAATTTTTTCCCCACTATCTGTCCCCCACCTTTTCCCACCAACTGCTCTTATGTTTCGTCTCCCTTGCTTGATTCTTTAATAGCATCATAGCCTAATTGTGTGAGTTTTCCTTAATTTTTGCCTCATTCACATTCTTGTGAATGTATTTATTCATTTAAAACTTCAGTCTGTTCTCTGAGTTTACATTATTTTCTTCCACCCCCACTGTCCCACTCTTCCTCCCTGTAGTCTAGAACTGTCTGTACCTCTAGAAGCTTGTGATGGAGGCGGACTATTGTCTGGTGTTCACACGTGTCCTATCCTTTCTTCTTCTTCTTGCTCAACTTCTGTGCCATGGAGGAAAGAGAGGAGAGACAGGGATTCTTCTGCGCTTGCCCATGGGGAGGGGGAGGTTTCCTTTCTGTTTGTTTAGATGTTTCTCAAGCTAACACGGCATATCAGAGTCCTCTGATATGGTAATACTGAAATGCTGATTCTTTTATGGGGCACAAGTATGGGTATTGCTGGGCCTTTTAGGGTCTTCCCCACTGCATATTTCCCTACCATGGGGGATCTAGTTCTGGGTCAGCCTCCTCTACTGCCAACTCTCACCCATACCCTCTTCCTGCTCCAGCTCACCCACTTTCTCTAGTGTTCATTTGACCCACGTGAAACTCATGTACCTGTGCCATACTACACAGAAGAAATGCAGACCACACCACTGGTGCTTCCTCTCTCAGCTCAGCCATGTCTCTGCTGACTCTTTCTACAATCCCCAGTAGTAGCAGGTGCTAGACAGTCATTGGTCTCTAAAGGAGAGACAATCACCAGTCCCTAATATAATTGACGTAAAGATGTTTTTGACACCTTCAAGCTTTACAGGTGATTTTTTGCAACTGGATCGCCTTGGCTTTGGGAACAAAGGTATCTGCCTGGGGGAGAATGATGGCGGCTAGGCTCATTGCCTAAATAATACATCTCCCCAAAATGCTGACCTCTCTCTCTCCCAACCTTACCCTTACATTAACTGGGTGTCTGGGACTTACTGATTGGCCTATTTCTCTAACTAGCTCTTCTCATTAAGCCTTGTGATGAGGTTACTGTGGGGGTTCTCTGAACTTATAATGTGGTGCATTTCATAACTTGTGTTTTCATCTATGACAGGGACTCAGCTATAATTTTTGGACCAAAAGAAAAATTCCAGTTGACATTCTGTGACATACCTAAGTAACCTGACAAATAGTAGCTTTGAAGGAAAAGATTTGATTTTCTCATATAATAAAAAGTCTAAGGGAAAAGTGTCCAGGCTTTATGCAGCCATTCCAAATTTATACTCCTCCTTTTTTAGAGTGTTGTCTAATCTGGCCATTGCACCTCCAAGCATCACATTCCAGGTCAAAAAAAAAGAGTGAAGGGCAAAAGGCTTAGAATAACTGATACTGTTCCTTTAATTCTGGAAAACAAGAACTTTTCAGGAAATCTCAATTAGTAGACTGCCACTTACATATCACTGAGAGGAGCTGAGTCACTAGCTAGCACAAAATCTAGGTACATTCCCCATTTTAACAAAATCAAGCTTCTATAAGCAATGAACTATGGACAGAATGCAAATTAGGTAGGCATTTAGCAGTATCTCCAAACCCCTAATATATGTTCAGCTCCATGATAACGAAGTCCCTATTTATTTTCTTCACTCTAATATTCTTAGCTTTGTGCCTGGAAATAGCAAATATTTGATATATGTACTGAATGAATCAGGAAATGGTTTTGGTTTGGTAACCATCTCTCTTGGTCATCTAGTGCTGCTATGACAAGTGGATGGCTTTAACAAAGAGAAATTTCTTCTCTCACAGTCCAGTAGGCTACAAGTACAAATTCAGGGTGTCAGCTCCAGGGAAACAATTTTCCGTCGGTTCTGGAGGAAGGTCCGTGTCATCAATCTCCCCTTGGTCTGGGAGCTTCTCTGTGCAGGAGCCTCAGGCTCTGCTCCCGGTACTGCTTTCTTGATGGTATGAAGTTCCCATGTATCTCTGCTTGCTTCTCTCTTTTATATCTCAAAAGAGATTGGCTTAAGACACTACCCAATCTTGTATACCTCATCAGTATAACTGCCTCTAATCCATCTTACTAGATCATAGTAATAGAGTTTACAACACATAAGGAAATCACATCAGATTACAAAATGGTACACAATTATACAATACTGAGAATCATGACCCAGCCAAGTTGACAGATATTTTTAGGGGACACAATTCAATCCATGACACCATCTACTATTTTTTTAGAACCACCAAAGAAAGGGGGGGTGTCTAGCACATTTTGCTATACATCAGAACTCAATAAAATGGCAATTATTATTACAGAGCTAAATCTTAAGCATGGTGAGAAGGAACCTAGGTGAGCACAAATGCACATGCCTTGGTGTTCTGATGCTCTCAGAGTACATGTTATTTTTGATAGAGAAGAATTAACATATGCTGACCACCTATGGAGTATCACTGGTTTATATACATTTTATCAATTAATCCTCAAAGTATTTCTTTGGAAACTGCAAAAGGGGTTTGAGAGTTGATTCTCTTGTCCAAGGACATACAGCTAGTAATAGCTCTGCCATTACAACATGCTAAGGACCCTCACCTTCAAGTACTTCCAATTTAAAAACAAACAAACAAAAAAAAAAACAGAGCTGAAATTTTTTTATTGTTCCCTACACTTCTTTGCATTCTTAAGCGGGATCTATTGACTCCATCCAAACTTTTTCTTGGTGACTATGTCAAACAGATGCCAATCCTTGCTCTAAGACCTTTTGACGTATAGTCATAGTGAAGGTGTAGTTTTTATAATAAATGACTTTTCTATAAAATACTTTTTAAAGTTTTTTTGACTATCAACTTTATTAATAGAGTTCTTCTCAATTCTTTTCTCTTTCTGATGTCTTTTTCCATGTTAATAGTTAATGTAGCTTCTCCCCCTCCCTTTGGGTGGGAAACCATGCAACCTTATTTGTTAGGGTTGACAGTGAAGGAAAAATACCTGGCCCCTGAGAAAGGGTCTGTCCTGTAAGTTACGTGCTTGAGATGTTGTGTAGTGGACTTAGGATATCAACTCTGGCTCTTCAAAGTCTTTTAAAAGTTACACCTTCTTTCCTTTACCTGGTTTTATGAGATTAAATCAAAATAGTATTGATATTTTTTTTAACCTCTAAACCAGCACTGTCCAGTTGAAATATAATGTGAGTCATAAATAGGACTCACATAAGTAATTTCAAATTTTCTGATAACCATGTTTCAAAAAGAAAAAAGAGGAAAGAAACAGGTGAAATTAATTATAATAACATATTTATTAGTCCAATATATACAAAATATTAGTAGTCTCTGGGAGGTGCATACCGTTAAGTACTTGACTACTAACTGAAAGATTGGCAGTTTGAACCTACCCAGAGGTGCATCGTAAGACAGGCTTCCGAAAGGTCACAACCTTAAAAACTCTATGTAGCAGTTCCACTCTGCACACATGGGGTCTCCATGAGTCGGAATAGACTAGATGGCAACTGTTATTTTTTTATGCAAAGTGTTACCATTTCAAAATGTAGTCAATATAAAAATTATTAATGATATACTTTACGCTACTTTTCCCTACTAAGTCTCTCACATCCAATGTGTATTTTACACTTGATTTGAAGTAGTTACATTTTACCTGCTCAAGAGCTACATGTAGCCAGAGGCTACCTATTGGACAGCACAGCTTTCAATAGCTGTTGAGGAGAAAGGCTGGCTTTTAGAGCTGGATAGAAGTTGGAAAAACTTGTGCAGGTTCATGTAAATTATGTAGCATAAAGGAAATCTATACTTTGAACTGAAGGTCGGTGAAAATGAGGGAAACCCTCAATGAGATGGATTTATACAATAGCCACAATACATCAAAGATCATGAAGATGGTACAGAACCAGGCAACATTTTGTTCTGTTATACACAAGGTCACCATGAGTTAGAGATGACTCAATGGCAACTAACAACAACAATAATAACTTGCTTTGAAGAAATAAGCCAGCCTGTGGTCATGGGTATGAGACTTACATCCTTGGGCTCTGGGGCACCTCCTCATGTAATCCTGCTTGGCCAGGGAGCCACTGAGGACCTGCTGCACAGAGGTGTTAAACCCTGGTGAGTAGTCTGAATACCTGTGACTTGCTCAGGGTCCCCGCAGGGACTGGTAGGATAAACTGTTTATATGTACACTCCCTGTAGAGAGAGGCCAGAGATTGACACAGATGTCCCACTTTTTTCCACCCTGCTGCATATTAACTTCCAGCCAGGTGAGTGAGTGAAATCATGCATCAAGCAATTTAATGATCATCTGCTTTGGGGTCCTTACACCGGAATGATAATTGGGAGTGTTGCACTGTCATAAGCAGGCAAGAAAGGTCAGAGCCCCATGTTGTGCAGGCAGAGAGCCCATCAGAAGGAAAGGGAATTGCCACCTGTCCTGGAAATGAGGCTCAGCATGATGGGGATGAAAGAATGCTGGGCTGAAAAGCGAGAAACCTGTGTTCTAACTTGGACTCTGCATATTAACTGGTTCTGTGGCCGTGCATAAGCCAGTTAACTCTTATGGGCCCAGGTCCTCCATCAACAGACTGACAATGCCCAGAAGTTTCTCTGGGCCTTAACATTCTCTGATTCCATGTAGACTTTTCTTGGGTCCTAATGAACATCCCACATGATCTAATAAAAAATGTGAGCTCTATGGAATCATAGATAACATCTGCTCAACAAATAATAATTGTATAGGACCTGATAGCTTTCATATCTTTTTCCCCACTACTCTTATCTAGAATTTCTTCTGATTTTTATTTCCCCTGAATCTAACTTTTATTTTTAAACAAATTTTCTTTATCTCTTTTTATTGTAAGGATTTCTCATAGACTTAAAAATACCTACGTTTAAGATAAACTTTAATACTTTAACTCACTTGCCTTCTGGCTGAATTATCTTGATCACTATGTCAGCTAGTACTTACGAGACACTTCTTATTTGTCTGGCACTGTACTGAGAGCTTTGTCTGATTTACTCTATTTAATCCTCACAACAATGATTATGTGAAGGGTACAGTTTATCACGTGCAATTGCCTCAGGCTGAAATTAAGGCCTAGAGTGATTGAGTAAATTTGCCCAAGGTGGAGGCGCTTATAAGAGAGAAGACAGAGAAATAATGCCTGTCAATGCCCCTCAGTGAGGAGGGAGGCTGGGGTTGGGAGAAGTGAGTTACCTGCCCAGATTTTCATATCAAGACAGAATAATTGATTCAAGACTGTATTTCAGGCTTCCAAGGTCCAGTTTTAGTAAGGCCTTACTTTTTTATCTTTTCCTATTTTTTTCCCCTGATATTGGGCCTCCCAGTTTAGAACATTTAAGATGAGAATTACAGGAATGTCACCTAAGAAGACACTGAAAACCTTGTCCCTTGAAAAATACTTGAGATATAAACTAATTTTAAAGTAAGTTCTCTTAAATCCTATGATTATGATTATAGATAACAAAGATAAAATGGCTTTATATTAAGTTATTATTTTACATTAGTGCTGTGTGCTATTTTTCCCTTTGTGGGAATTCAGATTTCAGAAATAGAACTTTTTTCCCTTTAATTCATTCTTTTACAATAATTCCAATGAATATTCATTTAGATGAATGATTTGTTTTCCAACTTTGAGGGTGGTGGTTCTAGCTTTATTTTAATCAGGGTGAGGCAAGCAAAGAAAAACCTGCTAGAAAATAAATGTATAGGCAACTCCATTGTTTGGTGTTGCAGTGTGAAACAATTCCACGTTGTCTTTGAAATTTCTGATTTAATCAGTGTATTTTATACAATAAAAAACCAAACCAAACCCGTTGCCATCGAGTCGATTCCAACTCACAGCAACCTGATAGGACAGAGTAGAACTGCCACATAAGGTTTGCAAGAAGCAGCTGGTGGATTCGAACTGCCATGCTTTTGGTTAGCAGCGGAGCTCTTAACCATTGAGCCACCAGGGCTCCATTTTATGCAATAGGTAGCCCCAATATACAGTTATTTTTAGAATAAATGAGACAATATTTATATCCAAATCACATTTTTTCTGGTTTGACAAGTTTTCACAATGTAGTGCTACAATGCCATTCCCAAAACTGATTTTAACAGGTTGTATTATTTTTGTAAGCTCTCTCATTATCCTTTGAGATCAAACATGAGGCTGACAGTTGTGTGTACAAGATTGACTCATGGCCTTTGTTCTTGGCACACTGCTTATGTGTACAGTTCAGCAGTAGGCTTATTACATAGCCCTTCTGTTCCAAACACTGGGCTTGGCACTAGGAGGAACAAGCCACGGTCTCTGCTTCCACAGGAGGTCCTGTTCTCGTGGAGACAACAGACATTCAGTGACTTGGGGTCACTCACCCACTTGACTTGCAGCTGTGCCTCATGGTGTTTCTGTAGCTGATATCTGAAAATAGCCACTCCACCTGTCTCTCATTGTTACATTTCAGTCTGGGGGTGCTTCGATTGCCAGAAAACCACAATCCTATCATGGCACGTGCAGTTGTGTTTTATTAATTCTAAAACTATCCATACCTTCTAACTCTCGAAAGGCTAAGAGTAAATAATTTAAAAATTGGGACATTGTGAAATTTCCGATCAGTTAAGAATTTTCTTTGATTGAAGATAATAAGCGAGAGGTGGGAATTTAAAATAAAGACCTTGATCATTAATAAAAGAAGAGGCCAGGTAGACATTGCTTTAGAATATAAAATGCTAAGGCAATACTCACTACAACAGTGAAAAATCTACCCACTATAACCATTGTCATAGGGCAACATTTGTAGTAACTGTTAACGAGAAACTATTTTGTTCTGTAAGCCTTCATCTTAAGTGAGA